>NC_141000.1:81433372-81893372 GCF_052327205.1 Somniosus microcephalus
TGTGTTTATTTTTCCCACCTTCTGTGTGTGTGGAGGGGAAATTGTTTTTAAAAAAAGTAAATTAATTTGTAAATATTTTTTCTAAGCTGATTAATTTTCCTACCTTTCACCCTTTCTTTTCCTCTTGACTCGCTGCCTCCGCCGGGCGCTGCAACCTTGGAGGGTTACTCCACCTGTAGGCCTCGAAGCCTCGGCTTCTCCTTGCCAGCCACGCCCGAGCTAGGCACTGCCCGTCCCGCTGGGCCCGCACCGCGATCGCCGCCATCTTGGTAAAGGCTGGCGGCGCGGGGCTGAGCCGAGCGTAGCCGCCGCCACCATCTTAGTAAAGGCTGGTGGGGCGGGAGTCAGCGCGCGCATCAACGTTGGTGGTGGCCTGGAGCGCGACCTCAGCTAAGGTGAGTCGGCCTGGCCTCACGCCCTGAGCCGTTGATCCGCACACGGGGGGCTTCGGCTCACCACGGCCGGGCTCTCAGGAAAGGCAAACAGAGAGGGGGAGGGAGGGACAGAGAGGAAATCAGGGAGAGAGGGGGGGAGGGAGAGGAGAGGGGGGAGGGAGAGGGGGGAGGGAGAGGAGAGGGGGGAGGGAGGGTGAGGAGAGGGGGAGGGAGGGAGAGGAGAGGGGGAGGGAGGGAGAGGAGAGGGGCAGGGAGGGAGAGAGAGTAAGCAGGGAGAGACAGGGAGAGAGAGAGGGGGAGGGAGGGAAAGAGTGAGGGGGTGGGAGAGGGAGGGAGAGCTTGCCTTCTTCCTTCCTTACTTCCTTCGCAGGGCTCGATGGGGCCAGGCCTGAGGCGCTGCTTACCCCCCTCTCTCTCGGGCTAATCCTGAACTAAATCCAGCAGTCCTCTCTCTCTCTTCCCCCCCCATCTCTCTCTTCTCCCCATTCTCTCTCTCTCTCTTCCCCATCTCTCTCTTCTCCCCCCATTCTCTCTCTCTCTCTTCCCCCATCTCTCTCTCCCCATCTCTCTCTCTCTCTCCCTCCCCCTCTCTCTCCCCCAGTCTCTCTCTCTCTCCCCCCCATCAGTCTCTCTCTCTCTCTCCCCCATCAGTCTCTCTCTCTCTCTCTCTCTCCCCCCCTCAGTCTCTCTCTCTCTCTCTCTCTCTCCCCCCCCCCCCAGTCTCTCTCTTCTCCCCCCAGTCTCTCTCTCTCTCTCTCTTCCAACAACAACATCATGCCCTCAAAAAACCCTCGACACCGCCGGGCACTCCAGGTAGTTGTAAATAAAATGGCCGTTAACTAACCTCTTCACCCCGGAGTCCTTCTTAATTGTTATATAGGTAAGGGTATAAAACCCCTTGAGACACAACAAAACTGGCGACGAGGACGACGGACTTGCGCATCACTTTGCACTGGAATCGGAGATGTTTAAAGTAAGAAGTTCCTGTCTTTTCTTAATGGCGCGGCCGCAGTTTAGTGCTGATGCAATCGCCTCGTAAAGGTGGCGGTTCATGTGTTACACAAATAAGAAGGGGGACAGTAACGATACAGTGAAACGAAGTGGAGGAAAAGGACTGTAAAAATAAAATAAAAAAGTGGAGGAAAAGGACTGTAAAGAAAAAAAAGAAAACAAAATGGCTATGCTAACCGGAGCGTTTGGACCATTTGATGAAACGGCGGAGCAATGGAGTGCTTATACAGAGCGTTTCGGATTTTTCGTGACTGCAAATGGCATTAAAGATGACGTGAAAGTGGCGACATTCCTCAGTGTGATCGTAGCAAAAACATTTGGCTTGTTACGGAGTTTGATGCACCCGGATAAGCCCGGCGCTAAGACATATGATCAGATTGTGGAAGTTTTGGAAACACATTTCGCACCCAAGCCGCTGCTGATTGCCGAGAGGTTCAGATTTCACAAACGAAAACAAGGGGAGGGTGAGTCCATAGCCGAATATGTTGCAGTGCTAAAGAAGCTAACTGAGCATTGTGAGTTTGGTGAAACTCTAAATGACACTGTCCATGATAGGTTTGTGTGTGGATTAAGATGTGAAGCAACACAGAAGCGCTTTCTCACGACTGACAAACTGATGCTTAAATCAGCAGTGGAGCTCGCTGTGTCTATGGAGTTAGCAGCTAAAGATGCACAGCTGTTGGGGGCTGCAACAAGAGTGCACAGGGTAGCAGCTACACCGGATAAGTATGCAAGGGGCGCCAGAGAGTGTTACAGATGTGGAAGGTCAGGTCATCAGCCATCTGATTGCTGGTGTAAAGACCTGACCTGTCGGAAATGTGAAAAGAAAGGACACATTGAACGTGTGTGTAAAGGGCAAAGCAAACAATCCTACACAGAGACACACAAAAACAAACAAGGAAACACATCCAACTGGCGTTCTAAAAAGAAAAACCTATACATGGTGAAACAAGAACAGGAAGACAGTGACACAGACTCTGATGGGGAGCTGAATCTCCATATGTTAACGGTGAATGGAGGCTCATCAGGCTATGGAGTCACTCCACTACTAGAGGGAATACCGGTCAAAATGGAGCTGGATACGGGGGCCGCTGTCTCCTTGATTTCAGAGACGCTATTCAAAGAAAAACTGAACCACCTATCACTGACGCCGGCCAAGCTCATCTTAAAGACCTACACTGGGGAAACAGTCCCAATGCTGGGTAAGACGGAGGTCAAGGTGGAGCTTAATGGACAAACCGTGATGCTGCCAGTTTACGTGGTCAAGGGTGACTATCCATCCCTGATGGGCAGGCCATGGTTGGAAAAAATTCATCTGGATTGGAAAAAAGTGAATGCGGTGTCAGTCGAAGAGGCGGGGCTAGCGGCAGTGTTGACAAAGCATGCGGCTGTCTTTGACGGAGAATTGGGGAGTATGAAGGGGATTACGGTCAAACTCAAGGTGAAGCCTAACAGCCAGCCACGATTCCTGAAGGCCAGGAACGTTCCCTACGCCCTCAGACCAAAGGTGGAGGCTGACCTGGAGCGTCTGGTCAAGATAGGGGTCCTGGTGCCGGTTTCGCATAGTGAGTGGGCCACGCCCATGGTACCAGTGATGAAGAGTGACGGCGTGGTTCGCTTATGTGGAGATTTCAAAGTAACAGTGAATCCTGTGCTCTCAGCTGAACAGTACCCCCTCCCCATCATTGAAGATCTTTTCGCGGGTCTAGCAGGCAGTCAGAAGTTTAGCAAGATTGATCTATGCCAAGCCGACTTGTAGATGCATGTAGAAGAGGACTCACAGAAGTACCTCACCATCACCACCCACAAGGGCCTCTACAGGTACTGCCGCCTACCCTTTGGTATAACGTCAGCACCAGCATTGTTTCAGCGGGCTATGGACCAGAACTTAAGCGGCATTCCAGGGGTACAATGTTATCTCGACGATATCCTTGTCACAGGAAAGGACGACAACGAGTATCTGCAGAACCTGACGAAGACACTGGGAAGACTTGAAGAATATGGCTTACACGTTCGCAAGGACAAATGCGAATTTTTCAAGCCATCAGTGGAGTACCTAGGCCATGTCATCGACACGGACGGCCTACACACAGCACCGTCGAAAGTGAAAGTCATTGCCGACGCTCCTATACCTACAAATGTCGGCCAGCTGCGGTCATTCTTCGGTCTCCTGAACTATTACGGAAAGTTTATTCCACAGCTGGCATCACTGTTGAAGCCATTACATGAGTTGCTGTGTCAGGGCAAGGTCTGGGCGTGGACGAAGGAGTGCAAAGCTGCATTCAAGAAAGCCAAAGCAGCTTTGACTGACCCCAGAGTGTTGACGCACTTTGACCTGTCGTTGCAGATTCAGCTGGCCTGTGACGCGTCGCCTTATGGCGTCGGCGCGGTCGTGTCCCACATCTTTCCCTCAGGCGAAGAGAAGCCGATTGCATTCACGTCAAGGTCCCTGAGCAAGGCGGAGGTGAAATACCCGCAGATCAAAAAAGAGGCTTTGGGCATCATCTTTGGAATCAAAAAGTTCCATCACTACTTGTTCAGAAGGAAATTCACCTTGCTGACGGATCATCGTCCTCTGACATCGATCTTTGGTCCACACACAGGAATACCCTCCCTGGCAGCGTGCAGGATGCAGCGCTGGGCACTGATGTTAAGCGCTCACAATTACAACATCAAATTCCGGAGGTCAGCAGCGCATGGCAATGCGGACGGATTGTCAAGACTTCCGCTGCCTGTGCCCTCTGAAGGCTGTGAGCAGAAGATTTTCTACTTTGACATGGTGAGCAATGCCCCTGCCACGGCCCGGCAGGTCAAGAAAGAGACGAGAGTGGACCCTACGATATCCAAGGTGCTGGATCGGGTGATGCGAGGAGACGGATCACGGGTATCAGACGCACCACCTGAGCTCCTACCTTACCTGTCAAGAGGGAAGGAGTTGTCTGTCATGTCAGGATGCCTCCTTTGGGGCATGCGAGTGATCATACCACCAAAGCTGCGGAAACATGTCCTCAACGAACTGCACTGAGGACATTGTGGTATTGTCCGGATGAAGGAGCTGGCACGAAGCTACTTCTGGTGGCCTGGTCTGGATCATGAAATTGAAGTTGAAGCAAAATCATGCCCATCATGCGAGACAACCAGGGATACGCCAAGAGCAGCGTCACTGCATCCATGGGAATGGCCGGTGACACCGTGGCAACGGATCCATCTGGACTTCGCGGGACCAGTGGAAGGAGTGATGTTCCTGGTCGCGGTGGACTCCCATTCCAAATGGCCAGAGGTTGCAGTAATGTCCACTACCACTATGGAGAAAACCATCGAGACTCTGAGAGAGATGTTCGGGCGATTTGGTCTGCCGGAGCAGATCGTAACCGACAATGGAACACAGTTCACATCCCAGGAGATGGAGGAGTTCCTCAAGAGCAATGGAATCCAGCACACGTTCTCCACGCCTTATCATCCATCCATGAATGGATTGGCGGAGAGATTTGTCAGAACGCTGAAACGCGCGTTGAAAGCGGCAAGAAGTGATGCTCCTCTAAAGCAGCGCCTGAATGCTTTCTTGCTGAAATACCGAAACACGCCTCATGCTACGACTGGAGCATCTCCTGCTTACCTACTCATGGGAAGGCAGCTACGGACACGCCTTGACCTGCTGAGGCCAACATCCACAGAAGCAGTGGTGCACGCCAATCAGCAGGATCAAGTCAGCAGACGAGCTCATAGAAACATAGAAACATAGACGATAGGAGCAGGAGCAGGCCATTCGGCCCTTCGAGCCTGTTCCGCCATTCAATGAGATCATGGCTGATCATCCAAATTCAGTACCCGGTCCCTGCCTTCTCCCCATATCCCTTGATCCCTTTAGCCTTAAGAAATATATCCAACTCTTTCTTGAATATACTTAATGAACTGGCCTCCACCGCCCTCTGTGGCAGAGAATTCCACAGGTTCACCACTCTCTGGGTGAAGAAATTCCTCCTCATTTCAGTCCTAAATGGCTTAGACCCCTGGTTCTGGACTCCCCTGGTTAGGCTATGACCCCTGGTTCTGGACTCCCCGGCCATCAGAAACATCCTTCCTGCATCTAGTCTGTCCAGGCCTGACAGAATTTTATAGGTTTCGATGAGATCCCCTCTCAATCTTCTAAACTCCAGTGAGTATAAGCCCGATCGACACAATCTCTCCTCATACGTCATTCCTGCCATCCCAGGTATCAGCCTGGTGAATCTTCGCTGCACTCCTTCCATGGCAAGAAGGTCCTTCCTCAGGTAAGGCGACCAAAACTGCACACAATACTCAAGGTGTGGTCTCACCAAGGCCCTGTACAACTGCAGCAAGACATCCTTGTTCTTGTACTCGAACCCTCTTGCTACGAAGGCCAACATACCATTTGCCTTCTTAACCGTCTGCTGCACCTGCATGCTTACCTTCAGCGACTGGTGTACAAGAACACCCAGGTCTCTTTGCACTTCCCCTTCTCCCAATCTATTACCATTCAAATTATAATCTGCCTTCCTGTTTTTGCCACCAAAGTGGATAACCTCACATTTATCCACATTATAGTGCATTTGTCATGTTTCTGCCCAATCACCAAACCTGTCCAAATCGTGCTGGAGTTTCACGACATCCTGCTCACAGCTTACCCTCCCACCCAGCTTTGTGTCGTCTGCAAATTTGGAGATATTACATCCAATTCCCTCGTCCAGATCATTAATATATATTGTGAACAGCTGGGGTCCTAGGACCGATCCTTGCGGTACCCCACTAGTCACTGCCTGCCACTCGGAAAACGACCCGTTTATTCCAACTCTTTGCTTTCTGTCCGCCAACCAGTTCTCTATCCAAGTCAATACCTTGCCCCCAATCCCATGTGCCTTAATTTTGCACGCTAATCTCTTATGTGGGACCTTATCGAAAGCCTTCTGAAAGTCCAAATACACCACATCCACTGGTTCTCCCTTATCTATTTTACCAGTTACATCCTCAAAAAATTCCAGTAGATTAGTCAAGCATGATTTACCTTTTGTAAATCCATGTTGACTTTGTCCGATCCAGTCACTGCTTTCCAAGTGCTCTGCTATTACATCTTTTATAATGGACTCTAGCATTTTCCCCACTACCGATGTCAAGCTTACCGGTCTATAATTCCCCGCCTTTTCTCTACCACCTTTTTTGAATAGTGGGGTAACATTAGCTATCCGCCAATCCATGGGTACCGTTCCAGAGTCTATCGAGTTCTGGAAGATGACCAGCAATGCATCTACTATTTCTAGGGCCACTTCCTTAAGTACCCTGGGATGTAGATTATCAGGCCCTGGGGGTTTATCGGCCTTCAGTCCCATCAATTTTCCTAACACCATTTCCCTACAAATATTGATTTCTTTCAGTTCCACCCTTTCATCAGACCCTAGGTTCCCCGGCATCTCTGGGAGGTTATTTGTGTCCTCCTTTGTGAAGACAGAATCAAAATATGTATTTAGTTGGTCTGCCATTTCTCTGTTCCCCATTATAAATTCCCCCGATTCTGACTGCAAGGGACCTACGCTTGACTTCACCAATCTTTTTGGGGTCCAAAGAACGACACTTTGTGGTGGGGGGCAAAGTCCTCGCGCGTAACTACACCACCCTGGAGTGGTGGGTCCCGGCTACGGTCATTCAAAAGACGTGCCCCGTTTCATACCGAGTCCGCACCGGAGACGACCGAACATGGAGACGGCATGTAGACCAGTTACTGCCAAGACAGTCGCCACAGGTAACCCAAGAAACAGAGGATCAAGGACCTGCTGGGGACTCCAGCAGGGACTGGTCATCCGACCCTGAGACGGTGGCACCATCCTCTCTTGTGCCATCGAGGGAGCAAGCCACGCCTGCAGGGTCACGGGAGAGCCAGCCAGAGCCTGCTCCTGAGACTAGGTGTTACCTGCAAAGAGAAAGGCAGCCTCCAGAGCGCCTTAGTTACAGTTAGTGCTAACCTGTGTGCATGGGGCAGAATAATCCCCAGGGTTAGCAGAATGTAGAGGCAGTCTACCCTCTCTTCCAAAGTTATAGTCATTTTCAGTTATTCTGTTTTGTGGACATTCTATTTTAAGGGGGAGGGAATATGTTGTGTATTTTGAATGTGTATTAGAATTGTCCCACATGGGATACTGTAATAGTGATTTGCAATGCACTATGGGAAATGTAGTGCATTGAGTGAAGAAGCACATTGTAAATAAAATGGCCGTTAACTAAACTCTCCACCCCGGAGTCCTTCTTAATTGTTATATAGGTAAGGGTATAAAACCCCTTGAGACACAACACAGTACTTCTTCCAAGTGGTGTTCAACATGGCGGAGTACTGATTCATCAGCTGAGGGAGGGCGGTAGGTGGTAATCAGCAGGAGGTTTCCTTGCCAATGCTTGACCTGAAGCCATGAGACTTCATGGGGCCTGGAGTCAATCTTGAGGACTCCCAAGGCCACTCCTTCCCAACTGTATACCACTGTGCCGCCACCCCTGGTGGGTCTGTCCTGCCGGTGGGACAGGACACACCCAGGGATGGTGATGGAGGAGTTTGGGACATTGGCTGAAAGATATGATTCTGTGAGTATGACTATATCAGGCTGTTGCTTGACTAGTCTGTGGGACAGCTCACCCAATTTTGGCACATGTCCCCAGATGTTGGTGCGGAGGACTTTGCGGGGCTGACTGGGCTGGGTGTGCCGTTGCTGTGTCCATAGCCAGTGCCAAGGTCAATGCCGGGTGGTCTGTCAGGTTTCATTTTTATTATTTTGTTTCGTAGCGGTTTGTTACAACTGAGTGGCTTGCTAGGCCCTTTCAGAGGGCAGTTAAGAGTCAGCCACATTGCTGTGGATCTGAAATCATATATAGGCCAGACCAGGTATTACCACCGAAGGAACATATTATGCTGGTGGTATTTTGGCTAAGCCAGTTGATCGGTCGCTCTTGTACTTTAATCCAATGGGAAAATTAATCAACTGATTCATGTAAACGGAGAGGTGTTCCTAGTTCTCCATATGGTCAATTAAGTGATGCCATATAACTTGAAAGGCTGCTGTCCCTTATGAGACATGTTATGACACATTTTGTAGAGAACCAATTCCAGAGCAGGGGATGCTCGCCTTCTTTCGGCACTATGGAATGTCCCTTTGGCTGGAACCAGCAGGTTGGCCATTATGTTTAGGATTGGTTCCTCTATCACTTGTTCACTATGATTTTGGCATTGTGCCCATTGCATTTCAAGCATGTTACGGTACCAGGAAACTGTAGCTTATCTTTCAAAGGCTAAAAATTTGCTGTCCCTTTTAAACTGGCCTGTGTTGACCTCCCTCTCTCAACCAACAGCTACCAAAATAGATTAACTGGTAATTCAACTCATTGCTTTTGGCAGGACGTTGCTTTACACAAATTGTCTGCTGTATTTGCCCCAGTAAACATTAGTGACTACGCTACAAAAGTAATTCATTAGTTATAGAATGCTTTGACTCAACCCAAGGATCTCAAAAGTGCTTTATAAATACAAGTTCTTTCTTTTTGTTGCTTCGTAATGGAAATGAAAAAGTTGGCTGTGTTGTCGTTACTAATAGCTTTTTATTTGTAACAAATTGGAAAAGTAGCTGCAAATTAAATGGCTTCTATGTTGATTCAACAAGGAGGCTGTGGACTGAGACATTTCATCAAAGGCAAGGTATTCTGGACTGACAGAAACCATCACTGTTCTGCGGCATTTTAAGAGGGTCAACTGAAAGGTTCAGTGGCAATTTTTTATAGTTATGTGCCAATATGATGTTGATGACATGGCCCCTTGCCCTCTGTTGCGACTTACTGATAATTACACCGTTTAGTATAATAAAGCAATAATTTTAGGGAGCAGTCTCTATGGAAGTTAATTAATGCAAATTGCATCTGTGTACTATGTATAGCCATCTAGTCATTCAAAGTAAGAGCAGGCACCAAAAGGTTCCTTTAGAATTTTGATTGACAAAGGGCTAGAGAGTCCTATCTGACAAATTAGCTGCTCCCGTGGCTCATTTATTTCTATGTTATTCGTGCTCCTCCAGTAGATGAGTGGGTAAGCACACTACATGATGCAGTAATAGGCTACATAGACCAGAAAACCCTTTGTCTGTGCTGAGATAATTGATCTCAGCCATGGAGGCAGTGGGGTGCTATAACTAGACTCATCATCCATGTAGAAGCGAAGAATTAGTCAGCATTCCCAGTATATGACCCCTATGTACATCAGATGAGGACAGGATTGGAGTGGCTGTGATGGTCCCTTATATTTGGCCAATATTTAATCATGTCTCATATGAAGATTAGTACCTTCGGTGAATTTCCAGAGGGCTGCCATTCCCTATGGCAACATGAGTTCCCACTTTCAGAAGAGTAAGTATGAGGAGAGAAAAATGGGAAAAGGGAAAAAAAAACATTCTTCCATCTGAGTGGCTAGCTGCAAACATTGAGTCTTGCCACAAGGAGGGATCAAAGTCAGAACCCAGTAACAAGAGGGCAGTTTCCCTGTTTCCATTATGAATGAGAAGTGGCTGCAACTTTTCAATCACAGCATCTTGCTATCTGTTGGCCAATTTGACTCCAGAGCAAATCTATAACATCGTTAACTCTATATCAGAAAGACAAGAAGCAACCAAATAATTTTAGGTATATACAGACAGAATTGGACAGTGGGCAGACAGATGGTGAGTTAATTTCAGTACTGAAAAGTTCAAGTTAATAGATCTGTCAAGAAAGATTAACCACGGTTATCCATCTACCTCTCCTCTTTAAGGGTCGCAAACTCTTTCCAGTTACAAACATTCAGCTGCTTGGCTTGGCAATCATATGCTGGACTAATAGGTGGCAAAGGTGGCTGGCAAAATTGGTATAAAAGTGAGAATTCTAAGAAAGCCTGGGCCTATTTGCCATCATCAGTAACTTCAATGTCAAACATAACTTCAATACATCCACTGAGGGGATATTCTACTCCTGTTTTGGAGACTGCAGAGAAAAATCTTGCTTCTGCACTCAGTGCAGTCAAAACATGAAGCAGACTTGATGAGGGTGGCCAACTGCACCCCAAGTCCGCTATCTACAACATTAAAGAGATACAGCCAGACCATCGCTGTGCTACAGTGTTGTGACTGGAGCAGCACCAGAAAAGTTGTTAGTATTTGAACCAGACCTCCATCTTCATGTTACATCCCAAGATATCATATCAATCCAAAAGAACAGCAGAGAATACTAGTACACCACCTTTATTACTGGCCTTAATGGAGGGAACATCTTGGTGTTATAGGAAACTGGATGATAATCGAGAGCCCCAAAATGTTGACCTTACATGTGTATGTCGCAATACCGTAGGCTTAGGAATTAAGACAAATAAAATGCAAATAACATAAAATGTAGTTTTATTCAGCAAGGAAAGAAGATGAAATACAAATAACAGAAGAAGCTTTGCAGTGAGATGATGCCTCTCAGAAGGCTTTGTTCTGAAAAATCCTGACACATATTTGGGGTGACGAATAATGGAAATGCAGATAATGAAGGTTCCACTGATATACCAGGGTTGCTAATACATGTATGAGGCTATGAAAAGGGGTGGCCCTAGGAGTCCTCAACATTGACTCCGGACCCCATAAAGTCTCATGACTTCAGGTCAAGCATGGGCAAGGAAACCTCCTGCTGATGACCACCTACCACCCTCCCTCAACATCAGTACTCCTCCATGTTTAACTCCACTTGGAAGAAGCACCGAGAGTAGCAAGAGCACAGAATATACTCTGGGTGGGGGACTTCAATGTCCATCACCAAGAGTGGCTCAGTAGTACCACTACTGACCGAGCTGGCCGAGTCCTGAGGACATAGCTGCCAGTCTGGGCCTGCGACAGGTGGTGAGAGAACCAACACGAGGGAAAAACCTACTTGGCCTCGTCCTCACCAATCTACCTGTCGCAGATGCATCTGTCCATGACAGTATTGGTAGCAGTGACCACCGCACAGTCATTGTGGAGATGAAGCCCTGTCTTCATACTGAGGACACCCTCCATCGTGTTGTGTGGCACTACAACCGTGCTAAATGGGATAGATTCAGAACAGATCTAGCAGCTCAAAACTGGGCATCCATGAGGCGCTGTGGGCCATCAGCAGCAGCAGAATTGTATTCCATCACAATCTGTAACCTCATGGCCCGGCGTATCCCTCATTCTACCATTACCATCAAGCCAGGGGACCAACCTTGGTTCAATAAGGAATGTAGAAGAGCAGGCCAGGAGCAGCACCAGGCATACCTAAAAATGAGGTGCCAACCTGGGGAAGCTGCAACACAGGACTACATGCATGCTAAAAAATGGAAGCAGCATGCTATAGACAGGGCTAAGCGATCCCACAACCAACGGATCAGATCAAAGAGCTGCAGTCCTGTCACAACCAGTCGTGAATGGTGGTGGACCATTAAACAACTAACGGGAGGAGGAGGCTCCATGAATATCCCCATCCTCAATGATGGTGGAGCCCAACACGTGAGTGCAAAAGACAAGGCTGAAGCGTTTGCAACAATTTTCAGCCAGAAGTGCCGAGTGGATGATACATATCGGCCTACTCCTGAGGTCCCCACAATCACAGAAGCCAGTCTTCAGCCAATTCGATTCACTTCATGTGATATCAAGAAACGGCTGAGCGCACTGAATACAGCAAAGGCTATGGGACCCGGCAACATCCCAGTTATCGTGCTGAAGACTTTTACTCCAGAACTAGCTGCGCCTCTAGCCAAGCTGTTCCAGTACAGCTACAACACCGGCATCTATCTGACAATGTGGATAACTGCCCAGGTATGTCCTGTCCACAAAAAACAGAACACATCCAATCCGGCCAATTACCGTCCCATCAGTCTACTCTCAATCATCAGCAAAGTGATGGAAGGTGTCATCAACAGTGCTATCAAGCGGCACTTACCAATAACCTGCTCACTGATGCTCAGTTTGGGTTCTGCCAGGACCACTCCTCAGGTAATGAAGCAGTCCATGTCCGCATGCAACAAGAACTGGACGACGTTCAGGCTTGGGCTGATAAGTTCCAGGTAACATTCGTGCCACAGAAGTGCCAGGCAATGACTATCTCCAACAAGTGAGAGTCTAACCACCGCCCCTTGACATTCAACGGCATTACCATCGCCAAATCCCCCACCATCAACATCCTGGGGGTCACCAGTGACCAGAAACTTAACTGGACCAGCCACATAAATACTGTGGCAACAAGAGCAGGTCAGAGGCTAGGTATTCTGTGGCGAGTGTCTCACTTCCTGACTCCCCAAAGCCTTTCCACCATCTACAAGGCATAAGTAAGGAGTGTGATGGAATACTCTCCACTTGCCTGGATGAGTGCTGCTCCAACAACACTCAAGAAGCTCAACACCATCCAGGACAAAGCAGCTCGCTTGATTGGCACTGCTCCACCATCGGCGTACCATGGCTGCAGTGTGAACCATCTGCAAGATGCACTGTAGCAACTCGCCAAGGCTTCTTCGGCAGCACCTCCCAAACCCGCGACCTTTTCCACCTAGAAGGACAAGGGCAGCAGGCGCATGGGAACACCACCACCTCCAAGTTCCCCTCCAAGTCAAACACCATCCTGACTTAGAAGTATATTGCCGCTCCTTCATCGTCGCTGGGTCAAAATCCTGGAGCTCCCTGCCGAACAGCACTGTGGGAGTACCTTCACCACACGGACTGCAGCGGTTCAAGAAGGCGGCTCACCACCACCTTCTCAGGGGCAATTAGGGATGGGCAATAAATGCTGGCCTTGCCAGCGACGCCCACATCCCATGAATGAATAAAAATAAAATCTGCCCATTGGTATCCTAATCTGTCTGTGGACCCAGCAACCACCATGGTCAAATTAGTGAAATAAAGTACTTGCAATTATATAATACCGTTTACTTCCTTGGGATGTCTGAAAGTGCTTCGCAGCTAATGAATTGCTTTTAATGTGCAGTCACTATTGTTTTCCAGGAAATGACTGCAACCAATTTGTGCACAGCAAAGTGCCACAAACAGAAATGAGACAAGTGACCAGTTAATCTGGCAGGCAGGGCCTTAGTTTAACGTCCCACCTGAGAGAGTGTACTTCCCAAAGTGCAGCACTCCCTTAGTACTGTACTGAAGTTTCAGCCCAGATTTTGTGCTGAAGTCTTTGGAGCTCGGTTTTTATCCACAACCTTCTGACTCAGAGACAAGAATGGTTCAAGCCCTGGTATTTTTTTATGCTTTTCAGTTTTCTAATTTTCCAGTTTTCCAAAGTGTTCCTTACAGATCCTTGTTAGCAATACCTTACGGTACTTTATGTCATAATAAGATCAGCCACGTTTGAGGTAGCTCTCAGGAAAAAAGGATCAATCAAGCAGTTTGCAGAAATCTGTATAATAAGGAATCATTTCTAATTATTTCAGGTTTTATTGCAGAGTGTTAAGGTCAAGGCCCTAATCTTTCTGTCAGAGCCTGTGTAATTGATACGTACTCATTACCAGAAGCTTATTTTATTGAAGTGGGGGACAAGAAACAACAAACAATTCAGGGTTATCATCTGGAAGTTGTTAGATCCGTGTATTTTTGATGTTGTGTGTCCTTCAATAACTAGACACGAGACTGCAGGAACAATCAACAGGTATTTACTGGATGAGGGTTACTCTAAAACTAAACGTACAGATCCCTACTCAGGATTTATATACAGGTGTGGTCACTGCCGGTACTACAGTACACAGGAGCTGTAAAAAGTAGTTCTCCCCTTAAAGGTACATACACTACAATTCCTCCCCTTTTAGATTGACAGTACCATAACATTCATTTAACTATTAACACTTTTAACATGCACATTAACTGAAAATAGTCCATTTATAAATTCAGTCTTTGGGGCGGCTTCCTGATCCTTTCTGAATAGCGCCTTTCCTGAGTGTCTTGTTCTTGGTGCGGAGGCCCCCTGTCGTCAGTTGGTTCCTCAGCTTCCGATGCTACTGTTTCTGGGGTAGATGCTACCTGTATGTCGGGTTCATCACCAGGTGCGCGAGACATGGGGTTGACTCGTTCCTGTGACTCTAGGATCTGGTCGACATGGCGTCTCACAATGTTCTCCCCAACATCCACTGTGTACATTAGTGGCCCCTGCCGTGTGCATATTGTTCCCGGTTGCCATTTCTCTGTTCGGTAGTCGCGGGCCAAGACTGGTTGCCCTACATTGAAGCTCCTTGTCGGCTTCTCATTGATGTGCTGGAATTGCTTATTCTCAACATCTCTTCGTACATTTGGTCTGAGCAAATCCAGACGAGATCTCAACCTTCGGTTAAAGAACATCATGGCCGGGGTCTGGTTGGTGACTGCATGTGTCGCATTTCTGTAGGCTAACAGGAAATTGTCCACCTTATGCTGCAGTGGAATGTCGTCATCGCACATGGCCCTTACTGCTTTCTTAAAGGTTTGTACGAACCTCTCAGCCAATCCATTTGTGGCTGGATGGTACGGGGCGGATGTGTAATGCCTTACCCCATTCCTTTTCATGAATCTTCGAAACTCTTCGGACACAAACTGTGGTCCGTTATCAGAGCAAATCTGCTCTGGCAAGCCGTTCCTGGCAAATATGGTCCGTAGGACTGCAAAAGTTTTCTCCGTGGTGGTGGACGACATTTTTATCACCTCAGGCCATTTCGAGTGCGCATCCACGGCTATTAGAAACATTGAGTCCATGAATGGACCAGCAAAATCAATATGCACCCATTGCCATGGAGATGAGGGCCACTCCCATGGGTGTAGAGGGGCATGTGGTGGTGCATTTTGGACCTTCTGGCATCCTGAGCAGCTCTTTGTCAGGTCCTCGATTTGCTGATCGATCCCCGGCCACCACACATAAGCCCTAGCAAGGCTTTTCATTTTCACCCCTCCCAGATGGCCTTCGTGAAGCTCATTGAGCACTCTCTCCCTTAACTTGGGTGGAATTACCACTCGGGATCCACACATGAAGGTCCCCTGGCATACTGACAGCTGTTCTCTTCTGGATGAGAATGCTGGCAACAGTGAGTCGCCATGTGTTGGCCATCCCTTCACCGTCAAGTCATATACCCGAGACAGTGTCGGGTCATTTCGGGTCTCCTTCTCTATATCAGCGTTAGTTACTGGCAAACGTTCAATTATAGTCGAATGGAATATTTCGACAGGGTCCACTGCTGGTGCTTCCTCCGCAGTAGGCAGTGGCAGGCGTGATAGCCCATCAGCGTTTCCATGCTGTTTTGTGCCCTTATACTCGATTTCATATTGGTTCGCCCCTAGTAAAAGCGACCATCTTTGTAGCCGTTGCACAGTCATCACCGGCATGCCCTTCCTTGGATTAAAGATGGAGACAAGTGGTTGGTGGTCCGTCAGCAAGGTGAACTTCTGCCCAGATCACCAAAAACGATGAGTCAGCCTACAGGGAGGAGGTCCAGCATCTCGTGAAGTGGTGCGCCGACAACAACCTGGCCCTTAACATCAAGAAAACCCGGCTACCGACCATAGAGAACATCTACCAGAAACGCTGTTTACGGAGGTCACTGACCATCATCAAAGACCCTACCCACCCCAGCAACAGTCTGTTTGCCCCCCTGCCATCTGGGAGACGCTACAGATGCATTCGCACCCGAACGACCAGATTTAGGAACAGCTTCTTTCCCAGGGCTGTCATCCTACTGAATTCCACAAATAAACTCTAAAGCCTGCACATCTGCCAATGCACTTTTTTATGTTTATGTTAATGTATTACAAGCCAAATGAATGTTGAATGTTTAAATGTCTTAATCTAAATGTACACTCTCGGGAGCCGCAAGCCTACATTTTGTTGTACTGCACTTGTGCACTAACAATGACAATAAAGTTTATTATTATTATTATTATTAATAATATTATAGTGGTTGAACTTTTTCACTCCCCACACTAGGCTGAGGGCCTCCCTGTCAATCTGGGCGTAGTTACACTCGGCTGAGGTTAGTGACCGAGACGCAAAGGCTACCGGCCTCTCCGAGCCGTCCGGGAACTTGTGCGACAGCACCGCTCCAATGCCATAGGGTGATGCATCACACGCCAACCGAATTGGTAGTGCTGGGTTGAAATGAGCCAACACCTCTTTTGATGTGATCAATTCTTTGCACTTCTGGAAAGCTCATTTACATTCGTCATTCCACTTCCATGGTACCCCCATTTGCAGTAGGGTGTTCAGTGGGTGTAGTACTGTAGACAAATTCGGCAAGAACTTATGGTAGTAGTTCACCAGCCCGAGGAACAACCTCAGTTGTGACACATTTTCCGGTGCTGGAGCCTTGACTACTGCCTCAATCTTTTCAGGGGACTTATGTAACCCCTCTTCATCAATAACGTGGCCACAATACGAGATCTGCTTCTGGAAAAACTCGCATTTGTGGCAATTTGCTCGGAGCCCATATTCCTTCAATCTAGTGAGCACCTGCTCCAGGTTGGCAAGGTGAGCACTGTCATTTTCGCCCGTGACCAGGATGTCGTCCAAATAACACTGGGTCCCTGGAATCCCTTGCAGGACTTGATCCATTGCCCTTTGCCAAATAGCCGGAGCTGATGCTACCCCGAACACCAGCCGGTTGTATTGGTAGAGACCTTTATGAGTGTTGATCGTGAGGTATTGTTTCGAGGCTTCTTCTACCTCCATTTGCAGGTACGCCTGGGCCAGATCAATCTTAGTGAAGCGTTTCCCTCCAGATAGCGAGGCGAAAATATCTTCAATCCGCGGAAGCGGATATTGTACCATGTGAAGGATTGGGTTCACTGGCACCTTAAAGTCCCCACAGATGCAAACTTTCTTTGGTTCCCCAGGCGTATTACTCAACGACCTCCTCATTACAGGAATGATGGGTGTGGCCCACTCACTCCAGTCCACTTTGGACAGTACTCCTGAACATTCCAAACCTTCCAGCTCTGCTTCGACGGCTGGGCGGATCGCATAAGGCACCGGTCTGGCCTTAGAAAACTTTGGGCTTGCATTTTCCTCTATTTTGATCATCGCTGTTATGCCTTTTAGTGTTCCAAGTCCCTCCTGGAACACTTCTTGTGCATCAGTTATCATTTTTGACAGTCGTCCAGGTGTGGCATCATCATCCTTTTTGGCATCTACAGTCAGTGCTTTTATGGAATGCTATAGCTGTATAGCATTCCATAAAATCTAGCTGTATCTTCCAGATCCATTCACGTCCTCCATCTGGCAATACATATAGGTCCATTTTTGGTGTTTCCTTGCCGTTATATACAATGTCCACCCTTATTTTTCCTTTGGGGTAGACTTTTTGCCCCGTGTACGTCTTCAAGACAATCTCTGTACCTCTCAAGGGTATATGTGAGAATAGCCGCTTGTAGTCCCTTTGGTTTATGACTGTTAGGGCTGATCCTGTGTCCAATTCCATTTCACTTGGACTCCAGCTATCTTGAGCGTGACCCAAATAGTTTGATGATCCTCCGTTTGGATCACCTTATGTAGTTTCAGACAACCCAGCTCCTTGCTTCCGGAGTCTGTATCACTTTTCTGTTCATCTGAACTACTCTCCGTCACCTTATGTACCTTCTTGTACTTCTCCTGTGGAGATTTCTTGCTGCTGGTTTTCTTTCCCGACCTGCAGACTCTTGCTATGTGTCCTACTTTTCCACACTGTCTGCACACTTTGTCCTTAAACCAGCAATCATTATGGTCGTGTGTTGTTCTGCCGCAGCGATAGCACTTCACTGTTCCGTATAACATTTCATTTTTGCCATATTCTTGCGGTCTCCGTTGTATCTCTGCAGCGCCCCGTGCGGCTGCTTCGTGTGATACTGCCATGCTGAAAGCCTTGTCCAGCGTAAGATCCTTTTCCGATAGAAGCAGTTTCTGGGTTCCTTCACTTTGAAGCCCACACACAAACTTGTCCCTTAAAGTATCTGCTAGTCCCGTTCCAAACTGGTAGTGTTTCGGTAGCTTGCGCAGTTCCGTTAAATACTCAGCATTACTTTCATCTTTATGCTGGTTCCTTTTGTGAAACTTAAATCTTTCTGCTATCAGCAGCGGTGTGGGGTTTAAGTGGTTCTGTAGGATTGACACTATGTTTCCAAAATCCTTGTCCACTGGCTTCTCTGGGGTTACTAGGTTTCGCAGTAAGCCATACGTTTTTGCACCCATGGAATTCAACAATACCAGCGCTTTCCTCTCATCTGGCACTTCATTTGCCTTGCAGTACACTTCTATGCGTTCAACATATGTCGTCCAATCTTCAACTTCATTGTCGAACGCTGTGATACTGCCACTCTTCGGCATCCCTGGGTGTGGTTAGGCTGGCTCAAAATGGCGTTTTCCTGCGCTTTCCCTTCTTCTTGCAGCTCAAAATGGCCTTTTCCCACGCTCTCCCTTCTTCTCCGCTGCGGCTCAAAATGGCGTTTTCCCGCGCTCTCCCTTCTTCTCCGCTGCGGCTCAAAATGGCATTTCCCGCGCTCTCCCTTCTTCTCCACTGCGGCTGCTCGGCCCTTGAACACCGGCTGCGCTCTGCGCGTTTCCCTTTCTTCCCCGCTGACGCTGCTCGTCCCTTGAACACCGGCTGCGCTCTGCGCATTTTCCTTCGCGCCTCTCTCTCTTCTCCCGTCGACGCCGTTCGGTCCTGAACACCGGCTGCGCCCTGTGCGCTCTACCCTCTCTCTTCTCCCGTCAACGCCATTCAGTCCTGAACACCGGATGCGCCCTGTGCGCTCTACCCTCTCTCTTCTCCCGTCGACGCTGCTCGGCCTTTTCTGTGCCATCGGTCGGTTCTAGCCGCCGCTGTCCGGGAAGGGTCTGCGCCGTACCTGTTGCCATCCCATTTTGCTGGACCAACGTGACTGGAGAACCAAGCCCAGCTCTCAACAGTCTCCCCTGCGATGCTCAAATCTCTGCTGGATGACTGGGCGGTTGCTCGTGGTCGACGCCCGTGCTTCTGGCCTCAACTTTCTTCCACTGTTCTCCAGGAGCGAATCCCTGGGAGGTAATGCAGAGTTGCAGGTAGGTTCAAATCTGCCTTGTCGCCACTGTCAGATCCGTGTATTTTTGATGTTGTGTGTCCTTCAATAACTAGACACGAGACTGCAGGAACAATCCACAGGTATTTACTGGATGAGGGTTACTCTAAAACTAAACGTACAGATCCCTACTCAGGGTTTATATACAGGTGTGGTCACTGCCGGTACTACAGTATACAGGAGCTGTAAAAAGTAGTTCTCCCCTTAAAGGTACATACACTACAGAAGTGTTGGTGTATATTTTATACACCAGAATGATTCTGAATATAATTCAAAACTTAATGCATCAGCTTTTAATTTTGCATTATATTTAATTAGTATCAGTGTTAGTAAGAATCATACTTGAAAATAAATTCAATTTAATTATATTATAACGAATGACAAACATAAGAACATAAGAACATAAGAAATAGGAGCAGGAGTAGGCCAATCGGCCCCTCGAGCCTGCTCCACCATTCAATAAGATCATGGCTGATCTGATCCTAACCTCAAATCTTCTATCACTCTGCATCCACCCGAACCCATGTGATCTCCCGGGAGAGGCGAAAAACCAGATAAAGACCCAATGGCCAATTTGGGAGAAAAAAATCTGGGAAATTCCTCTCCGACCCATCTAGGCGATCGAAATTCTTCCAGGAGATCACTCTGTCCCTATATTTTCTACAGTACTTACCTTCTGTAAAGGCGATCTCCACCCGAGTCAGGAACAGGAATAAAACCATCTCCTGAAATCTAACAGAATTAGAACACAGTAGGAGCAGAACAAGGCTACACGGCCCCTGGGCCCGCTCCACTACCCACAGGGCCATGACCATTCCGAACCCAGACTCATGTCCAATTTCCTGCCCGCTCCCCGTAACCCTTTATTCCCTTTACTTCTAGGAAACTATCTATTTCTGTTTTAAATTTATTTAATGATGTAGCTTCCACAGCTTTCTGGGGCAGCAAATTCCACAAACCTACCACCCTCTGAGTGAAGAAGTTTCTCCTCATCTCAGTTTTGAATGAGCAGCCCCTTATTTTAAGATTATGCCCCCTAGTTCTAGTTTCACCCATCATTGGGAACATCCTCACCGCATCCACCCGATCAAGCCCCTTCACAATCTTATATGTTTCAATAAGATCGCCTCTCATTCTTCTGAACTCCAATGAGTAGAGTCCCAATCTACTCAACCTCTCCTCATATGACCACCCCCTCATCCCCGGGATTAACCGAGTGAACCTTCTTTGTACTGACTCGAGAGCAAGTATGTCTTTTCTTAAGTATGGACACCAAAACTGTATGCAGTATTCCAGGTGCGGCCTCACCAATACCTTGTACAACTGCAGCAATACCTCCCTGTTTTTATATTCCAACCCCCTAGCAATAAAAGCCAACATTCCATTGGCCTTCTTAATCATTTGCTGCACCTGCATACTAACTTTTTGAGTTTCGTGCACCAGGACCCCCAGATCCCTTTGTACTACAGTACTTTCCAGTTTCTTGCCATTAAGATAATAACTTGCTCTATGATTTTTCCTGCCAAAGTGCATAACCTCACACTTTCCAGTATTGTATTCCATCTGCCAAATCTCTGCCCACTTACTTAGCCTGTCTATGTCCCTTTGCAGGTTTTTTATGTCCTCCTCACTCACTACTTTCCGTCCCATCTTTGTATCATCTGCAAACTTTGATATGTTACACTCGGTCCCCTCCTCCAAATCATTAATATAGATTGTAAAGAGTTGGGGACCCAGCACTGACCCCTGCGGAACACCACTAGTTACTGGTTGCCAATCTGAGAACGAACCATTTATCCCAACTCTCTGCTTTCTGTTAGAGAGCCAATCCTCCACCCACGCCAGAATATTACCCCCAATCCCGTGATTTTTTATCTTGAGCAATAATCTTTTGTGTGGCACCTTGTCAAATGCCTTTTGGAAGTCTAAATACACTACGTCCACTGGTTCCCCTTTATCCACCCTGTATGTTACTTCCTCAAAAAACTCAAGCAAATTTGTTAAACATGACTTCCCCTTCATGAAACCATGCTGAGTTTGCCCTATTAAATTATGTTTATCCAAATGTCCCGTTACTGTCTCCTTAATAATGGACTCTAACATTTTACCAACCACAGATGTTAGGCTAACAGGTCTATAGTTTCCAGCCTTCTGCCTACTACCCTTTTTAAATAAGGGTGTTACATTAGCAGTTTTCCAATAAATTGCTACAAGCTATATAACCCAAATAGTTAATACATAAATGATCAAATACTACATCTGATAATTCAATATTCATATAAAGTGATCCGAAATGAAAGAAAACACACATTATTTTTCTGCAATAATCATCTGGATATAAGTTGTCTATTAAATATTTATGTTAAATGAAGAGAAACTAAACCAAAACTACTGTACCATCTTTCTATTTTATTTTTTCCTGTTAATGACAAAATGTACTTATTTTTTGCTTCAGAATTAGCGATAATGCAACCATTTGGGTACAGTGGTGTAGTAGTCATGGTACTCGACTAGCAACCCAGAGATTGTGAGTTCAAATCCTATTCTCCCAAAAATGCTACACAATCATATTCTACCAAAAAGAAATATGACATACATCTATCACGACAGATCTGCACTCACCCCATCATTTACCTTTGAAAATAACATTTATCACATAACACATATAAAAATTCACATAAAAATGCCAAACTTGTCTCCAATAACTCCAACCTTTCCCAGAAACTGTGCGACACACTCTGCTAGATCTTTGAACATCCTGGATTTCAGGCACACCCTCCACTCCCATACTTCACAATCCCAATGTGGCCAGCTGACTCCCACAGCTGAACACTTAATGCAATGGTCCCAATGTAAGGAAATAAGATGTCCATTCTTCTTTCAGTACAGATGAATTGTAAATAGCTGGTTTAAAAGGTAAAAATGACCCATTGAGAGAAATGTTAATTTAAGGGTGAAATTAATATACCTAGTACGTGAAAATGGTTAGTACTCTTACTTTCCTATTTATGATGCGGCACATACCTTAATAAAAGAGTCATGTTTTCCAAACTCTAATAGCAGAACCAAGTTTCACTAATGTTTAAAGCAGATGCCTGGCACCGATAACACACTAATGACCAGTTGCTAATCCACCATCATTATAGAAAGAAAGAAAGACTTGCATTTCTACAACACCTTTCATTGCCACTGGACGTCCCAAACGCTTTACAGCCAATGAGGTACTTTTTTTTTAAGTGCATTCACTGCTGTAATGTAGGAAACACGGCAACCAATTTGCGCACACAGCAAGCTCCCACAAACAGCAATGTGATAATGACCAGATAATCTGTTTTTAGAGATGTTGATTGAGGGATAAATATTGGCCAGAGCACCAGGAATAACTCCCCTGCACTTCTTCCAAAGAGCGCCATAGGATCTTTTATGTCCACCTGAGAGGGCAGACGGGGGCCTCAGTTTAACGTCTCATCTGAAAGACGGCACCTCCGACAGTGCAGCACTCCCTCAGTACTGCACTGGAGTGTCAGCCCAGATTTTTGTGCTCAAGTCCCTGGAGTGGGACTGTGAACCCACAACCTTCTAACTCAGAGGCAAGGGTGTTACCAACTGAGCCATGGCTGACACTGTATGTTTTGTTCTTTAATCCTTTCACATTTACACACTGCAGACCTGATTTTAACTGGGGGCAAGCGTGTGGCCGGCTTGCAGCAACATGAGATTGGAGCCATTTTAACTCACGTGCCTCATTTCAATAGGTTAGGCCCGAATCCCTCCTGAACCCGACGACAATGATGTGATGCCGGAGGGTGAGAACAGGTGAGTGAAGCAGGAGGCCATCGCCAGGAACCAATTCCTGCCCCAATAAATCCTAACTACCCTCCTGCATTCTCTTTTTGAGTCTGGCAAAAGCCTGCCCTGTTTCAAAAGCTGACTGACTCTCTGTGTCTCTGTCTCTGTGTTTTTATCTCCATGTTCCTGTAGTGTATGTACCTTTAAGAGAGAACTACTTTTACAGCTCCTGTATACTGTAGTATCGGAAGTGACCACACCTGTATATAAGCATTGAGCATGCCTCTGTACCCCAGTCTTGAGATTACCCTACTCCAGTAAATACCTGTTGATTGTTCAGTTACAGCATCCGTGTGGTTATTGAAAAACATCATACTCTCAGAATCACGGATCTAACAGTGGCGACGAGTGTCGATTCGAATCTACCTGCAACTCTGCATTTCCCTTTGAGGATTCGCTCCGGGAGGGCGGTGGAAGAAAGTCGAGGCCAGAAGCACGGGCGTCGACCACGAGCAACCGCCCAGTCGTCCGGCAGAGAGTGAACATCGCAGGGGAGGCTGTGGAGAGCCGGGCTTGGTTCCCCAGCCACGACGATCAGCAATAGACTGACGACAGGTACAGCGCAGACCCTTCCCGGACAGCAGCAGCCGGAGCCGACCGACGGCGGAGAGAAAGCCGAGCAGCGTCGACGGGGTAAGACAGAGGGTGAAGCGCACAGGGCGCAGCCGGGGGTTGAAAACCGAGTGGCGTCGAGGAAAAACAAAACGGAGAGAGAGAGGTTAAAGCAACAGCCGGGTTCAGGACCGAGCGGCGGAAACGGGAAAGGCACACAAAAAAAAAGAACGCGCAGAGCACAGCCAGGGCTCAAGGGCTGAACAGTGTCCGCGGGGAGAAGAAGGGAGAGCGCGGGAGACGCCATTGAGCCGCGGAGAAGAAGGAAGAGCGCGGGAGACGCCATTTTTGACAGTTAAATCACACCCAGGGATGCCGAAGAGTGGCAGTATCTCTACGTTCGACAATGAAGTCGAAGATTGGGCGACATATGTGGAACGTATTGAGGTGTACTGCAGGGCAAATGAAGTGCCAGATGCTAGGAAAGCACTGGTTTTGTTAAATTCCGTGGGTGCAAAAACTTATGGGTTACTGCGAAACCTAATAACCCCAGAGAAGCCTGTGAACAAGAATTTCAAAAGCATAGTAGAAATCCTACAGGACCACTTAAACCCCACACCGCTGCTGATAGCAGAACAATTTAAGTTCCATAAAAGGAACCAACATAAAGACGAAAGCAATGCTGAGTACCTAACGGAACTGCGTAAGCTATCGAAACACTGCCAGTTTGGAGCGGGACTAGCAGATACGTTAAGGGACAAGTTTGTGTGTGGGCTGCAAAGTGAAGGAACCCAGAAACGGTTTCTATCAGAAAAGGATCTTACGCTGGACAAGGCTTTCAGTATGGCAGTATCACACGAAGCAGCCGCAAGGAGCTCTGCAGAGATACAACGGAGACCGCAAGAATATGGCACCAATGAAATGTCCTATGGAACAGGGAAGTGCTATCGCTGCGGCAAAACAACACATGACCAGAAGGATTGTTGGTTCAAGGACCAAGTGTGCAGACAGTGTGGAAAAGCAGGACACATAGCAAGAGTCTGCAGGTCTGGGAAGAAAACCAACAGTAAGAAATCTCCACAGGAGAAGTACAAAAAGGTACACAAGGTGATGGACAGTAGTTCAGACGAACAGAAAAGTGACACAGACTCCGGAAGCAAGGAGCTGGGTTGTCTGAAACTACATAAGGTAACCAAAATGGAGGATCACCAGACTATCTGGGTTACACTCAAGATAGACGAAGTCCAAGTGAAAATGGAATTGGACACAGGATCAGCCCTAACAGTCATAAACCAAAGGGACTACAAGCGGCTATTTTCACATATACCCTTGAAAGCTACAGAGATTGTCTTGAAGACGTACACAGGGCAAAAAGTCTACCCCAAAGGAAAAATAAGGGTGAAAGTGACATATAAAGGCCAGGAAATACCTAAAATGGATATATATGTATTGCCAGATGGAGGACCACCACTGCTAGGACGTGAATGGATCCGGAAGATACAATTAGATTGGCATTCCATACAGGCACTGAAGGTGGAGGCCAAAAAGGATGACGACGTCACACCTGGACGACTGTCAAAAATGCTAACTGACGCAAAAGAAGTGTTCCAGGAGGGACTCGGAACACTAAAAGGAATAACAGCAACGATTAACATAGAGGAAAATGCAAGCCCAAAGTTTCTTAAGGCCAGACCAGTGCCTTATGCGATCAGACCAGCTGTCGAAGCAGAGCTGGAAGGGTTGGAACGTTCAGGAGTACGATCCAAAGTAGACTGGAGCGAGTGGGCTACACCCATCGTTCCTGTAATGAAGAGGTCGTTGAGTAATACGCCTGGGGAACCAAAGAAGGTCCGCATCTGTGGGGATTTTAAGGTGACAGTGAACCCAGTCCTTCACACGGTACAATATCCGCTTCCACAAATTGAGGATATTTTTGCCTCGCTATCTGGAGGTAAACGCTTCACCAAAATTGATCTAGCCCAGGCGTACTTGCAAATGGAGGTAGAAGAAGCCTCGAAACAATACCTTACGATTAACACTCATAAAGGTCTTTATCAATACAACCGGCTGGTGTTCGGGGTAGCAGCAGCTCCGGCTATTTGGCAAAGGGTGATGGATCAAGTCCTGCAAGGGATTCCAGGGACCCAGTGTTATTTGGACGACATCCTGGTCACGGGCGAAAATGACAGTGATCACCTCGACAACTTGGAGAAGGTGCTCACCAGATTAAAGGAATATGGGCTACGAGCTAATCGCCACAAGTGTGAGTTTTTCCAGAAGCAGATCTCGTATTGTGGCCACGTCATCGATGAAGAGGTGTTACATAAGTCCCCTGAAAAGATTGAGGCAGTAGTCAAGGCTCCAGCACCGGAAAATGTGTCACAACTGAGGTCGTTCCTCGGGCTGGTAAACTACTACCATAAGTTCTTACCAAATTTGTCCACGGTATTACACCCACTGAACACCCTACTGCAAACAGGGGTACCATGGAAGTGGAATGACGAACGTAGATGAGCTTTCCAGAAGTGTAAGGAATTGATCACATCAAAAGAGGTGTTGGCCCATTTCAACCCAGCACTACCAATTCGTTTGGCATGTGATGCATCACCCTATGGTATTGGAGCGGTGCTGTCGCACAAATTCCCAGACGGGTTGGAGAGGCCAGTAGCCTTTGCATCTCGGTCACTAACCTCAGCCGAGCACAACTATGCCCAGATTGACAGGGAGGCCCTCAGCCTAGTATTGGGAGTAAAAAAATTCAACCACTATCTGCATAGGCAGAAGTTCACCTTGCTGACTGACCACCAACCACTTGTCTCCATCTTTAACCCTAAGAAGGGCGTTCCAGTGATGACTGCACAACGGTTACAAAGATGGTCCCTGTTTCTAGGGGCGAATCAATATGAAATAGAATATAAAGGCACGAAACAGCATGGAAACGCTGATGGGCTATCGCGCCTGCCACTGCCTACTGTGGAGGAAGCACCAGCAGTGGACCCTATCGAGATATTTTATTCGTCAATAATTGAACGATTGCCAGTAACGAACACGGATATAGAGAAGGAGACCCGCAATGATCCGACGCTGTCTCGGGTATATGATTTGACGGTGAGGGGATGGCCAACACATGGCGACTCACTGTTGCCAGCATTCTCATCCAGAAGAGAACAGCTGTCAGTATGCCAGGGGACAGTGATGTGTGGATCCAGAGTGGTGATTCCACCCAAGTTAAGGGAGAGAGTGCTAAAGGAGCTACATGAAGGTCATCTGGGGGTAGTGAAAATGAAAAGCCTTGCTAGGGCTTATGTGTGGTGGCCGGGAATCGATCAACAAATCGAAGACCCAACCAAGAGCTGCTCAGGATGTCAGAAGGTCCAAAATGCACCACCACATGCCCCTCTACACCCAAGGGAGTGGCCCTCCTCTCCATGGCAACGGGTGCATATTGATTTTGCTGGTCCATTCGTGGACTCAATGTTCTTAATAGCAGTGGATGCTCATTCGAAGTGGCCTGAGGTGATAAAAATGTCCTCAACCACTACAGAGAAAACGATTGCAGTCCTACGGGCCATATTTGCCAGAAACGGCTTGCCAGAGCAGATTTGCTATGATAATGGATCACAGTTTGTGTCCGAAGATGTTCGAAAATTTATGAGAAGGAATGGGGTAAGGCATTACACATCCGCCCCGTATCATCCAGCCACAAATGGATTGGCTGAGAGGTTCGTACAAACCTTTAAGAAGGCGATAAAGGCCATGTGCGACGATGAAATTCCACTACAGCATAAGGTGGACAATTTCTTATTAGCCTACCGAAACGCGACACATGCAGTTACCAACCAGACCCCGGCCATGATGTTCTTTAACTGAAGGTTGCGATCTCGTCTGGATTTGCTTAGACCAAATGTGCGAAGAAATGTTGAGGATAAACAATTCCAGCACATCAATGAGAAGCCGACAAGGAGTTTCAATGTAGGACAACCAGTCTTGGCCCGTGACTACCGAACAGAGAAATGGCAACCCGGAACGATATGCACACGGCAGGGGCCATTAATGTATACAGTGGATGTCGGGGAGAACATTGTGAGACGCCACGTTGATCAGATCTTAGCGTCACCGGAATGAGTCAACCCCATGTCTTGCGTACCTGGGGATGAACCCGACATACCAGTAGCATCTACCTCCGAACCAGTAGCAGTGGAACCCGATGAACTAACCGATGAAAAGGGGCCAGAATCGCCTCCGCACCAAGAACAAGAACCTCAGGAAAGGCGCTATCCCGAAAGGATCAGGAAGCCGCCCCAAAGACTGAATCTATAAATGGACTATTGTTGTTTAATGTACATGTTAAAGTGTTAATTGTTATTTGAATATTATGGGTACTACTAATCTAAAAGGGGAGGAAATTTAGTGTATGTACCTTTAAGAGAGAACTACTTTTACAACTCCTGTATACTGTAGTACCGGCAATGACCACACCTGTATATAAGCCTTGAGCATGCCTCTGTACCCCAGTCTTGAGATTACCCTACTCCAGTAAATACCTGTTGATTGTTCAGTTACAGCATCCGTGTGGTTATTGAAAAACATCATACTCTCAGAATCACGGATCTAACAGTTCCCAACTTGAGAGGAGGGTCCTGCCAAACAATCCCTGTGCCAGGATCAAGGAACTGCCAGCACAATGGATGTGAGGTCTTTATCAATCACTGAGACAGGCTAACTGAATGGTTTATTGTTTACTGCTTTGGGAAAACAACATCAAAGCTTAGTTCATTAGTATTTTAACCAATTTTCCTCTCAGTGCCTTTTTTTAAGTTGTTTGACTAGGCTTTGCTTTAAAACATGTTTTAATGTAACATTTTATCCCAAATCCCTTCTATGGAAAATTAAAATCAAAAAATAACGAAATGTGACAGCACTATTCGAAAAAGAGCACAGTCCTAATGAACTGGTCTCGCATCTCATTTGCCATTTGTGGGACCTTGTGTGAAATTGGCTGCTGCAGTTGCCTACAAAGTAACAAAGACTACACTTTCAAAGTCATTTATTAGCTGTGAACATCCTGATGACATAAAAGACACTAGATCAATAAAATTCTTTCTTTCTTGTATCTGAATCAGCACCGGTATGAGCTCTAATCCTGAAATGAGTTTCAGTTAACATAGTATTGATTCTGAACTTGCGGTTTGAGTCAGTCTCCTTTGGTTTTCCCACATGCTATAAATGTTAAAAAGATCTATATACAATTACACCTGCTTTCAGTAGTTTGTAAATATCAAAACAGAGTCTCACTATCGGGGCAAATTTGGACGGAGAGAAGACAATGTGACAGGCCTATGAGGGTTATGGAGACTTGCCCTATGTGAGGTCACGTAAGCCATGATGATGAGAGGTGAAGGTGCCTTGTCCCTTTAGTGTCCTTCAAGCCTTTGTGATTGGCACGGTGAGTTGAGATTTGAGTAAAGAAGGTGCTTGAATGTTTATCTTTTGCGTGTGTTTGCCTGACTCCCAGGTGCTGCCAGAGAAAGAGTATGATAGGTAAGGAGGTGAGTGAAGCTGTATAAGTGGTAAAGGATGTCTAATGGCATCAGAGCCTTGACTTAACTTGGGTAGCCTTGTGTGGTTGTTGAACCACTTTCTGCACTGATTATCAGTTCTTAGGCTAGTGCAGACTGCCTCTGCTACCCCTCTCCAGACAGCCTGCACTACTTTCACAAGGGGCCCCTACCCTCAGTGTCCATCAAACAGTCCCTTCTGGCCAGCACTTCTGCCAGCAGCACCTCCACTAGCCCATTGGAAAATCTGGGGGTCCTTCTAGGGGCTTGTATCCCCAAGGCTGCTGCTTCTTCTGCCATCCTGTTGCAATCTGGGAGGAAATTGCGCCAGGTTAGTGGCAGTTTCACATTGGTGGGCGCTAGGACCCAACAATAGGAGGAGAATTCAGGCCAGGCTACCATTAGGGCCTAAACCCATCATTTGCATGGCTGTACCATAGCTAGGGCAGGCGCACCTTATGCCCTCCCTCACTTCCAGTGTAATTCAGAGCGAAACCTAAATGGGGAATAAAACCAGCAGATCTTGTCTCAGTCCCAAACTCTAACCCTCCCTGAACAGATCTGTCGGGTTTATACCCTACCAAACGATCGGAATTTTGGGGCCAAAGTAGTTAAAAAGAATTATGGTAAAAATGCTTTTACTGTCTGTACATTTTGTTGAATATTTTTGTTTAAACAGAGAGCGCTGTTGACGTTGTGGTGAGAGGATGGGATTGGCTGTGAAGAACACTGAGCCTGGCATTTTGAGAGAGCTGAAGTAATTAATGGCATCTCTACATCTTAAATTAGCTCTCTCCCACTGTTGGCCTCCAGCTCAATCCACTCACCTGTATCAAAAATTTGGGAGATGTGACTGAACTATTTAAAGTTCATTTTTTGAGAAAAAATAAACAGGTTTGTACAATAAATAAATGACTTTTATAATATATTTTCCTGGTATTGATGGCTTCTGGTAATATATCTGAGGCCTCTTTATTTCTACTTTATAAATATAATTTAAAATATATCTAAATTCATAAAATTCTGAATCAAGTTAAGCATGAAATGAATTACAATAATTCTGACAAAGGGTCTGCACCCAAAACATTAATTTGTCTTTTCTCTTTATAGACGCTGGTGGATCCGCTGTGTATTTCTGTCATTTCATGTTTTTTATTTCATGGATTAATCACAGCATATGGATCAACAGTCATCATAAATGTGAGAAATAAAGATTTTCATAGGTAATAGCATTTGAAACATTATCCAGATCTTACGTGTTCCAGTGATTCCTGACAATGTATTTCAATGCAGACAAATCTTATTGTTTTTTTGTGCAGGAACCAAGTTGTGTGGGTGGTTCAGATACAGAGAAGCATCTCTTGATTTAATTAAAATGAATGCAGACAGATTCTTTTTAATATCAGTAATGGGAACCATCAAATCATCAGCATGGTAGGAGGCTAGCAGATGTTTGTCTTTACAGTTTAATCGCTTTTTAATGGTCAACAAACATTAAAATAACACAGAAACATTGCTAATCCTTATGGCATATCAGTTTAAAATAGGATTTGATTATAAGATCAGATCAGATCAATCAGATCAGCCATGATCTTATTGAATGGCGGAGCAGGCTCGAGGGGCCGATTGGCCTACTCCTGCTCCTATTTCTTATGTTCTTATAATATTTTTGAACTAAATTTGAGGGAAATGCAACTTTAGAAATTGCATATTGTAATAATTCCTTTGTGCACAGATTCAGTAAAATGTACGATTATACAAGGCATGCTAGGTTGTGAGGCCAAAACAAAAACCTTTAATTTGATAAAACTCCACATATTACAGTTGTCAATGTCATGTGTTACATTTTAGTTACATTTTAAGCCTAGCAAAGGTAGTTTATCATAAATAACAGTATATCATTACAACTTTTCAGGCCCCAGAATGAGAATTTGCTCTGGTACAACAATATAGCCAACGTCGCCAGGGTAGTAACTATTGGTCAGTTTGTGATGTAACCTTAGACCCAGAAATGCACCACAGCAAGTGCATGTACGTTCAACACTATGAAATTCTGATAAATCGGATTCATTTTACAAGTTCTGAAACCTGACTGCTTTTTAAAGAAAGTTGGATCTATTCCTCAGTTCGTGCAGACTAGGTTGTGAGGCAAGAAGAGGCAATTCTTCAGCTCTGTTGGTAAATCCACTGCCCAATTACTCAATGTATAACACAGGCATATGAGCCAGGAGGATCCCAATTTAGATCCCCAGACCCCACTGAGTTAGCTGATTGTAATCAGGCAGTCAGGCAGTAAGAGGAGTGCTACAACCTCACCTCAACATTTTTAGACTAGGGAAAGGAAACAATGAATCACAATCTCATTCCTGATGACTATTCATTACTTCAGCTGAAAAGTCCACGTGTGTAGACATCAGGCAAGGGCAGTATTGGGTTTGGCTCTGATACCCTCCAATAGTCTAATAAGCTACCTAAATGCTTTGTCTAAGATCACAGATGAAAATAACCACTTGGGTAAGGTACCAAAGGGTCTGAGGTACCATACCCTAGCATGAGTCAGCCTCTCATAGACAAGAAGGGGAAAATATTGGAAGTAATTTGAAGCAATACAGCTGCATTTGACAAAGGAGGTTTTGTCATAATAATATTGTGATGACCCACCCAACTTAGGCACGGATGGGTTTCTTATTGGGAGGAGGATGGATTGGGGTGAAATGGATCAGTACAAACATAATGGCCTGGATATTAACAGGCATAGCTTATGTAGGTGGGACAGGACAGCGTGCGTCTTTTGGCCCTGGCATGTTCCCACCCGGAAGTCAGCCTGATTGACAGGCTTAGCTTCCTGTCGGGTGGGGAGAACTCCGGAGCAGGCCGCAAGACCAGGTAGGTCCTATTCACAACCCCGGTGGGGGGGGGGGGTACAATCTGAGGGGGGTCTGATTCCCAACCCCAGGGGTCTTTGTATGAGGGGGGGGCTGATGGGGGGAGCTTTGGGCACCAGGGGGGAAGCTATCCTGCTCCTCCTGGCCCACAAGCAGTGCTGTAAAGACACTTACCTTCTCCCCGAAGCTGTCCTCGCCTCCCTTAAGCTGCCGGGTTTCCCGAGGCCCTTGTTCTGCTTCCATTAAACCCAGAAGTGGGCGGGTTGCTGGTGGGTTGGGGTCGGCTTTGAGATTTAAACATTTTTAACCTCTAACCTGACCCCAACTCACCCATTTTTGGGCATTAAAATCCAGTCCAATATTTCATAATTGGAAACAAAAACACACAATGGGGGTGACTAAGTAATAATAATGGACAAGTTGTTGCACAGTAGCAGTATGTTGTAATTGTGATCAGGTAGCTTGATTGAAGGAAATGATTTGAAGTCTCATACTTGAATCCATCCTCAGTTACAATCCAATTTAGTAAAGTGTTTCTATTTTTCTGAGTTATAGACACATTGAGAATGCATGCTCCATTAAAAAGACTGCCTTTGGCAGCAGGAGTTTCACATCCAAAGTAACGATTCATTTGCTTTCACAGGAAGAAAAACAAGGACTCACCTGAATCCACTTGATCAGTGAAACAATAAAAGGATTTCTTAAAACAGTTCATTTAATTTTCAGAATGATCTTTTTAGATAGGTGGTTTATGGTGAAATAACTGATAAATAGCTTGTATTACAAAAATGTTATTCAGTAGTATAGCATTTTGGGGATATATTCTTAAAGACAACAAAGTCCTTGGTCACAAATAACACATTAGCCAATATGACATTGTTAAAGAGGAAAGTCTTTCATATGTTAGTAAAAACATATGAAAGCATGGAATGAGAAAAAGCCAGTTTCTTCCACAGGTCTTGTACAATTTAACCTATCATAGACCCTACACATCTTTTTAATCTCCTCTGGGAAAGTTCTGTGTATATGCTCCCTGATCCCCAGGCAATTCAGAAAACTGCAGAATAATAATTTTTCATCACATTTCCACATCTCCTTAGCCTGCTGTCCTTGGCAAATAATATTGAACTTTACGCTCACTGGGCTCAGCAGCATGGGAACCATTGTGCCCTGTGGCATATCATCTCACTTTATTTATCTCATAACTTCCAATCTCATTGCCAACTAAATATTTATCCAGCTTCTTTTTGAAGGAATTAATCAAATCAGCCCCAACTGCTTTGGTTGATAATTGATTTCCCATATGACTACAGTCTGTCTTCACTATAAAGATAAAACAAAAATAACAGAATAAAAAAATAAAAAAATAACAGAGCATCAGTTCCTAACTATTGTATTTATGCTTATTACTACACTGAAGGTTAGGAGATATGTATTCTGTAATCTGCCAAACATTTGGTTCCCGAGAGGACTGCATTATAATGAATTTACTCCAGTCAAGCTTTTGAAGGACTTTGCCAATTAACTCTTTGAAGACACTATGGCCTTGATCTTACCTTGGAGACGCGTTGGAGTGGCAGGGGCAGAGGAGGGGGGGGGGGCGCGTCCGATATCGTGCGGGAAACCAGGTACTGATTTGTGGAGCAGCCATCTGTTCCTCCTCCTCTCTTTCCTGCTCCCTTTGCTCTACTATTTGTGATTGCTTTCAGCCACCATATCTCTGATCTCCGAAGCTCTCTTTTCCACTATGCCAGCTTACCATCACCCTACTGCATTCAAAAGCTTCCTAAAGACCCTTCCCTTTGACTAGGCCTTTACTCAGCCCCACTGCCCCCAGTCCAACTTTCCATTATTTCCTTCTTGCCACCTGCCTGGCATCCATTGTCTTACTCTACACTCTGTCAAGTCTCTGAGAGATCGCTCTGTTATACCAATACAAGCTAGTTAGGAAATTAATATTAACATGTAAAAACAGCAAGATCTACCCTCACTACTCACTCCAGTGCAGTGCTGAGAGAGCGCTGCACTGTCAGAGGTGCCATCTTTCGGATGAGATGTTAAACCGAGGCCCCGTCTGCTCTCTCAGGTGGACGTAAAAGATCCCATGGCAATATTTCGAAGAACAGCAGGGGAGTTATCCCCAGTGTCCTGGCCAATATTTATCCCTCAATCAACATAACAAAAACAGATTATCTGCTCATTATCACATTGCTGTTTGTGGGACCTTGCTGTGTTCAAATTGGCTGCCACGTTTCCTACATTACAACAGTGACTCCACTTCAAAAGTACTTAATTGGCTGTAAAGTGCTTTGAGATGTCCGGTGATCGTGAAAGGCGCTATATAAATGCAAGTCTTTCTTTTACTTTCTACAAGAAATAGGTTTCTACGCCACTGGTGAGCTGCCTCTGGGGCTGCGACTAGTGACCATAGCTCGCCGGCACTATTCTAGTGAGGTCAACGGACCAACTTGTCGTGGTTCTACCATTGGCCTCATTAAGCCCCTGTGTCTGTGTGTGCAGAATCATTTCATTGAGAATGATACTCCCTTCACTCCCCATTCACCATCTATCTCAATGTTCAAGCTCATAGCTCTGGAAGTGCTGCATTTGGGGACCAAAGGTCAGTTATTTGAACAAGACTTACTCATTTAAAATTGCATTTTTAAAATCATGCAATTCCATACAGCAAAGTAAATGCCAGCCATTCTGAAACATATACATTGGAACCAAGTATTTTATTCATAGCAAGGCCCAGACAGTGCTGGAGAAAAAAATAAGAAATTCTGGAGACTCAAGTAAAATACAAAAAGGGTTGGAGAGCACATCATTAACTGAGATTTACTCAGATTTAATGTGACAGCCTACTCCGAAGAGGTGGAAGAGCTGTGCCCTCTTGCTATAACAGAATAAACCATTCAAACCTCTCACAAAATAGGTATCAGCTTCTCAGACGGGAGATGGCGGTCAACAGAGAAATGACCTTTCCAGTCAATTACAGACACTGCACTCTAGTAGTTAAGAGCAGATCAATATCGGTAGATAAATGAAAGTACAAAACTGATCCTCTAATGAATATGGTCACCAGAAGGGCAATAGCTTTATTAATAGTGTTCCTGGCATTCCTCTAGAGTTGCACTGGATCATCCCATTCTTCAACACCCCTCCAAATCCTTCAGTATCCGAGATAAAACCGTACTTATTTTCCCATTATTAAGACAGTGTCGAAGAAAGGTCTGCCTGGTATTGAGTACAGGTTAGTCACAAGGGAAACATTCAAGCTCAATGGGTTGTACAGACAAGAGGCATGAGGATGATCCTAGTGCCAAGGGTTTGAATTATGAGGAAAGACCAGAGAAGCTCATGGTCTGAAAGAAGGCGACTGAGAGGTATATAAGATATCATCATTATTTCACATCTTCTCCTTGGAGAGTAATGTGAAATAGTGGCAGGATTCACAGGCTGATCAACAGTCTGACAGGCCACGACATGAACACTCCTTCCATGGTTGTAACCATCTTTATACCAGCTGATAAGGTGGTTAGTCCTATACGGCAGGAGGGATTTATGCGCTCACACGACCCATACGGTGAGGGGGGGGGGAGTCAACCCACTGGATATCAACCCAGAATTCAGCTGGAGCTCTGGTCTCCACTCGCCGGAATTATCTGAAACAGGGTTTGAACACTGTACCTTCTGACTCAGAGGCAGGAATGCTACCACTAAGCCAAAGGCTTTTTCCATATAAGTTATCAAATGGTATAGAAAATGTAAATCAGGAGTACTGCTTCAATATATGCCATGAAAAGAAAGACATGCATTTATATAGTGCCTTTCACGACCACCAGACGCCTCAAAACGCTTTACAGCCAATGAAGTACTTTTTGAAGTGGAGTCATTGTTGTAATGTGGGAAACGTAGCAGCCAATTTGTGCACAGCAAGCTCCCACAAACAGCAATGTGATAATGACCAGATAATCTGTTTTAGTGATGTTGGTTGAGGGATAAATATTGGTCAGGGCACCAGGGATAACTCCCCTGCTTTTCTTCAAAATAGTGCCATGAGATCTTTTACATCCACCTGAGAGAGCAGATGGGGCCTCGGCTTAATGTTTCATCTGAAAGATGGCACCTCTGACAGTGCAGCACTCCCTCAGCACTGCATTGGAGTGTCAGCCTAGCTTTATGTGCTCAAGTCCCTGGAGTGGAACTTGAACCCACAACCTTCTGACTCAGAGGCAAGTGTGCTACTCACTTTTTTTTAATAAATATACTTTATTGAACATTAAGAACATTTACAACATCTTGATCATTTCACTGTATGATACAAATCAATTCCGCCGCTCTGCACAGCCATTCCGCCACCACGCTTTAACATCAAAACCTGAAGTTTAATTTGTCTCCTGTAACATATATTAATCGATTGTACTTTAAAAATTGGTTGTAAAATACTATCCTTAAATCCCTTTCTGAATAAAACATCCACAGAGCCTTATAATGATCTTTTAGCTTATATTTAAAATACTCTTTTAGATTGATTCTCCTCCCCTTAAAAAACAGAGCATTCCTTCTTTGCACAATCACGAATCTAGCCAAACTGAACATTAAATTAATTGCCGCTCCGCTAGACTCGGGCAGACTCTCCTGCAATCCCCATCTCAAAATTGAGGCACACGGGATTCCCATTCTCGCTCTTCGGTCCCCACCCAGCAAAAAAGCTTCACAGAACTGTCGAACATAGTACTTAAAGTCATTTAACTGCGGACATAACACCAGTAAATGGGACAGAGTCTCATCCCGTGTCCCACACACTGGGCAAGTTGCCGCCTCCACTCGCCCAATCTTGCACAAGACCGTCATGGTAAAAATCCGGTTATGAGCCAATTTGAAATCCAGTTCAATCCACTCTGGACATTTAAAATTCGCCCACACTCCCTTCCAAATCCTGTTGAAGTCCAGCTGTGGGTATATACTCTGCCAAAACTCCTGACCAGCAGGTGTCTTGAATCTCCATTCTCTAAATACCTCATAGAAATCTCGAGTATTACAGTTGTCCAATTGGACCAACTCTCCCCCTTTCTCCAGTACAAAGCTTGGAAAAGCAGGACACATTTTACTTCCTTTTGAGATTTCCGCATTTATTTCTTCCATCCAATCCTGTGGCATTGCCCTCACAATCTTCTCATACATAATTCCTATTGCTTTTTCCTCTACCTCCGGATCCTCCTCCCACACCATGTCCCTTACTATCGCTTCCGGCAACCAACCTGGAATCACCTCGTATAATACACCTTTCACAGATATAATCCCAGCTTTTATAAAAGCTTGATTAAATAAAACCTTTCCTTTGATGTTGACCCACCTGTTCAAAAATAAGGGCTGTTCTAAAAATTTCTCAGCCCTCTTGGGCATAAACTGCACATTTTTTAAAACATAAACATAGAAACATAGAAGATAGGAGCAGGAGTAGGCCATTCGGCCCTTCGAGCCTGCTCCGCCATTCAATGTGATCATGGCTGATCATCCAAATTCAGTACCCTGTCCCTGCCTTTTCCCCATATCCCTTGATCCCTTTAGCCTCAAGAAATATATCCAACTCTTTCTTGAATATATTTAATGAACTGGCCTCCACCGCCCTCTGTGGCAGAGAATTCCACAGGTTCACCACTCTCTGGGTGAAGAAATTCCTCCTCATTTCAGTCCTAAATGGCTTACCCCTTATCCTTAGACTATGACCCCTGGTTCTGGACTCCCCGGCCATCAGAAACATCCTTCCTGCATCTAGTCTGTCCAGACCTGACAGAATTTTATAGGCTTCAATGAGATCCCCTCTCAATCTTCTAAACTCCAGTGAGTATAAGCCCGATCGACACAATCTCTCCTCATACGTCATTCCTGCCATCCCAGGTATCAGCCTGGTGAATCTTCGCTGCACTCCCTCCATGGCAAGAACGTCTTTCCTCAGGTAAGGTGACCAAAACTGCACACAATACTCAAGGTGCGGTCTCACCAAGGCCCTGTACAACTGTAGCAAGACATCCTTGTTCCTGTACTCGAACCCTCTTGCTACGAAGGCCAACATACCTTCTTAACCGCCTGCTGCACCTGCATGCTTACCTTCAGCGACTGGTGCACAAGGACACCCAGGTCTCTTTGCACTTCCCCTCCTCCCAATCTATTGCCATTCAAATAATAATCTGCCTTTCTGTTTTTGCCACCAAAGTGGATAACCTCACATTTATCCACATTATAGTGCATTTGCCATGTTTCTGCCCAATCACCAAACCTGTCCAAATCATACTGGAGTTTCCCGACATCCTCCTCGCAGCTTACCCTCCCACCCAGCTTTGTGTCATCTGCAAATTTGGAGGTATTACATCCAATTCCCTCGTCCAGATCATTAATATATATTGTGAACAGCTGGGGTCCTAGGACCGATCCTTGCGGTACCCCACTAGTCACTGCCTGCCACTCGGAAAACGACCCGTTTATTCCAACTCTTTGCTTTCTGTCCGCCAACCAGTTCTCTATCCAAGTCAATACCTTGCCCCCAATCCCATGTGCCTTAATTTTGCACGCTAATCTCTTATGTGGGACCTTATCGAAAGCCTTCTGAAAGTCCAAATACACCACATCCACTGGTTCTCCCTTATCTATTTTACCAGTTACATCCTCAAAAAATTCCAGTAGATTAGTCAAGCATGATTTACCTTTTGTAAATCCATGTTGACTTTGTCCGATCCTGTCACTGCTTTCCAAGTGCTCTGCTATTACATCTTTTGTAATAGACTCTAGCATTTTCCCCACTGCCGATGTCAGGCTTACCAGTCTATAATTCCCCGCTTTTTCTCTACCACCTTTCTTGCATAGTGGGGTAACATTAGCTACCCTCCAATCCATGGGTACCATTCCAGAGTCTATCGAGTTCTGGAAGATGACCAGTAATGCATCTACTATCTCTAGGGCCACTTCCTTAAGTACCCTGGGATGTAGACCATCAGGCCCTGGGGATTTATCGGCCTTCAGTCCCATCAATTTTCCTTACACCATTTTCCTACAAATACTGATTTCTTTCATTTCCTCTCTTTCATCAGACCCTATGTTCCCCGGCATCTCTGGGAGGTTATTTGTGTCCTCCTTTGTGAAGACAGAGCCAAAGTATGTATTTAGTTGGTCTGCCATTTCCTTGTTTCCCATTATAAATTCCCCTGGTTCTGACTTCACCAATCTTTTTCTCTTCACATAGCTATAAAAGCTTTTACAGTCAGTTTTTATGTTCCCTGCAAGCTTACTCTCATATTCTATTTTCCCTTTCTTAATTAATCCCTTTGTCCTCCTTTGTTGACTCCTAAACTGCTCCCAATCCTCAGGATTATTGCTTTTTCTAGCCAATTTATATGTCCTCTCCTTGGATCTTATGCTATCCCTAATTTCCCTCATTAGCCACGGTTGAGTCACCTTTTTTGTTTTATTTTTATGCCAAACTGGGATGAACAAATTCTGTAGCTCATCCATTCGGTCTTTGAATGTTTGCCATTGCCTATCCACCGTCAACCCTTTGAGCGCCATTCCCCAATCAATCCTACCCAACTCGCTCCTCAGACCATCGTATTTTCCTTTATTTAAATTGAGGACGCTTGTCTCTGAGTCAACTACTTCATTCTCCATCTTAATGAAGAATTCGATCATATTATGATCGCTCCGACCCAAGGGGCCTCGTACAACAAGATTGCTAATTAATCCTTTCTCATTACATAATATCCAGTCTAAGATGGCCTGATCTCTGGTTGGTTCCTCGACATATTGGTCCAGGAAACCATCCCGTAAACACTCCAGGAATTCCTCCTCCACAGTATTGTTACTAATTTGGTTGGCCCAATCTATATGTAGATTAAAGTCACCCATGATGACTGCTGTGCCCTTATTGCACGCTTCTTTAATTTCCCTTTTAATGCCATCCCCAACCTCCACCTTACTGTTTGGAGGTCTATATACCACTCCCACCAATGTTTTTTTCCCCTTAGTATTTCTCAATTCTACCCATACAGATTCCACATCATCAGAGCTAATAACCTTCATTACAATTGTATTAATCCCTTCTTTAACCAGTAATGCTACCCCACCTCCCTTTCCTTTTTGCCTATCTTTCCTGAATATCGAATACCCCTGGATGTTGAGTTCCCAGTCTTGGCCGTCCTTGAGCCACGTTTCCGTAATCCCAACCAAATCGTATTCGTTTACCTCTATTTGCGCAGCCAATTCATCCACCTTATTACAAATGCTCCTCACATTAAGACACAAAGGCCTAGAAATTCATTAAGGCGCTGCCAGCTTTGCGCCCAGTTAACGCCTAAAGAGTGATTTAGCGCCAGAAATGAGTTTGCACAGATATTCAGCGCAGCGGTATTGGCGGCGGTAGCCGTTAGCGCTGCGCCGGCACCAATGACGTCATCGGTGTGCGCAGTGCCCCGGTTCCGCCCCGAAACCGGCCCGATCCCCATATTTAGTTGCGGCCGCCTCCTCCGAAGCGGCTGCAAACAGCGACCAGAAAACGGGCCCGTCCTGCTGCCTTAGTGGGGCGCTTTAAAGCGGAAGGTGCGGCCGGCCGCTTTTCGGCGGCCGCCTGCCCGCACCTCCTTCCCCGGCCTCCTCCACACCCCCCCCCCGCGGCATTGCCGGCTGCTTTCCGCGAGCCCGGCACTTCTCCGTGGTGCCGGGCTCATTTGCCGGCACTATCCAGCGGCGATCTCCCCGTTGCAGGCAGCTCCCCCTTAAGAGAAGGAGGAGGCCTGCAGTACCGCAGCCTGCCGCTCCGCAGCGGCTGGCGCAGCGCCGCCAAGAGCGCTGATATTCAGTGTCAGCGCCCCAAGCGGAGGCGGGCACACCCTGGTATAGCGCCCGGTTCCGAATTGGGGCGCTAACAATGAATATCTGACGATTGCTATAGGCGTCCCGCGCAGCGCTAACTTTTGGGCGCTAGCCAGCTGGCGGGGCCATAGTGAATTTCTAGGCCAAAGCCTTCAGGCTTGTTTTTTTAACGCTCTTAGGCCTATTAGAATTATTATTTACTGTGGCCACGTTTGATTTAAACCATTGATTTCTCTGACTGCCACTTTTGTTTTTCTCCTTCCTATCTTTTGCTTTTATCCCTGTTTTGCTTTCCTCTGTCTCCCTGCTCAGGTTCCCAACCCCCTGCCATTTTAGTTTAAACCCCCCCGAACAGTGCTAGCAAACCTCCCCGCAAGGATATTTGTCCCGCTCTGGTTCAGGTGCAACCCATCCGACTTGTACAAGTCCCACCTTCCCCAGAAGCAGGCCCAGTGATCCAGGAAACTAAAGCCAAGTCTCTACAACTCCCTTATAAAACCTAGGGAGAAGTTTAATTGATTTCAAAAACATATTATTGTATTCCATATACAATATCCCCTGCCCTCCTATCCCACTTCGTTTTAAAAAATGCTCAAAACAACTCTTCCAAAAACTTGTATTTGACTTCTGAAGAAATCTCTTCACCCATTTGATTCTAAAGGATTTTTTCTTCAAATCAATATCTAGGAAATTGAGTCCTCCCTGATTTCTCTGTCCAATGATGATATTGTAAGCCACCAATGCTGGTTTCCCTTCCCATAAAAACCTCACACAAGCCTTTCGGATGGACTTTTCCGCCCACTCAGGAATATCCTCCACCGTCAATAAGTACCATAGCTTAGATAGCAGGAGGGCAGACACCACTGTCGCTCTTCCTTGCACTTTCAACCACCTTCTTTCCCATCTTCCCAAAATCTTTTTAATTTTCATAACCTTCAGTTCCCAATTTAATCGATCCACTTCATCTCTGTCTTTCTTGCACCCCATATGCACCCCCAGAACTTCCAAAACCTCCACCACCTTAAAGGGACATTCCCCCAACCATTCCCCCCTACCCCTCCCTGTAACCAGGCATTGGGACTTACTATAATTCACTCTGGCTCCTGAAGCTCTACAATATTCCTCACTGACTCCCCATTTCTCAATGTTAAGGTTGTGTCATCTGCATATTGGTGTATCACTGACACCAGCCCAGAACTGGGGACCACAATCCCAACTACACGTTGTTTCTTTCGTATCATGTAACCTAATGGTTCTGCTACCAATGTGTACAGCAGTGGGGACAGGGGGCAACCCTGTCTCACTGATCTCTATATCGGAAAATACTTGGCTAAAAAACCATTACATTTAACACAGCTAAATATGTTTGAATAAAAAATCCTTATCCACTGAATGAAATTTTCCTTGAAACCAAATGCTTCCAAAACCTTCAATAAAAACTCATGAGAGACCCTATCAAAGGCTTTCTCTTGATCTATCTTTAATACATAAGCCTCCCTCCCACTCTCTTCCATGAGCTCTATCGCATCTCGGATTGAGACCAGAGAGTCTGCGATGTCCCGGCCTATGACTCCATAGGACTGAAAGGGCCAAACTATCTGCGGTAACACCTCCTTCAAACGATTTGCCATAACCCTCGCCAAGATCTTATAATCCACATTTAATAATGTGATGGGCCTCCAATTCTTCAGATCCTGTCTATCCCCTTTATTTTTATAAGCTAAGCTTATGATCCCTCTCCTCATAGATGGGGCCAGGCTTCCCTCAATTTTAATTTCCTTAAAAACTTCTAAGAGCAATGGACTTAAAATCTCGCAAAATTCTTTATAAAATTCTGCACTTAGTCCATCGGACCCTGGGCTTTTCCCCCCCTTCATTCCACTTATTGCTACTTTTATTTCCACTAATCCTACTTCTTTGTCACACATGCTTCTCTCATCCTCCTTTAAACCATCTTCAATAAAAGCAGTAACCTTCTCCATCGCCAAATTGGAAATGTCTTCTTTAGTATATAACTCTTGATAAAAGCTACAACCGCCTCTAAAATCTCCCCACTTTCATGAATGATCTTCTCCCCTACCTTCAACTCTTCAATTAACGATAATCTCTGTCGCAGCTTTTCTTGCTCTAGAAAATATCTAGTGCATCTTTCGCCCTCCAATGCATCTCTAGCCTTTGCAGGGAGAATGGCCCCCTTGCATTTTTCAGCTTGCAATAATTCCCACTCTTCCTTTAGCACCCGGAACTTAGTCTCCGCTCCCTTATTCCCTCCGTCAACTGCTTTACAGACATCTGTAAACCTTTTATTTATATTCTCTTCTCGACGCTGGTTAGCTGCCGCCCTCTTTTTCCCATAACGTACCAAAAAAACTTTTACCTCATATTTGAAATTATCCCACCAAACTCTTCTTTCTTTCAAGAACAAAGGTTCCTTCCGAGCATTCTTTATTATATTTATAATCCCTTCTTTATAAGCAATTTCTTTCAGGTATTGATTGTTTAAAATCCACACCCCTGAACCGATCTTAACTCTGCTGTTCCTAATTCTAAGAACCAAAGCCGAGTGATCACTAAAAAATACTTTTTTATAATAAATCTCCATCACCTCAGAACTTAACCCTTCCCGCATTAACACAAAATCTATTCGGCTCTGTTTTAAAACATCACCCACCCAACCTGATCTGGAGAAGTCCCTTTTTATGGGGTTCCGGTCCCTCCATAAGTCTCTCAAATTTAAATTTGCCATCATTTTTACAATCATCCCTCTGGAGTTATCATCCTTAAAGGTCATCTGGGCTGAAATGTCCATCCGAGATAAAAATACATTAAAATCCCCCACTATACAAGGATTTTCCACCTCTGCCGCTTCAGTGAATAACCCCTGAAAAAACTTGTGACGCTTGCAATGGTCGTTCGGTGCATAGATATTAAAAAGATCGCAATTAAATCCCTCCAATTTTACCCTTAGCCATAAAAATCTCCCCTCAGCGTCCTTGTCCATCAAGGCAACGTTCTCTTTTATGGACGGACTCACCAAAACAGCCACCCCTCTACGGTTATTGTTTGCACAACTCGCAAACACCTCTCCCTTCCAAACTTTCTGAACTCTTTCTAGGATATCCTCATCCCAAAAGGTTTCTTGCAGACACAACAAGTCTGTACCTTTAAAACCCTGCAACAACTGCTGCAATTCCTTCTCACCCCTCAGTCCGTTCACATTAATCGAGACCAATGTAATCATGGCTCCAAAGAAGGGAAGTATGCCCGATAATCTCCCCATCATTTAATCTCTGGCCCTTCCCTCCTCACATGCTCCTTCCCAACATCTCGGGCAGCTGTTGCTTTTTCCTGCAGCCTCCGACTCTTTTTCCCCTCCTGTTTAAACTTTCCCTGCTGTTTCAGCCTCTTCCTTGCATTAAGTTTGGGCCCAGGAACTGCCCTTCCTCCCTCCTTCTGCCCCTCACTAACCTTTCCCTTTTCACATGATGTCACCCCACCCCCGACTTCCATGTCTCTGTCCCCCTCTAATTCCTCACACTCAAGCTCTTCTGCAACCCCCTGTGCCTGCTCCCCGTCCGATACATAATCCTGCTCCCCGTCAGATACTTCATCTCCCACAGAGAGTCTTCCTGCTATCGCAGTTTCTCCCACTGTGCCGCTCCCTTTGACCACATCTCCACCTCTGACCCTTGCACCCTGTTCCCTCTCTCCATGGGGCAATGGCGCACCTAAATTGTTCCCTTCTGACGTCTCTATCTCGCCGATCCCATCCTGCTGTCCCTTTAAGGCTCCTGCCTCTTGCTCCCTCTCCCCGTCCTGCCCCCTCCCGCTCACCAAGATATCCGACTCCCTGCCTCTCCCCGGAGCACCCACATCCACCACACACCCCGCTCCCGCCTCCTCTCCCCCCGCAGCCACCAGACTCCCCAGGGGAGCCAAACCGCACTAAGGCTTGAGTCTGCACTCGACCCTCGCTGCCCATGCTGTCTTTGTTCCCCTCCACAGCACTCGGTGTGTTTTCCGCCATCTCCATCCTGTCCTCTGCTCCGCCATCCTCTGCCTCTTCCTGTGCTCCTTTCTCCTTCATTTTACCGGCTGTGTCCTCCGACTGCACCGCTCCTCCGGCCGTTCCACTCTCATCTCCTTCTCCTTCTCCCATCTCCTCATCACTCATATCGCTCCCTTCAGCCACACACTCACAGCGGGTGGGGCCTTTGTGACACACCCCACAGCTCTCCGCCTTGCAGCTCTGAGTGATATGTCCCAACTCACCGCAATTGTAACAATACAAATCTGGACAGTTTCTTACGAGATGGTCATGTCCCAGACAATAGTAGCACACCTTTACTTGGTTATTGTGCAGCACACGAAAGTACTGCACTCCTTCCAGTGTCTCAAACTTCATACTGTACGGCAAAGACCTCACCCCCTCTGGGAACCGCACCTTTACATACCGGGTTCCGTCTGCTACCCGCGTTCCCGGATAGTACCTCCTCTTTATTTCAGAACAGATTTTAATGTCCCACGACTCCAACTTTTTGCTCAGCACTTCGTCCTCAATGTACACTGGCAAGTTCAAAAATGAAACCACCACCTCCTCTGAATATAGCAGAGTCACCTCCAAGAATTTCTCACCAACTTTCAGACTGAGTAGCAGTTTTTCCACCTCCTCACGGCCACTGACCGTCACCTCAAATCCCACATTTGGCTTTGGTCGACAGGCAAAGCAGCTTCCCTCGCCACAGTCCTCATGAACCACCTGGATTATATCCCAGGCTCGAATCTTCTTATCTTCACACTGCACCACCACCGTATTTTCTTTACCAAACCTCCTGAGGTCCCGGCCCAAATCTTTGGGCCTTTTTTTCCCCCTTCCCAGCACAGTTTCTTCCCTAATTAAATTCCTCTCGGGAATATTGTCCTCTGAGGGGCCCTGCACTCCGGACCCCTCAGCAGCCATCTGGCTGTTTTTTGTGGGCCAAAAAGGCCCTAAAACCTGAAAACAACACCCCAAAACCCACCACCAACTTTTTACAAAACTCCCTCCAACACCCAGCTGCAATTAGGCAACCAGTCACACCTGGCTCACTCCTAGCCCCTCCCACCTAGAGAGTGCTACCCACTGAGCCACAGCTGACATGAAATTAGGACAAGGATACAAGTTCAAAGTGGTAAAAGACAAATTTATAACAGCATTAGGAAGTTGCTTTTTTATGCAGAATGACTAAAGATTGCATTAGAGTTTTAAAAGCCTGCTCAATTTTCTTTTCCATTAAAGTCAATGGAAAAGGAAATTGGAGAGAGTGTAAAATGGGCTGCCGATGCATTTGCACCCATTTTGTACTACTGCCTAAGATCAATTTCGCCCCCTATGTCTCTATGGATTGAAAAGCTAAGATGGTTTAAATGCCATTCCTCATCTATATTTAACTTGTGATTTTGTAAATGATTACTCAGCATTACTCTATGTTGATATTGTGGTACAATACTGTCAATTTTAATGAGTTAAAAAGCTCTCAAAATCCTATCGGTGAACCCTTCCATCATGTGATAATGCAGGAAGATGACTTTACTTTGTTCTTAAGCTATGCAAAGGGTTACTTCTGGCAAGGCTTTTATGTTATTTTGTCAACCCTGAAAAATCAGGAGGTGTCTAGTTCAAATGAACACTTTGAAGACTCCCTTACAGCATTACTGATAGTCTTTAAGACTTGCTATTTCCTGCGCAGCTCCATGAATCTGAGAGTAGCTGCAACTGAAAAAATATACCTGTAGCAAATACTGTACAAGAAACTCTTGCAATTATTTTAGAAAATTTAAATAAACTATTTCTCCATCCTGCTGTGTCTGAATTTCACCCAATTACAAATGTTTTGAAAGTATGGCACACAGCTAGGCAGAAAGTTTGCATTAACCATTTCAAAAGAGAATTCTGTTAACTAAATTATAAAGATTATTACTAAGGCTAAAGCTGTGAAGAACACTGCATGTGACGACATGTGCACTGTTGTAAATGATTTATGAAACGTGAAAGGGGGCTCAGAAGAGAGGCAGATTAATCTTCCAAGCCTTTATCTCCTAAAGAAATAGCAAAGGAGTTACTGCTGAAAAAGTAATAAGAAATAAAATGAATAATGAGTGAGCTTCCATCTCTGGCACAGGTGTCCAAAAAACTTCTTATTCCATATTGTGAGTGTAAAATATATATTTTTTAAGCTGCAATGTTTTCAGATACATTCAGGTGCTTATCTTAGTCAACTTCAGCATTGTGACCAGTTTTACTTGAAATAAATGAGACCTACAATCTGCGTTGATGGGTCTGAAACCAAACCAAATATCCTGAACCTGCAGCACAGCAAAAGCTTGACTACTACCTGGGAATCCCTGGCCCAAGACCGCACAAAGTGGAGGAGAAGCATCCGGGAAGGCGCCGAAAACCTCGAGTCTCTTCGCCGGGAGCAAGCGCAAGCCAAGCGCAGGCAGCACAAGGAGCGCACGTCAACCCAAGCACCCCACCCACCCGCCCCTTCAACCACCTTCTGCCCTCCCTGTGACAGAGACTGTAGGTCCCGCATTGGACGCATCAGTCACCTGTGAACTCATTTTTAACGTGGAAGCAAGTCATCCTCGGTTCCGAGGGACTGCCTAAGAAGAGAAGAAGACTATGTAGCCAAGTAACTTAAAAAATGCAAAACAAGTACACAAGATCAGAAGATAGATACAGATGAGGAAGGTTTCTCAGCTCATGTTAAGTTATCCACCCAGGGAGATCCTAACATCCCTCCATTTCAGCATTAAATTGTTTCTTAAAAGTTTCCAGAGACTTTGCCTTCACGGTTCTCTCTGGAAGTCTATTTCACACCTCGATCGTGTGTGTACAAAGAATGAAGAATTTCCTAAAACCAGTCCTAAAGTTATCTTTTACCAGTGTCAATCTATGTCCCCTTGTCTTTCTCTCACTATTTAATTTCAAATAATATTCCGGGTTTACCTTTTCCATTCCCTTAACTTACCTTGTAAACCTACATAAGATCATTTCTCAGGCAGCTCCTTTCCAGACTGAACAGCCTCTTCGGTTCATTCTCAGAACACAGACCTACACTAGGAATCAGCCTCGTGGCTCTTTACTGCACTGCCTCCAGCATTTGAATGTCTCCCTCTCTTGTCTCTGTGACTAGAACTGGACACAGTACTCAAGGTGTGATCTCACCATAGCACTGCACCATTTGATCATGACTTCCTCTGGCTTGTATTCAGCTGTTCTGGATATGTAGTTCAAGGTTCTATTGGGTTTGTTGATTGGTGTCCTGCATTGGTTGGACATGTTGAAGCAACCCAGGCATGATTCCTTTAATGAGTATTTGTTGTTTTCTACCCTTCAGACAACTTCCTAGCCCTGTATCCTTGCCTTGCATTGGGGATGGAAAACCTGAATGCTGACAATTGAAAAGTACAGAAGGTCATAAGATTATTGTATGCCATTTTCGTTCGAGAGGGAATGAGGTGGTTTCAGTTCCTGCCCTGTGCAGAAAGGATAGGTGACAGAGTCCAAAACTTGCTGACTTAATCTCATCTTGGACAAATCATCATCTTATACAGAAAAACAGAATATGTTTGGAGACGCATGAGGTCGATCAGCATTTGTGCAAAAAACAGCTACTGTTCTTTCCGTTGACTGACTGCCCTGCTGTGTGTTTTCAGCATTTTCTATTTTTGTTCAGATTTCCAGCATTTGCAGTTTTTTTTAATGTTAATTTAACACAGGATTTAAACACATTGGCCTGGAATTTGTAGTTGGCGGCAAAGCGACGGCAATTGCCACTGACCTCGAAGAAAGCTGCCCACAAAGGTCTCGTGATCTCTGTGGCGAAAACTTTAGCTTTCTCAATGTTAAATTGTAGTGCTGTCAAAAGGGGATCCTTAGCATTGAGCAGCAGTGATGTCATCAAGCTGTCTAAGCAACCAATTACATTGAAGATTTCTCACCGACAGCCAACCAGGAAATAAAAAACACCGATTATATGCACTTTTAATTTTTTTTTACAGAGAGCGAAATAAAGATTGGGACATACACATGTGTTAAGGTAGAAGCTGAAATATCATGAACAAACTTTTAAGAAAAAATATTTTTTATTATTTTAAAAATCTAGTAATTTTTATCATAATGGAGAAATTTGACATTCTGCAAATATAAAATTAGTTTTTCAGGGCCAGAATGATTGCTCAGCAGTCAATACACCTTTAAAACCCCAGTTATGCATATTCCAACAAGTCATAACTTTTTCTGGGGTGTTTAACAGTGTAATTAGATCAGAAAAGCTTAAGTGTTTTTTCAGTTCAATTGATTTCACTGATTTCTGGTTATGGGGGGTTCCACAGCGCAGCCAGTGGCAGACTAGGGAATGACCGACTGCAACTTCAGGATTTCCCTGTTTATCTGTGCAGGCACTAAATCCTGAAGTTACAGTCAATTTCAGAGGGGTAATGACGGTGAATGCTGACAATTTCACTGTCATTACCACCGCAAAATCCGGGCCATTAACACGAACCAGATTTCCATTCACTGACAGCCACATGTGTTGATGAGACAGTGAATATTTTGTTGAAAACCAGTTGAGAAAAGAAAATATTCTGAAAAAATGAAAGACACCAATAACTTATTGTTTAACAATTTTATTTTTACTTACTCTTTAAAATGTGATGATTTTGTTTTAAAAACACAATCATCAAATATACTCTACTGCCACAAAATAAAGTCCTTGGGCTACGTCTTTAAAAATGCTCAAGGTACAATGGCCAGTACTCATAGGTGGCCCATTTGTTTTTTTTGCAGAAAACTGGTCAGTCTTGATAGTTAATAGGCATCCATCTGAGGGAAAAGATGGCAAGTTGCAAATGTCTGTATGAACAGATGTTTGAGAGTAGTTTCTATGTTAGCAAAAGAACAATAATTATGTCTGTAATTTAAATTGCTAGATAGTACAGATATGACATGCAAAGACTAAACAATGTTTAAAATTTTCATATCCCCATTAATTGAATGATAGAGGCTATATTAAGGTTTGAACCATTTTCATGAATTTGCAGTATATGGTTATCTGTGAACCAATGTGATCATTAGCCCTAGAGTTCACGTGGCATCAATGCCTTTTCAAACACAAGTGTTGGAGACTATTTGGCCTGAAAAAAAGCTAAGTAGAGCTTGTTGAAAGGAAACAATGAATAGATAACACAGTAAGGAGAAATTCACAGTAGTCATTGGTTAAGATTCAAGCCACTAAGTGTCATGTGGTGCCACAAGTGGAGATTCTCGAGATGGCGATTCCATTTCGTCCTCCGGTGTATGAACTGTCAGGGTACATGCCCGAATACCGCCAAGCGATTCGGGCACATCAAAGACTTTCTGCCACTCATTCTTTTCCGGGTCATACTTCTGGACAATTTCTACCATACAACGATTGTTCCATGAATAGCCCCCAATGACGTAAATGTTGTTGTTAAAAACGGCCACACCAACGTCGCTCTGTCCACGTAGCATTGGAGCAATGTCAGTCCACTGATCTGTAATGGGGCAATAGTACTCACAACACAGTACATCGTCATAATCATTTGTCCCTCGGAAATGGTTCCCTCCAATAACATAAAGGCGATCTCCAATCGAGCACATACAATGTAGCCCACGGACTGTAGACATGTCTGTTTTCTGGGACCAGCTGTTACTTTCTGGATCATAGCATTGCAGTTCCTTCTGAAATGTATCATGGGTAATTCCACCTGTAAGTAAAAGCAGAGGTCATAAGCGGTTATAATTGGGAAGACAAAGTGTTAGCGTGACGACATTGGGTATTATGTTTGCAGATCCATCAATTTTGTTGTTCTTCTTAAAAATTTGATTATTCCAGTTGACTAACTCATGCTTTAGTCTTAGATCATTTGTTTGCTGGTTGAACTATTAAATTACCATTGTCCTCATATAACAATAGGAATAGTTAACATAGGGTTTATCTTCCTGCAATTTCAGATACATCTATCATGGACATAAGAACTATCCACAATACTTTACAAATAGAGGTGTAAAAAATGGAAAACGGAAAATACACAATCTATTCACTGAAAAACATCCAATACCCTTTTGAGAATCGTACTAATAAAATCAATTGAAAATTCCTTATTGTCTATCTAGTTTACACAACAGCTAAAATGCAGATACAACCTAGCATTAAAAGTGTTAAAATATTGCTTCTATTATGTGTAAACAGTGATATACACTTAATCACTTTGATGTTATGGCATTAGAGAACAATTATATCCTCGTACGTAAAATAATTTTACTGCAATTAAGTTGTTATGCTGTCAAACATCACACAGTCCTCTTAGTTTTTATCTACCTGATATGTACATGTATCCCCCATGAACAGTCCCTGCATGTCCATAGTGAGGCTCATTCATTCGAGTGGCATAAGTCCATTCATTGGTTGCTGGATTGTAACGTTCAACTGTGGCTGTTAAAATACCAGAATAATAGAGGATTAGTCATTTCCATTACTATTAAGATAATTCTCCAGCTCGTTTTCTTGAAGGAGTTAATCAACATACCAATAGCTTCTTTAATCTGTTCCTCATATCAATAACTCTGGGGAAAGAAATCTTCTGATCCCTAGGCCAAGAAATTCATTATAGCCACTTTTGGGGCGGTAAAGTCGGGCAGCCGCTAAAGTTTGCGCCCGGCGCAAATTCGAGGCCACTTCGCCGATATTCATTAGCTTCGCCCTAAGAGTTTGCTCGAGCGCTAAAACTGGCGATGCACGGCTCTCTTTAGGCACTAAGCCGGCGGCCCGGGCGCTAACACCGGAAGGTGGGTGCAGGGCAGGTGCGGCGAGCTGCTGATTGACGGCAGACACTCTGGCTCCGGTGAGCTCTTAAAGGGGGAGGGTGGATTTGTTTTTTTGAAAGGCCGAGACTGCTGTATTTGTGTTGTTGGGGAGGGCTTCTCTGCATCAGTTTGTTATGTGGTACCGGTACTACTACTACTACTACTCCTCCTCCTCCTCCTCCACCTCCACCTCCACCTCCATCTCCATCTCCATCTCCATCATCACCATCTTTGTCTCTCACAAAGTGTTGCAAAATGGCTGCCTTTTCTACTGCAGGAGTGCCCTTTAATTTGCGCTCCCCGTGGCCTGCCTCGGCTGTGTACCGTTCCACTTCACAGTCGTTCGGGCCGCCAGGCGCACAATGGGGCGGCGCGAGTGAAGTTCCGGTTCCGGGCGCACAAAGGGCGTTGCACGACAAAATGACGTCATGATCTGCGCGCGCAGCTGAGCGCGCGCAAAGACTTTGCGCCGGCGCTAAATGTCTACTGAAGTTGGGGCGAGGCGCAGATCGCGCTGCGCCCGGGCGCTAAGCGCCTAGCGCTCGAGATCTGCTCCTCCTAAGGCGTTAACGGCTGGCGCAGCCAACTGAATTTCTAGGCCCTAGTTTTTGGAGGGTTGGTTGTTTTGAACCTGTGCCTGTTAGTTTTGTGTTCACAGGCAGGTTAAATAACTTGCATATATCTGCGTCATTCTTGCAACGTTTTATTAATTTAAAAACACTGATCATCCCTCCAACTTATTGGGGGGAAAATTTGGTGGTGCCCCCTTTGGGGTGCTAACGTCGCTGGGGCGCTAATTTTAGCATCGTGAATTCAGTGGTAGCGCCCCAAGCAGGAGGCTACTGGAAGCGCTCCCCCTCCGTCTTGGGGCGCTACCAGTGAATTTTGCGGCGCTACGTACAACAGCGCCACGTGCGTCGGCACATAGCGCCGCGTCATTGCAGGCCTCCCTCCCCTGATTAAAGGGGAGGGGCCTAGCATTGCGTGCACCAGGGCCGTACTTGACCACCGGGGAGCGGGGTGCCGTGAAAACAGCCCGGCACTTAAGAGGAGTGCCGGGCTTAGCGATCGCGGCCGGCACCCCGAAGAAAAAAGCGGAAGGGGGCAGGTGCCGGCAGTCGGCCAAAATAAATATGGCCGCCCAACACCTGCCTTTAAGTAGCGCCGCCGCGGCTTCCTTCTCATAACTTAGAGGCCTAAATCCAGAATCATCTCTGTAAATCGTCACATCCCTCTGCAGTTCACAAATGTCCTTTTGAAAACGGGTATTCAAAATTGTGGACAGTATTCCAAATGTGGCCTCATCAGTGATTTCTGCAAGATTAGAGTAATCTTTTACAACAAAAAGGAGCTGATAATATTCTGGCACAGCAGGGGGAACTGTTGCTCTTTTCATGTTGCATGTGTCTGTAGCATTGTGAGCTGCCTTTGTGTTATATTGTGAGGTCAGCTCGTTTACATAATATTGTGCCACTCCCGTTGGTATTTTAAAAGACAGGGTGGCAGAATTTCCGCTTTGGGTGCAATTGGTGAAATAGACATAGAAACATAGGAGATAGGAGCAGGAGTAGGCCATTCGGCCCCTCGAGCCTGTTCCGCCATTTAATGAGATCATGGCTGATCATCCAAATTCAATATCCTGTCCCTGCTTTCTCCCCATATCCCTTGATCCCTTTAGCCTTAAGAAATATATCTAACTCCTTCTTGAATATATTTAATGAATTGGCCTTAATGGCCTTCTGTGGTAGAGAATTCCACAGGTTCATCACTCTCTGGGTGAAGAAATTCCTCCTCATCTCAGTCTTAAATGGCTTACCCCTTATCCTTAGACTGTGACCTCTGGTTCTGGACTCCCCCGCCATCGGGAACATCCTTCCTGCATCTAGTCTGTCTAGTCCTGTTAGAATTTTATAAGTTTCAATGAGATCCCCTCTCATTCTTCTAAACTCTAGCGAATACAAGCCCAATCGACCCAATCTCTCTTCATATGTCATTCCTGCCATCCCAGGTATCAGTCTGGTGATTCTTCGCTGCACTCCCTCCATGACAAGAACATCCTTCCTCAGATAAGGCGACCAAAACTGCACACAATACTCAAGGTGTGGTTTCACCAAGGCCCTGTACAACTGCAGTAAGACATCCTTGCTCCTGTACGCGAATCCTCTCGCTATGAAGGCCAGCATACCATTTGCCTTCTTAACCGCCTGCTGCACCTACATGCTTACCTTCAGCGACTGGTGCACAAGGACACCCAGGTCTCATTGCACTTCCCCTTCTCCCAATCTATTGCTGTTCAGATAATAATCTGCCTTCCTGTTTTTGCCACCAAAGTGGATAACCTTGCATTTATCCACATTATACTGCATCTGCAAATTGCACCCAAAATAGTGTTTGTTTTGTAAAGTGTTTTTTCCCTCGGGTTTCCGCTCAAACTCATTTGCATATCACCGAATGGAAAATGCCATACACCAGCGCAATCGGACAGCGTTCTAAAACGTAAATTTTTTTGAAAAAAATTTGCTTTAAAAAATATCCCTTGACATATTTAAGTGTGGTAACTTGGTGCACTTTGATTAATGCAACTGAAAATGGATTTATCACAAAAAATAAGCATTTTTAATAAAAGTACCAATCCACCACCTGTGAGTAATCCGATTTTAAATGACTGGAAATGACTTAAAAAAGATATGCAGAACCATTTGCTAGTTATATCGGGGTACAGTGGTCAGTTTCTTAGAAAATTAACAAAAACTTATATTCAAAAGCTTTTAAATTGTGGCTATTAGTGTCCAAAAGAACCAACTCAATATTTAGAGCCTTCTCAATGGCCTGCAAACGAGCGTAATTCGCAGAAACTCCCAAAGGTGAGTAATTCATCTTGGGGGCATGGCCAGTTTTGTGGGCGGGGCCTGCTTCTAGCAAGATGTTTTTTAAACTTGTGCAAAAGATCGTGGCGACTTGAGTTGCGCTGAACGTAATTTGCGCTTAAAATTCCACGATCTTGTGCACGGGTTACACCAAGTTCGGGCGAATTGCACCGAAAAACCAGTGCAACTGAGCAGAAACTCCAGGCCAGGATATTGGATGAGTTTCCTGGGCCCATGTCTGTTAGGACACTGGGGTTAACTGGTGATTGCTGGTCAACAGTAAAGAATTTTTTTTTAACATCAGATTGAACACAAATGCTGGATCCACCTGCAATTAGCAGATTCTGCTTGAAAGTCCCATTGCACTTGTACCAGTACTTTGTAGAGGGGCAGTATTTTCTGTGTTTTTAGTCAACAGGATTTCTCAAAGTACATAAGATATTACTGGGATATATTGCTGAATAGAATGAATATAAATTCAAAACACTTTAGAAGGTGTCTGAATGAAGATGTGACTGCTGCATTGAAAAGAAACTGCTCTAATAAAATGAAGCCATTATGATTGTCTATTGAAAGAGAATGGAATTGCTTACTTTTCCCCACTGTGAGGTGTGGCAATGTTAGGATGAAGAAGAAAGGATAATTTTAATAGCATTTTTTTTGAGAAGTAAGCCGAGATTAATCTAATCCAAGGGAAGATATCTTGGGCATTGCACAGTCCCAATTTGCAATCTACACTGTTAAGATTTGCTCGGAATTGCAGTCCCGAGATGGGATTTGTATTCAGAATCTGCTCCAAAAGTCAACACTTTACCAAGCACACCGACTGAGCAATAAGTGGATGTAGATAGATCACAATTTACCTAATTCTCCAGCGACATTCCGGCCTCCCACTGCATACAGATTTCCTTTAAGAGCACTTAAATGGAAGAAAGTTCTCTTTTCATTTAGGGAACCCATCTGTTTCCACTTGTTGTAGCGGGGGTCGTATCTATACGTTGTGTCAACAGCAGTTTTTCCTTTTGTGTCATAGTTGCTCTGCCCACCAACTACAAAGAGGAAATTTCCAATCACAGCTACGCCATGCTGGTAACGTGGCACATCCATGGCAGCCAAGGACTTCCACATTTGGGCATTCTCATCAAACAAGCGCAGCTCCTTACTCACCAGAAGCTGCTGGCGGAGCACACCACCCAGAGTGACCAGGTGTGTTGAATTGGAACGGATCCTAGTCCTTTCTGACTGCATGACTGGCTGCATGTAGGGCAACATCTGGTAGTTGCTAGCTTCAAGCAGAAGGTTAACACAAGTGGTATCATTTCGCATGAAATCAACTTTCTGAACATGTTCAAGGAGCTCCTGTGGTGACATCAATGGGAAGCGAATGTTCTTCATCAGTTTTGCAGCAAACTGCATTCGACATTCCTCCTGCTTCAGCCACTGACAGGCAGCTTTAAACAGCTGAAGTTCAGCGCAGTTTTTCAGGCTATCATTGCCAAGCACAAAAGCAAGTTGGTCATATGAAAACTTAATAAATTCTCCACTGTTTAACATTGTTGAGAAGTTCTTTAGTATACAGTCTTTGATATAATCATCTACTTTGGTCAAGTGGTATGCGCTGGCAATACGTCCAATTTCTATACAGTTTTCAAGAGAAACCTGGAAAATGTAGAAGAATTCAAGGAAGGTTATTTAATAAGCACAAACTACCATCAATAGTTCATACCCATCAAAACTACACTGTCTCAGTGCCATGAGTCATGCAGCATCTTATTTCGATGTGAGATCTTATTAGGATGGGGGTTTCCTACATCAAAGTACTAAAGAACAGCTGTGGATCCCATCTTTGTACTGACTCATTGATACACCTTTATACTATGTATATTTGTACTGCACTTAATCAGTCTGTCTGTCGGTTCATAAAGGGAACAGTAATGTATATTGGTTGCTCACACAATTATTGGGGGGCAGGGTGAACAGAGAGTCACTTAAGAATTCTGTGCATTAATGCTCCAGCACACAATGTAATTACTGAAGTGACTACTTCATTATCTGCATAGAAGACAATGACAAGAATCTCAATGTAGCATCAGCTTCAAAAGTGCATAAAACATGCTGTAGAATTTCATTTTGCTTCACTGGGTTAATACACATGGGAGATTTTTCTATTTGAAACGTTAATACACTAAGGGTTACATTTACTCTTTAATAGTGTGCTGGAGGCCAAACTGGCCCATTATATCATTCAGTACCCTTAGGCAGAGTTGAGCTTATTTTATTCAACAGTACAAAGCACCATTTCACATAGGCGAGTAAATTCATGAGGTAATTTAAATTCATCTCCAGTGTGTTTTTAGACCAGAATTTTGTTGGGGCAGAAATAGTCTCATATTACATATTATAAAACCTGACATCCTCCCTGGCATAAACAACAATCATGTTTAGGAGTGAGCAATGCTGAAAGAGTGTAAAGTTGAAAAAGATTGCCAAGTTTGGCATAGGACCAAATTAGAAAGGATTGACTGAAACTAAGAGGTGTAATGAGGCCACACACTGTCCAACGTATCCAAACATTGGTAAAATTTGCAGCTTGACATTCTGCTAATTGGCTGTAAGGGGCTACTTGCCTGATTCGGAGAGTCACAATCCCAGGGTGCAAAGGTGCATAGGTACACTTTGTGAGTGTATCTTTGGTGAATTCGCCTTTGTTTTCCAAAACTTTTAGATCTATGATATTTTGTGAATTTAAGAGCTACAAACAGCTCAACAATGACCTTTCAGAGGGCTGCAGTCTAAATCCCAGCCTTCAATGGTGAGGGTCACCGATTCTTGATTGAATCAACAGAACTCCTTTGAGTGATTAAGTTCTCTCAGGAGGAGATTGGCAAAAGCAACCACAACCAACCTGAAACTGAGTAGCATCCCAAATCCCTGACCCAGGCTGTAGTGGGTCATGGAAAATAATAGCACGAAGCCAAAACAAAGCAAAAACTGAAGACAAAAAATGGAAGTTAATTTCCCATCACTATTTCTACTTCCCCCCTCCCCAAAAAAGTGAAACAATTATTTTATTTGGGCATCAAAGCAATAATGAGACAAACCTGAGAAATTAGAAGCTCTTTACAGAATTCAAGGATGGGCATTATCTGGAGGAAGCTGGCTGCTTCTAGTGTGTCCTGGAGGTTGTCCATATTGAGAGACAGCTTTGATGTATAGATGAACTCTATGATATTTTTCAGTCCTATTTTGCTTACTCCATGCAGTTTGATAGACATCAGCTCCTGTTCCTTCATACCACCTAAGAACAATTGAACTCGAGGTTAGATATACAATGGTTCAAAATGCTGGAGCATGCACTTACTACATTTGCTAAATTTCCACAAAATCTAGCTGTGAGCCCTCATTAAGAAGAGGTTTGAAAAGTCACAAATTCAGGTTACTTGAGTCCTTTAAGAGACAGCACAGAGATTTGTAATGGCTGAAATAAAACAAAAAATGCTGGAAATACACAGGTTAATGTTATAGGATAAAGACCTTTCCTCAGAACTAAAAATGGAAAATAGATGAACCTCTTTATAAAATTGACCAAAACAAAGAGGCTAAGAGAAAACAAAAGGATAAAGGCCATGAATTTGAAATTCTTCAGGTGTCAATCCCAGCGGTAGTGTGGGACCGAGCTCCACGGTGCCCTCCAGTGTTGGAGCTTTCAGGGTCAGTGGGAGGGTACGTCATTTACATGGGACAGGTGGGCGCAAGCACCACTTTGGGCACATATACGGAGTACACCTTCCCATGTTTTCAGGAATCTCCGGGGCCTATCCAAGAGGGAGTGGGTAGTCAATACCGCCATGAACCCAGCCATGACTGTTAGGGGGAAAAATTCAGTGTCGCCCCGTTTGGGGCGCCATTATCGGCCGAGCGCAAAATTTAGCGCCTGGCGCTAATTATCGCCTCCGACAGCAAACTTGGCTTTTATCGCCCCTGGAGGTGATTGGAGCGCTAAATCAGGTGCTTCACACCTGTTGTAAGGCACAAAGGCCGAGGAACGAGGCGCTACCCCCCCCCCCCCGCTCCTCTAATTCTGCCCTCTGAGCATCCCTGATTATAATCGCTCAACCTTTGGTGGCCGTGCCTCCTGTTGCCTCGGCCCTAAGCTCTGGAATTCCCTGCCAAAGCCTGTCCGCCTCGCTACCTCTCTTTCCTCCTTTAAGACGCTCCTTAAAACCTACCTCTTTGACCATGTTTTTGGTCACCTGCCCTAATTTATCCTTATGTGGATCGGTGTCAAATTCTTTTGTCTTAAAATACTCCTGTGCAGCACCTTGGGACATTTTACTACGTTAAAGGCGCTATATAAATACAAATTGTTGTTGTTGTTAATTAGATTGTGAACTGATTTTTCTTTTCAAGATATGGAAAGAGATGAAAAATGCATGGATGATATGCATTGTCTATCTTAGTCAGACTGTGAAAAGTTATTAGAAGAACAAGAGGTGAGTAAAACAGCTAAAAAATGAAACAGAGGTAGCAAGATGCAAGGTGAATAGGAGAAAATGGCAGGTGAATGGGAGAGACAGGTAAGATCTGCAGTTGCATATGGTCAACGTTCAGGCTGGAAGGGTGCAGAGTGCCCACGAGGAACATGAGATAATTTTCTTGAAGTGTGGCACATCTGTGCAGGATCTGCACCATTGCAAGGTCAGGGGACAATCCCCTGTTTAGCTTAGTAATAACAGGGACCTGCGCTACTAAGGGCTCATCTAGGAACTTCTCATCGAAGTGACCAGAAAGTCCATCTGTAGAGTAGCTGGTCAAATAACTGAAATACTTTCTTATAACTTAGGCGTAGATTTTTTGCGACGGTTCTCTTGCCCTCCTGAGGTAACTTTGGTGGACGATCAGTAGAAATGGCATAAATGAAGATTCTGCTGAAGTTACAGCAGGCAGAACATCAGGAAAACCCCTACAGACATTCTACACCATGGTTTGTTAGAAGGTGTGGATCATTCAGTCAATTCATAGTTTATGTTCGTGTTGATCTTGGTTTATGGTAAAATAATGAAATCAGATGTTAGACTACCTAAATAATAATTGGTAAAAACCCAAATTACCTGTGAACATGGCCTTAAAATAGTCACTTGCAGATGCCATCATGGCTCTGTGCACAGGAAACCTTTCATCTCCATCTTCTGGCACTAAAGTGACATCACATAGTAAACCATCATTCCTCAGGTTGTTAAATCCCTGAAAAAGTGGGAAAATAAGGGCATAAAGTTTAGAATTTAATGAATGGAAAACTTCACTGCAAGAATGAAACAATATCAGAAGTAAACACAAAGGGCAAAAAATCTGTGTCTAAAGATTACCAAACTAATTAGTCACCAATTTTAACTCTCATAGATTGTCAACATGATAGGATAGACCGAATGATAGGAGAGTCTTTAGTGTCACTCTTGGAAAGAAACAAAACAAACCAGGCAAAAATATTGATACTTTCTCACTATAAGACAAGTGCACAAACAAAGAAAGACTTGTATTTCCGTAGCGCCTATTCATGACCACCGGACGTCCCAAAGTACTTTACAGTCAATGAAGTACTTTTGAAGCGTTGTCACTGTTGTAATGTAGGAAATGCGGCGGCCAATTTGCACACAGCAAGCTCCCACAAACAACAATGTGATAATGACCAGCTGTCTTAGTGATGTTGATTGAGGGATAAATATTAGCCAGGACTCCAGGGAGAACGCCACTGCTCTTCTTTGAAATAGTGCCATGGGATCTTTTACGTCCACCTGAGAGAGCAGACGGGGCCTCGGTTTAACATCTCATCTGAAAGACAGCACCATCCGGCAGTGCAGCACTCTCTCAGCACTGCACTGGAGTGTCAGCCTAGATTTTTGTGCTCAAGTCTCTGGAGTGGGACTTGAACCCACAACCTTCTGACCCAGAGGCGAGGGTGCTACCCACTGAGCCACGGCTGACAAACAGGGATGTTACAATAATTTGGCAGAGAAAAGCTCAATCCCTGACATCAGTCTGGTCAGTAGTAAAGAAAGTTTGAAAAGCAAGAAAAAATGAACTTCTCAAACTCTGCTGGGTATCACTTTACCTGAAAATGACTTATTTTATTCACAGTCACAAAGCAACCGTGTATATGACAGTAACAAAAAGCTTTTTGAATTTACCTGCAGCACAGCTGAGCTGTGTGTCTCACTGTTGAAGGCTTGAGCGCTCCCGAGAGAAGCAGAAGACTCGCAATTTTTTGACACTCCCATCCTGCTACAGGCCAAAGACACTTTCAGAGGGAAAGTGTCCTCTTCTAGCAGTGAACTGAAAGGCAGGACAATATAGACAGATGCTCAGGCCTGATGGCTTTCATTCAAATTTGTAATTGCAAATGTATCACAAAATATCATTATTATATCCCAAGCCCTCAGTAATCAGGATTATTTATGCAAATAGACCACTACCTTTGCATCTACAATACAATACTCCATTTATATATTTATGCCAGCTTTGTTGAAGCTGATGTCGGTTTGGAGCACTACAAATATAAAACTTTCATACTTCCAGCAAACTCTGAATTGTACTGGATCAATCTCGGACTTGACTCTGACAGCCAGACCAATTGGAGCCCTGGCCATTAAACCAGGAATTGGGGTTTTAAACAGAAGGTCTGTGCACTGCTTCAACAACTGCCCCTGCCTTCCTGGTAATCAAGTTGCTGCCTTGCACACTAGTTTTCCCTTTAGTTGCATTGGCCTCTGTATGGGCAATGACTGAGGAATTGTGATTTAGAGATTAAAAAGGGGATACATGCATAAGCACCATGTGTGCATGTGTGGAGATTATACTACAACACTGTCTGCAAAATATTATTAATTAAATAACTCAAAAGTCTTCAAAAAGTAACTAAATCCCACAACTATTGTTTCTTGACATACTGCCCTTGTTTTGAATGGCCATACTTCAAGTTATTCACATGCTTCATTTATAATACTGCATATGTCATTGTTATTGTCCCCAATCACATTGATTCTTAAAAAAAATAGCTGATGTGCCTCAATAATTCCGAGACTCGAAGGTAGCAGAACAAAACAAGGCTTTTATTAACTTAGAACGAAACACGTAAGCGAGAGAGATGTCGTCCTTCTGGAGATTGGGGCTAGACTGAAGCTAGCTTACAAACGGGGCCAGGTATGGGCGGAGCCCTACACACAGCACATTCCAGCACATTCCAGTATACAATACAGCACATTCCAGTACACAATACAATGAGGTCTGGGGGAAGGGAAATGACACTGAAACCGATCTCAGTCACAGGCAGTGATGAATGGAAATATTTCATCACATTCACCCCTTCTATAGATTTAGTCTGTTTGGGGGTTTGATAGTCCTCTGCGACCGACGTGGCTGTTGCGGTGCCACGGGTGTCGGCTGGGTGTCCCCGGTAGCCTCCTGGGTCTCTGCCGGGGGTGCCGCCAGGGTTGTTGAAGGGGTAGTTGGTGGGGGTGCCGTTGGTCGGTGTTCTTCCGGGGGTGGTGAAAGAGTGGTGGGTGGGTAAGAGTTGCTGTGATCGTCGTTGCCGCTATTGCCGTGGTTGTTGTCGATGCCGGCTGGGGCGACGTCTTTTATGGACACAGTGTCCTCCCTTCCGTCGGCGTGCCGGACATATGCGTATTGGGGGTTGGCGTGGAGTAGGTGTACTGGCTCCACGAGAGGGTCCGTTTTGTGGCCCCTCACATGCCTTCGCACGAGTACCGGACCTGGGGTGGAGAGCCATGACGGCATGGATACGCCTGAGGTGGATTTCCGGGGAAAGACAAACATTCGTTCATGAGGCGTGGTATTAGTGGCCGTACACAATAGCGACCGTATCGAATGGAGCACATCCGAGAGGACTTCCTGCCAGCGGGAGATAGGGAGGCCCTTGGTCCTTAGAGCTAGAGTGACTGCTTTCCATACTGTCCCGTTCTCTCGCTCCACTTGGCCGTTACCCCGGGGGTTGTAGCTGGTGGTACGGCTCGTGGCGATCCCCCTGGACAGCATGTACTGGCGTAGCTCTTCACTCATGAAGGACGCCCCCCTATCCGTATGGATGTAGCTCGGCATACCGAACAGGCAGAACAGGCTGTTGAGGCATTTAATGACCGTGGCGCTGGTCATGTCTGGGCAGGGGAAGGCGAATGGGAACCGGGAGTATTCGTCCACAATGTTCAGGAAGTAAACATTGCGGTCGACGGACGGGAGGGGGCCCTTGAAATCTAAGCTGAGCCGCTCAAAGGGCCGTGTAGCTTTGATTAAGTGGGCTCTATCTGGGCGGTAGAACCGAGGCTTGCACTCAGCGCAAGTGCGGCAGTTCCTGGTCAGGGACCGAACTTCCTCAATCGAGTAGGGTAAGTTACGGGACTTTATGAAGTGGAACAGCCGCGTGACCCCTGGGTGGCAGAGGTCGTTGTGGAGGGTCTGTAGCCGATCCCCGGTGGTGCTGGCACACATCCCTCGTGAGAGGGCGTCAGGGGATTCGTTAAGGGCCCCTGGCCGGTAAATGATGTCGTACTCGAAGGTGGAGAGCTCGATCCGCCACCTAAGAATCTTATCATTTTTAATCTTCCCCCTCTGTTTATTATTGAACATAAACGCTACCGACCGCTGGTCGGTAAGTAGGGTGAAGCGTTTGCCGGCTAGGTAGTGGCGCCAGTGGCGCACTGCCTCCACGATGGCTTGGGCCTCCTTTTCCACAGAGGAGTGTCTGATCTCGGGCCCTTGGAGGGTCCTCGAGAAGAAAGCTACGGGCCGCCCCGCCTGGTTGAGGGTGGCCGCCAAGGCGAAGTCAGACGCATCACTTTCCACTTGAAATGGAGTGTTCTCGTCCACTGCCTGCAGCGTGGCCCGCTCAATATCCTGCTTAATGCTTTTGAAGGCGGCGTGGGCCTCAGCAGAGAGCGGGAAAGAGGATGCTTTCAAGAGGGGGCGGGCTTTGTCGGAGTAGTTGGGGACCCATTGGGAATAATAAGAAAATAACCCCAGGCATCTTTTCAGGGCTTTGGGAGTGTTGGGCAGGGGCAGCTCCCGTAGGGGGCGCAATCGGTCGGGGTCTGGTCCGATTTCCCCATTCTCCACCACGCTGCCTAGTATGCAGAGGCGCGTGGTGTTGTAAACGCACTTGTCCTCGTTGTAGGTGAGGTTGAGTTTTTGTGCGGTTTTCAGGAACCTCTCGAGGTTCGAGTCGTGATCCTGCTGGTTGTGACCGCAGATGGTGACGTTGTCGAGGTAAGGGAAGGTTGCCTGCAAGTGGTGGTCATCGACCATGCGGTCCATCTCCCTCTGGAAGACCGAGACCCCATTCGTCACCCCAAAGGGGACTCTGAGGAATTGGTAGAGGCGTCCGTTCGCCTCGAAGGCGGTGTACGGGCGGTCCTCTGGTCTGATAGGGAGCTGGTGGTACGCTGACTTGAGGTCGATGGTGGAGAACACCCGGTATTGGGCGATTTGGTTCACCATTTCTGATATGCGGGGTAGCGGGTAGGCGTCTAGTAGGGTGTACCTGTTGATCGTTTGACTATAGTCGATCACCATCTGTTTCTTCTCGCTACCCCTTACCACTACCACTTGGGCGCGCCACGGGCTGTTGCTGCGTTCAATAATGCGCTCTTTCAGGAGCCTGTCTACCTCGGTCGCGATAAACCGCCTGTCCTCCCAGCTGTACCTCCTGCTTTTGGTCGCTATTGGCCGGCAGTTAGGGGTAAGGTTCGCGAATAGCGAAGGCGGCTTTACCTTCAGGGTAGCCAGACCGCACACTGTGAGGGGCGGCTGGGACCCACCGTACTTGAGCGTGATGCTTTGGTGGTTGCACTGGAAATCCAGGCCCAAGATCACGCTCGCACATAGGTTCTTCATGATTAATACTTTAAAATTATCATATACAGTTCCGTTAACGCACAATTGTACCGTGCAGTAACCCAGAATGGTCGATGTCTGGGTTTTGTCAGCCATAGAGATGGTACCCTGAGTAGGGACCACCTTTAGGGAGAGTTGTTGTGCCAGTTCTGGGTGGATAAAGCTCTCCGTGCTTCCACTGTCAATTAAGCATTTAACCCGGCACCCGTTTACCTCGATGTCCACCATTGATCTGGATAGCGGGTGCGGCCTGGTCTGGTCCACTGTGACCGATGCCACTGTAGGGCCCTGATCGATACAAGATGGCTTCCACGCTGTCTGCTCACAAGATGGCGGACCCCACGAGGTCGGGCAAGATGGCGTCCAAGATGGCCGCTCCCACGGCGCACACGCGGCGGTGGCGGGTTTTCCGGCGGGGTTCCCTCTGCACACCTTCCCGAAGTGCCCCTTCTTACCGCACTTAAAGCAGGTGGTGCCTTTCGCCGGGCACAGGTTTCTGGTGTGCTTTGGCTGCCCGCAGAAGTAGCAGTTGGGTCCCTGATGTGTCGCGGCTGTCGTAGGGCTTCTGGGGGGAGAGCGGGGCCCAGCCGGTGTCGGGCTGTCGGGCGGGGAAGATGCCTTCCAAGATGGCGGCGCCCTCGGTGCACACGTGGCGACGTGGACGGCGCGGGCTGAAGAGTAGGCGTCCGAGTTTCTCTGGGCCACATCCAGGGATCGCGCGGTGTCCGCAGCCTGTTTCAGGTCCAACCCCGTTTTTTCCAGCAGTCTTTGCCGGATGTAAGTGGAGCTGAGGCCTGTGATGAAGGCATCACGAACAAGCTCGTCAGTGTACACCGCGGCTTTTACATCTCGGCACTTGCAGTCTTTGCCAAGCATTTTCAGGGTGCTTAGGAACTCCTCCACCGATTCCCCAGGTCGCTGTGCGCGGGTGGCGAGCAGCTGCCTAGCATACACCTCATTCGTAGGCTGCTGGTAATGCGCCTTTAAGATGTCGCAGGCGGCCAGGTACGTCTCGGCGTCTTGGATGAGGGGGTAAACCCGGTGGCTTACCCAATTCCGCAGAATTCCGAGTCTCATCCTTGCAGCGTCCGTAGCGTCTTTGACGGCTGCGCAATTGTCCAGGAAGAATTCCATACACTCAAACCAGTGTCCGAAGCATGCTGATGCGTCCGGAGCATGTTGATCCAAATCCAAATGTTCGGGTTTCAGGAGTTGATCCATAGTGTTGAAAAATAAGTTAATAAAATTGATGTGCCTCAATAATTCCGAGACTCGAAGGTAGCAGAACAAAACAAGGCTTTTATTAACTTAGAACGAAACACGTAAGCGAGAGAGATGTCGTCCTTCTGGAGATTGGGGCTAGACTGAAGCTAGCTTACAAACGGGGCCAGGTATGGGCGGAGCCCTACACACAGCACATTCCAGTATACAATACAGCACATTCCAGTACACAATACAATGAGGTCTGGGGGAAGGGAAATGACACTGAAACCGATCTCAGTCACAGGCAGTGATGAATGGAAATATTTCATCACATTCACCCCTTCTATAGATTTAGTCTGTTCGGGGGTTTGATAGTCCTCTGCGACCGACGTGGCTGTTGCGGTGCCGCGGGTGTCGGCTGGGTGTCCCCGGTAGCCTCCTGGGTCTCTGCCGGGGGTGCCGCCAGGGTTGTTGAAGGGGTAGTTGGTGGGGGTGCCGTTGGTCGGTGTTCTTCCGGGGGTGATGAAAGAGTAGTGGGTGGGTAAGAGTTGCTGTGATCGTCGTTGCCGCTATTGCCTTGGTTGTTGTCGATGCCGGCTGGGGCGACGTCTTTTATGGACACGGTGTCCTCCCTTCCGTCGGCGTGCCGGACATATGCGTATTGGGGGTTGGCGTGGAGTAGGTGTACTGGCTCCACGAGAGGGTCCGTCTTGTGGCCCCTCACATGCCTTCGCACGAGTACCGGACCTGGGGTGGAGAGCCATGACGGCATGGATACGCCTGAGGTGGATTTCCGGGGAAAGACAAACATTCGTTCATGAGGCGTGGTATTAGTGGCCGTACACAATAGCGACCGTATCGAATGGAGCACATCCGAGAGGACTTCCTGCCAGCGGGAGATAGGGAGGCCCTTGGTCCTTAGAGCTAGAGTGACTGCTTTCCATACTGTCCCGTTCTCTCGCTCCACTTGGCCGTTACCCCGGGGGTTGTAGCTGGTGGTACGGCTCGTGGCGATCCCCCTGGACAGCATGTACTGGCGTAGCTCTTCACTCATGAAGGACGCCCCCCTATCCGTATGGATGTAGCTCGGCATACCGAACAGGCAGAACAGGCTGTTGAGGCATTTAATGACCGTGGCGCTGGTCATGTCTGGGCAGGGGAAGGCGAATGGGAACCGGGAGTATTCGTCCACAATGTTCAGGAAGTAAACATTGCGGTCGACGGACGGGAGGGGGCCCTTGAAATCTAAGCTGAGCCGCTCAAAGGGCCGTGTAGCTTTGATTAAGTGGGCTCTATCTGGGCGGTAGAACCGAGGCTTGCACTCAGCGCAAGTGCGGCAGTTCCTGGTCAGGGACCGAACTTCCTCAATCGAGTAGGGTAAGTTACGGGACTTTATGAAGTGGAACAGCCGCGTGACCCCTGGGTGGCAGAGGTCGTTGTGGAGGGTCTGTAGCCGATCCCCGGTGGTGCTGGCACACATCCCTCGTGAGAGGGCGTCAGGGGATTCGTTAAGGGCCCCTGGCCGGTAAATGATGTCGTACTCGAAGGTGGAGAGCTCGATCCGCCACCTAAGAATCTTATCATTTTTAATCTTCCCCCTCTGTTTATTATTGAACATAAACGCTACCGACCGCTGGTCGGTAAGTAGGGTGAAGCGTTTGCCGGCTAGGTAGTGGCGCCAGTGGCGCACTGCCTCCACGATGGCTTGGGCCTCCTTTTCCACAGAGGAGTGTCTGATCTCGGGCCCTTGGAGGGTCCTCGAGAAGAAAGCTACGGGCCGCCCCGCCTGGTTGAGGGTGGCCGCCAAGGCGAAGTCAGACGCATCACTTTCCACTTGAAATGGAGTGTTCTCGTCCACTGCCTGCAGCGTGGCCCGCTCAATATCCTGCTTAATGCTTTTGAAGGCGGCGTGGGCCTCAGCAGAGAGCGGGAAAGAGGATGCTTTCAAGAGGGGGCGGGCTTTGTCGGAGTAGTTGGGGACCCATTGGGAATAATAAGAAAATAACCCCAGGCATCTTTTCAGGGCTTTGGGAGTGTTGGGCAGGGGCAGCTCCCGTAGGGGGCGCAATCGGTCGGGGTCTGGTCCGATTTCCCCATTCTCCACCACGCTGCCTAGTATGCAGAGGCGCGTGGTGTTGTAAACGCACTTGTCCTCGTTGTAGGTGAGGTTGAGTTTTTGTGCGGTTTTCAGGAACCTCTCGAGGTTCGAGTCGTGATCCTGCTGGTTGTGACCGCAGATGGTGACGTTGTCGAGGTAAGGGAAGGTTGCCTGCAAGTGGTGGTCATCGACCATGCGGTCCATCTCCCTCTGGAAGACCGAGACCCCATTCGTCACCCCAAAGGGGACTCTGAGGAATTGGTAGAGGCGTCCGTTCGCCTCGAAGGCGGTGTACGGGCGGTCCTCTGGTCTGATAGGGAGCTGGTGGTACGCTGACTTGAGGTCGATGGTGGAGAACACCCGGTATTGGGCGATTTGGTTCACCATTTCTGATATGCGGGGTAGCGGGTAGGCGTCTAGTAGGGTGTACCTGTTGATCGTTTGACTATAGTCGATCACCATCTGTTTCTTCTCGCTACCCCTTACCACTACCACTTGGGCGCGCCACGGGCTGTTGCTGCGTTCAATAATGCGCTCTTTCAGGAGCCTGTCTACCTCGGTCGCGATAAACCGCCTGTCCTCCCAGCTGTACCTCCTGCTTTTGGTCGCTATTGGCCGGCAGTTAGGGGTAAGGTTCGCGAATAGCGAAGGCGGCTTTACCTTCAGGGTAGCCAGACCGCACACTGTGAGGGGCGGCTGGGACCCACCGTACTTGAGCGTGATGCTTTGGTGGTTGCACTGGAAATCCAGGCCCAAGATCACGCTCGCACATAGGTTCTTCATGATTAATACTTTAAAATTATCATATACAGTTCCGTTAACGCACAATTGTACCGTGCAGTAACCCAGAATGGTCGATGTCTGGGTTTTGTCAGCCATAGAGATGGTACCCTGAGTAGGGACCACCTTTAGGGAGAGTTGTTGTGCCAGTTCTGGGTGGATAAAGCTCTCCGTGCTTCCACTGTCAATTAAGCATTTAACCCGGCACCCGTTTACCTCGATGTCCACCATTGATCTGGATAGCGGGTGCGGCCTGGTCTGGTCCACTGTGACCGATGCCACTGTAGGGCCCTGATCGATACAAGATGGCGTCCACGCTGTCTGCTCACAAGATGGCGGACCCCACGAGGTCGGGCAAGATGGCGTCCAAGATGGCCGCTCCCACGGCGCACATGCGGCGGTGGCGGGTTTTCCGGCGGGGTTCCCTCTGCACACCTTCCCGAAGTGCCCCTTCTTACCGCACTTAAAGCAGGTGGTGCCTTTCGCCGGGCACAGGTTTCTGGTGTGCTTTGGCTGCCCGCAGAAGTAGCAGTTGGGTCCCTGACGCGTCGCGGCTGTCGTAGGGCTTCTGGGGGGAGAGCGGGGCCCAGCCGGTGTCGGGCTGTCGGGCGGGGAAGATGCCTTCCAAGATGGCGGCGCCCTCGGTGCACACGTGGCGACGTGGACGGCGCGGGCTGAAGAGTAGGCGTCCGAGTTTCTCTGGGCCACATCCAGGGATCGCGCGGTGTCCGCAGCCTGTTTCAGGTCCAACCCCGTTTTTTCCAGCAGTCTTTGCCGGATGTAAGTGGAGCTGAGGCCTGTGATGAAGGCATCGCGAACAAGCTCGTCAGTGTACACCGCGGCTTTTACATCTCAGCACTTGCAGTCTTTGCCAAGCATTTTCAGGGTGCTTAGGAACTCCTCCACCGATTCCCCAGGTCGCTGTGCGCGGGTGGCGAGCAGCTGCCTAGCATACACCTCATTCGTAGGCTGCTGGTAATGCGCCTTTAAGATGTCGCAGGCGGCCAGGTACGTCTCGGCGTCTTGGATGAGGGGGTAAACCCGGTGGCTTACCCAATTCCGCAGAATTCCGAGTCTCATCCTTGCAGCGTCCGTAGCGTCTTTGACGGCTGCGCAATTGTCCAGGAAGAATTCCATACACTCAAACCAGTGTCCGAAGCATGCTGATGCGTCCGGAGCATGTTGATCCAAATCCAAATGTTCGGGTTTCAGGAGTTGATCCATAGTGTTGAAAAATAAGTTAATAAAATTGATGTGCCTCAATAATTCCGAGACTCGAAGGTAGCAGAACAAAACAAGGCTTTTATTAACTTAGAACGAAACACGTAAGCGAGAGAGATGTCGTCCTTCTGGAGATTGGGGCTAGACTGAAGCTAGCTTACAAACGGGGCCAGGTATGGGCGGAGCCCTACACACAGCACATTCCAGTATACAATACAGCACATTCCAGTACACAATACAATGAGGTCTGGGGGAAGGGAAATGACACTGAAACCGATCTCAGTCACAGGCAGTGATGAATGGAAATATTTCATCACAATAGCATATGTTGAGGATCTCCTTATGACCTTTTGGTTTGTCTGTAAGGAATGATGCAACACCTCAGTAACTATAAAACACTTCACCAGGTTTGACAAGTGACATATTGTCACCCTCCTTCAGCAAAAAAAAGGTAATGACTACAGTGAAAACTAGGCATCTGCACTCTCACCCACCAATGCAATTTGCTGCCTTCCAGTAAGTCTGCACTTCAATTAGTAAGAAAACATAGGGGCATAAATTCAACATCATTGCACCCAATTTATGGTCATAAAATGGCAGCAACAATGACCAATTTAGCAGTGTGACAGCCTGTGCCCGATCTGTGCGTGTGTTCGGGCCACCTGCTAAATTCATTCGGGACTTTTTTTTAGGTAGTCCTGGCGGCTCCCTGAAACGAACACACCTGTGAAATGAGGATCGTGTGTACATTTCTCGACTCATTTGTTAAATTCGCAAAGACTAGTTGTAGCTTGCACTGCGCAGGCTCCGACTAGTTTTTGTGATTCTACAATGGCCTAACCAGAGGTTCTTAAAGAGACTGCTGGATGCTGCCTAAGAGTGCTCCTCCTGCCTCCACAGAAATACTGTCGGTTGTTACCAGTCGATGCTCACCCCCCTCCCGTTTGCCTTCCCATCCCGCCCAGCAGCCGTCTGAGGGTTGTAGCTGGTGTGCGAGCAGGGTGATTTTCTGACCGTCAGGCTGCATCAGTTTCTCCGATTGGTGCCCGCAGCTTGCGATGTTTTGTTAATGAGGCCCAAGGACCAATATCGAACGGCCCTTGGGCCTGTCTCTTCTTGAGCACGCAATGATTCTTGGAGAACTGCAAAATATTTCTTTGTTACCCCAAATTTCTTTCCTTTTCTCTCCTCTACTTCCAGAGCAGATTGGCCTGCCAGGGTACGATCGGGATACAGGGTGGCCCTCTGACACCTCCCAGTAGTCATTCTTCATGTGTGAGCCTGTACATGGAGTGTCAGCAGCTATTCGTTCGAAGGGAGTGTCACAGCCGAGTCTGATCCTGTCCTTATCTAAAGTCCACATAACATTTTGCAGCACAGAAGATTAGGTGCAGGAACCCTGGCTGATTGCCCCACCACCAGCCCAATTGTAATAACCGTTGCCCTGCCTGACAGAATGCTGACTCTGCATATCCAGTAATCACATCCAGGGCCTTCCTGGTCTGTATGGCTTAGTGCCAACTCAACTGCTGCCGAATGCTCACTGAGCCATGGGTGTAGCTGCAGTAAGTCTTCTGAGTCAAAATAACCAGGACGAGGCTACAACTAACAACACTGGGTCTGAAATTCCAGGCAAAACTGCAGCAAATCTCTGGTCGAGGTACTAGAAATTTGGGTAGAAACAGGTTGCACCTGGATTCTGCCACATTTTTAAGCTCCAGACTTTTTAAGTAAGAAGGGCCATGAGCAGATCTTCTGCCTGCCACCCCCCGCCCCCCCCCATATCGAGGGACTGTGTTGAGGGAGTTTCCAGGCTCCCTTGGAATTCCATCCTTTAAGTCCTTAAAAGGCCTCACCAAAACTCAAGCCTGTTGAGTGCTGGTGTGAGTCCCTCTGATGCCTTCACTAAGGCCCCAAACCTAGGCTACAGTAATTGATTGCATTTTGAGGCAAAGTGGCTCCATTCGGAGGCAAAGGCTGGTGAGATTTATATTTATCATCACCCCGGAAGGAGCTGGGGACACTTCAGGCGGATTGGCTGGTGGGCACCCCTGAGATGTCCCTGCAGGTATTGGCAGCCTGTCCCTACAATTTGGGCCTGAGTTTGTGGCCAACCATAAGGATGATGGGGTGTTCTGCTCCATCACTCTTCCAGCTGCATATCGGCCCCCATGCAATTTTGCTCCCATAGTAATACGTTTTAGTTTTCAATAGTTATTAATAACCTCAGATGCTAAATTTACTTTAAAAATAATTTACTTCATATCCAGCTCCAGTCCAGTAAAGCTCAGTTCTATTGAAACATAAATGAATTGACAATTATTGTACAATTTGCATTTATAGGACTGCAGAGCAGAACAAGGCTAATACTTGATATGCAAAATCAAATTTTGTTGAAATTGTGGTTTGCAAAAGTTAATGAAAATGTTTTCAAAACAAACATCAGTTGTCAGTGATTCAGTCGTGTTTTCAAACTAATGCTATGTGATAGCTCCTTTTATTTTAATCATATAGCAGTCCACCATTGTCTTAGCCTGGTCTTTATATACGAGTGAATCTCACCCGCCAACAACATGGATCAGAAAATCACAGGAGTGCTGCCCACAATTTTCCTGCTTGTAATGGACTGAAGACCACAGGCAATGTGCCCGCGATTATCCCACATGCGCTGCCGATAGGCGAGCTTCTCTGCTGGCAACTCCTTCTCTGAAAATTACCACATTTTTACACTCTCTGCATTTCACTCTCCTCCAACCCTACACACACACACACCACATTGTAATCTCTCCCCTGAACCCGAGATGGATGTCTCAGTTCTGCTGAGTTTGTAGTAGTTTGTATTTTCTTTATGTAACTGTTATTGCAATATTTACTATAGGAGTCCAATGGAGGAAGCATAAGGGTATACTGAGTATACTGGCTTTTTATTTTTGAATGTTAAGGAATCAATGAGGGTTAAAAATCGTGGGCTATGCTTAGCCTTCATTAACATACCTTTCACACACTAACCCTAAAAAGCCTCGTGAGGACTTCTGGGGTGGGGTGGGGTTTTCCCCTGCCCCCATGGATGTACCCCTGGGGTATGGGGCATTTGTATATTGACGGCAGTACCTGTGGTATTTTTAGCACAACTGAGGTATTTGCCTCGGATGTGTGGTTGGGAGGGATTTCACCGCAGCACAGTACAGCTCTTCTGGCCTGTGCTCCTAAGGGCACAAACTATGTAATTATATTGTATCGCACATTTCTCTCATTTGTATGGCGTCATAATACACCTGCTCCAAAAACCAACAGAATTTCTAACAGGAGCAAAAATATTGCCCGAATGAAAGTGTGGTTGATTTTCACTTTCGGTGCAGGCAGTAAATAGACGGTTGTAGATAGGCCACCCATTATACGTCATGTCCAATTTTCAGTTCTATTGAAGTCAATGGTAAGGAAAATCAGGCAGATGTGTAATGGGCATCCGATCCACAATCGTCTGTTTACCGCCTGTGTCGAAAGCGAAAATGACTGCCAATGGCTTTGCACCCCAGGGCTGTGGAATTTCAGACCTATGTTTAATCCTCATTCACATGTGCTCCTCATTATCCTTGTACACTATGTATAATCCACATTTCCTGTTACCATTACATATTACTCTTCATCCTTATTAAAAAGTATTAAATATTTTCATGGCATATTTCTCCCTCTTGTAAACTCAATTATTAACACGAGCTAATCAGAAATCCAGCTTTTAAATGGATAATTTTGAATGGTTTGTGGCCCATAAATTGATTTATCCCCACCTATTGTTCAAACCTGACATTTCAATAGGTACAATGGGGGAGAAATTCCCCTAGAGGGCCATTTGGGATGCTAAGTCAAAAATGTTTGTAAACTTAGCGCCAGGCACTAACATTTGAGAAATTCCCATTTTTTGCTCCAAGGGGGAAGTGGAGCTAAATCAAGCGCTCCGCTTGCCTCTTGGGGTGCAAGAGGGGGGAATGTCCTGATCTGGGGCGACGTGCTCAGCAGCGCCACGTGTGGCCATGCATGGTGCTGCCGCATTGCCTGGGCTCTTCCCTCAATTAAAGGGAAAGGCTCCCCGCTGAGAGCTCTGCATATTTTTTGGCATCTGCTGGAGCACTGGGGTGCGGGAGTGTCACGTGATCAGTGAGCAAGCTGAGTGCCAGGCTGACCGATCGCGGCACTCACCCTGTGTCCGGTGTTCAGAATTTTTTTTTAATTGATGATTTTTTTCATGTCGGCCGGCCACCGCACCTTTAAATAGCGCCCTGCGAGTGGCCGGCCTCACTGTTCGCGACCCCTGCAGCAGTCGGTAACATCGCCAGGTGCTGCCGCAGGGATCGAGGGGGAATCCTTCTCCCGAGGCGCTACCGGAGCGCTGAGCCCGGAGATGACATCATGATCTCCGGGCACAGAAGATCGGGGCGATACCCAGTAGCGCCACCACTAACCTCCTGCGGCGCAAACGAGGGAAATTTTGCACCCAATAATTCTTGACCGTATTAGCCTTCCTTGGGAGGCAAGGCACATACTTAATTTGTTTCAGATCAAACTTTATTGCATTGGTCAGAGAGCTCATTTATCCACTTTTAATTTTGTTCAACTCATCCTAGCACCTTCATATTAATGAAGGTGCAGAATAAATATGATATGGTGAAGGATAAATGAGAAATATAAATAACCTACTACCCATATCAAACACATGCCTGATGTGAATGTGAATGGATGACCATCTGAAATACATCAGATCTTGACACAAAACAGCAGGTGTTACAAGCTCAAAACAATGCAGGCAGCCACCTTCTCATGAAGTTCATAAGGCTCTGTGGCAGTTATGTGATAATGATGAATTATTCTTTATACTGTACAATTATATTATCAGCATTTTATTTTGGCACCAAAACCTAGAAATGAGTGTGATAACATTAGCAGATGAATGTAGTCATATTTTATAGAGGTGTTAACCTGTTTAAGGGGGAGGGTGGGCAGGGTCTCGCTGGTGGGAAGGAGGAGTGGGGAGTGATGGGGGCGGGGGGAGCCCAAGACAGCATTGGCCCAGATTTTCCTTATGGGACCCGGTTAAGCACTCCTTTTCCTCCTAGCCCCACAAAGGAAAGTTTAACACTTGCCTTAGCTTACAGGGCTTCTTCTTTCAGATCAGGTTTCACGGCTGTGGCCAATGTCCCGCTCAGTCGGTGGTTAAAATGCCATTGAGGTCCTTTGATCATTGTAAATGTATGAGGCTCCGACCTGATTCAGGCGGACATCATGGCCACCCAATGCAACGTTGAAAGTGCTGTTGGGCGGGAATGGAGTGGGAAATTAACTTGCTCCATTTTAACTCCGGCTCCACCTGACTTCGGCAGGGCGGGGGAGTTAACATTCCCCCTAAATAAAATGAGTGACTTCCTGCTCACATCTACACAACTTATTATGCCTTCTAACTTAGTGTCATCTTCAAACTTGGAGTTGAGGTATGGATCTGCCATGAGCTAATTGAATGACAGAACAGGATCGAGGGGCTGAATGGCCTATTCCTGATCCGATCTTCCTATAAGCTCCCTCAGCCCAACTAAATATTGTTGTGCAATAAGACCTGATTAATGTGAATCTGGGTTTTACTGGACCAAACATTATCAATAGCCTGCTTAATAAGGGGAGTATATTCTTCTGCAAGATTGTGTAATGCTGATGAGTTTGACTTCTGGATTGTAATTGTTTTGTTGTTTTTGGTGCCTATGACTAATCAAACACCTTCTCAAGACTGGATCAGTATTGAAATAAATCAGAATCTGTGCATTGTCAACTATAATTGCTCCTATCAGTGTAAAGTAGGACCTGTGGCTCAGTTGGTTACACTCTTGTCTCTGAGTTAGATGGTTGTAGGTTCATGTCCCACTCAAGGGACTTGAGAACAAATTCTAGGTTAACACTCCAGTGCAGTACCAAGGGAGTGCTGCACTGTTGGAGGTGCCGCCTTTCAGATGAGATGTTAAACCAAAGGCCCTTATGCCCTCTTTGCTGTTTGTCGGACCTGGCTGTATGCAAATTAGCTACAATATTTCCTACATTACAACAGTGACTACACTTCAAAAGTATTTCATTGGCTGTAAAGCGCTTTGGGGCATCCTGAGGTTGTGAAAGATGCTATATAAATGCAGGTTTTTCTGATGTATTTATTAAATGCTATTTTTGGCCATTTATTGCTGATGAGGTTGGTGGTCTGGATCCTTGAAGGATTGTGTAGGTAATTCATGCAATTAACATTCTGACAGCTGATGCTCATTATGCTAGTGATTAAAATCTTAATTTGCAAGATGCAGGAATGAACTAAGTAAAAACTGATTTTGTTTGCATGACATTTTGTTCAAGGAAATTTTATTCAGTTTCAGAATGTCACTTCAAGACTCCCGTGTACACAATAGAAATGAAATAGTAGGCCAGCTGTTATAGAGCGTGATAGAGTTGAGAGGTTACACTATCAACTTGGAGAGACATCCTTCTAACAAATGTTAAAAAATCTTACTTTTATGTACAACTGAAGAAGAGATTCAGCAAAGTTAGCTCTCAATGTGAGACATTAATCCACCATTGTCACCTTGCTGCATTGACTATCTTTAAAAATAATTAATTAGTGAATACAGGAAAGATGCTGAGATACAGCATCTTAAGCTTTGTAGGACCCATTTAAAGATTACTATTGGTCAGCCCAGCCCAACTATCAACCAGATCGGCTGAGGAAGAAAAGATAAATTGTGTTCTTTAATTCTGCTGAAACAATGAAGTGGATTTTAACTTTGGGTGGAAAACAGGCAATAACGGATCAGCTTCCCGTTACATACCCTGCTGAGTTTACATTGGAAAAGAAAATCAGACTGGGTGTATAGCGGGCAGCCGATCTGCTACCGACAGTTTTCAACCTGCAGGTGAAAATTAAAATCTACCCCAATGTCTGCAGCAAATGGGTAACGGACTATGTTTTCAAAACTAAACTGTTTTTTCCTTGTTTTGTAAATTATTTCCCCCCTTCCCAGGATTTAGGTCCACCCATTCCCACCTTCTCATCTTTGCTGCTCATGACTTAACCAGGAGAGAGAGCAGGTTTATTTGTGCTCTGGTCTTCTCAATCCACAATATCTGTCTACTTATGGGAAGTGCCCAGATGACCTGGCACAAAATTGGGAATTATTTGTGAGGAAATTGTGGGAGTGAGCTGTGATATCATCCTGTGGCAGCTCACACTGTAATACACAGAGAGATCCTTTTATTCAGACAGCTGATTTAAATAAAGCTTCTCATTAGTCGATACCTGCACCTTAGAATGGCAAATAGAGCTCTTGATTAGCTGAAGATGTTTGTAAGTACAAAACCACGGATCCATATCATGTGACACTAAATGACTTTGATCTTTAGAGGCTAATACAAATGGATTTATGAAGAAAAGTATTCTTTATCAGCACATTGAGAAGTTACAGCATTAAAAATATAGGATACAATTTCCTTGCCCACCCACCCCTCCCCTCACCAACCCTTGAAGTGCACTATGCCTGTCCAGGCTGAGTTGCAGAAAATGTTAGTGTTCTGGAGCATTTCTATGGCCCTTTAGCACTCCTGGTGCAGGGTCACCCTCTTGGCAGTGCCTAGTGCTGGAAAACTGGAACTTGGAGCACAGTTGCAGGCCAGAGAGGTCTGCAGCTGGGTGCTGGGCTGCTGGCCTCTGAGCCTTCTGGCTGCTTCTAGCTGAAACACCAGCTTTGTGAAGTGTAGGTGCGGGCCCTGCACCGCCACCCTGGGAAACTCAGGAAATCCAGGGATAGTGCAATGAGCGCAGACACCTAGTGAGCTGGGTCCCTGCCCTCTTTTTCCTGATCCATGCGCATGGGGAATCGCCATTCCCTGAGGAAAAGATCAAAAAATTCAGCCATATTACATCTAATAGAAAGGTGACACTGCGCATTGATACCACAAAGTGATAAAAAATTACGAATGAAACCTTTAATTCTCTTGAATTGTCGATTCTAATCACAGTCAGATAGTTGTGGGTTCAAGCCCCCCTCCAGGGGCTTGAGTGCATAATTTAGGCTGACACTTCAGTGCCATACTGAGGGAGTGCTGCACTGTCGGAGGTGCGATCATTTTGGATGAGACATTAAACTGAGGCCTCATCTGCCCTGCCAGGTGGATGTAAAAGATCCCATGGCTTTCTTCAAAGAAGAGTAGGAGATTTCTCCCAGTGTCCTGGCCAACATTTATGTCTCAACTAAATAACTAAAACAGATTATCTGGCCATTTACCTCATTGCTGTGGAACCTTGCTGTATGCAATTTGACTGCTGTGTTTACAGCAGTGAGTACAATTCAAAAGTACTTCACTGGTTGTGAAGCACGTTGGGACATCCTGAGGTTGTGAAAAGTGCTATATCAAAGCAAATTCTTTCTTTCTTCTTTTAATCTAAGCTGCACAGCTATGGGCAGAGGTTACATGCTTTCCGACAGAAGGAGTGATATTATTGGACTGGTCTACAGCCCTTACAACAGCTTGATCAGAATTCTGTTGGCAGAGGTTCCCCATCCACCCACCTTCTTGGCCACAGTTGGTTCATACCTGGGATTACTAGGGAAAAGGAGGATGTAAAAAAAAAATCAAAACAAAGGGGGTTGTGCCCTCATAATATAATAAAGAGACAAAACTTAATAGTTGTGTTGGAGTAATTCTAGATAAAAAGTGCTTTGTTATCAATATATTAATCTCTGGAGAGGGAAATTGTGCTGTGCACATGTTAACACCCATTTGCCAGCAATTATGGCTGAGCCACAATAACAGTACTTTCCACATCTCTGAATTACATTTAAGCCACTTAATCAAAGCAAGCTATTATTTACTGATTTAACCAGCTGAACAAGCAGGAAGTGAGACCCTTGTTTTCCTAAAAGTTACCATGATGTAATACCAGCAACAAATGTTGTGTGTTTGAAACTGAATTAAACTAAAAATGAAGAGAAGGTATGTATACCTGTGTCACGGTGTCCCTGTTTAGATCCTTACTTTAGCAGTCACTTTCCAATTTGCTGATCATCTAGCTCTTACTAAATGAACAGAGGCATTAGCTCCAGGAATCAAATCCCTCCGATGGATACATACGTAACTACAAAATATATTATTGGGAGAGAGCTTTCCTTTGTGCACTCTGTATAACAAAATTGTAAATATGTTCTTTATCAGTGGGTTTACAGTTTTGTAGTGCACAGAGGAAACCTATCCCTTAAACCAGCCACCTTTAGACCATTTTTTGAAAGGGAACAATGCCAATTTTTTTCAGGTAATTTCACCCTATCCTTGGGTCTCAACATGTCACACAGCCCCTAAGAGGGCGCGCAAACAACCAACTTCCAGACCTCTGCCAAAACAGCTTTGAAATCAGCGATTTCAGAACTGTGCAAGAGTAGCTCAGATAATTGTCCTTCTAATTTTCCCTGCCTCTGCTTTGAAAAGCATCTGGCCTCAACCTGTCACACAACAGCACGACTGAGATTGCTGACTCGCCGTATAAACGTGCACCTTGCAGCTCCATAAAGTATGTGCCGAGGCTCTGATCTACTTTGGCATCACACACCCCTTTCAACCCTACTGGATTCTGTGATTATAGAATGCCGAACATGCCTGATCAGCGGTTTTTAAGTTCAAATTGCGCTGTGCGAGATTAATAACATACTCGCTAATATATTTTTATAAAATTATTGTCACAAATTAACCCATTTTAAGCAAATAGATTAATGCTTTCATTAAATTAGTACATAAATGAGTTTTGTACAAATATATAAGGTGTTCATCACTAATACTACAGAGGGCAGTGTCAACTCTTTAGAAATATCAGTAACAACTCTCCGGTACGGAATTTCTTAGAAACTTAGGGCTCGATTTTTATTCCCGAAGTAGGTTGAAGTCGGGTTGCGTGGTGGGCAGGAAAACAGGGTGACTGTTCAAAATAGAATGTCATCTCTGGAGGAGCGATGGGCAGCTATTGAGCAGAGAGACCAGAGCTTCATGGACGTCCTTGTGATGAGGACTGCCAGTGCAGATATGGGTCCTCATGGCCCCCCTGATGTGCAGCAAGGTGCTCTCCAGCCACTTGCCAGCGCTGCAGTGTGGCTGATCCATGAGAGGGATGTTGTTGGCAGGACACAAGGAAGTGTGGGTTCCTCTCCAAGCACTCACACGACCATGCCACTGTGGAGCCCTCGGTTAGAGACCCACTTTGCGGAGACAACTGAGATGGCCGTTTCAGCCCCTGCACAGCTGCAGGAAGAGCAGACTGTTGAAGAGCCCTCCCAGGCTCCCAAACCCAGAGGATGCCTGCCAAAGGCGTCTAAGCAGGCGCAGCATCCTGGTCAGCAAGGTGCCTCTACATCTGCTCCGTGTAGAAGCACGTGTAAGAGAAAGATTACGCACATATAGTCACAAGGGGGCTTACGTGGGTGTTTTGTCTTTTTTTCTGACTTTTCTTGGTTTGTGATCCTTTTGTCATGTCGTAAAGAAAAATTATGGCAAACAGTTGATTGTGTGGCCTATGTGTTCTGGGAAATGGCAAATGCACATTGAGGGCTCAGGGCGACTTGCTTTTGTAATGCTGATGGTGAAAGTGATAGGAGATAACAGGGTATAGCAGAGATGATGTATGACGTTGGACAAATGTCGCCTACAATTACAGAGCCATATGGTAGCCACCTATGGTTGAAGAGTAAGCTTATGCTAATGTGGCATGGCAGTGTGCATACCCTGCTTGACGGGCAGCAGTGAACTGGAGGGATGCTGCATTGGTCACAACAGGGCACGCAAGGCACCCCTCGTCCTCCTCCTCTTCCCAGGAAGATCTGCGCTGAGCCATGCGGCTGCTACTCCTCCGATTATGAGGACCAGGATGAGAGGACTTACATTTTTCCCATCCCCTTGCTATAGATTTCATTTGAGGCAACAAGCTTGCAAGTGCACAGTTGAAAAGCCTGAAATTATTCCATTCAGGTCACACTGCAGATGGGTGTCTGCTTGAGCAGTCAGAAGGTCAGTAGATGTGCAAAATCTTATCCCATACCTACAACAGCAAAGTTGTTGCATTTGAATGTCAGCCATGTTTCAGGAGCGCTTTTAAAGCGCTCCACCAATGAATACAAATCATGTCCTCCAGCAACTCGTCTCCTTGAAGCTGGCCCGTTTCTGACAAGACAGGAAACAGGAGCCAGAAGCACGAAAATGGGAACCCCCTATCAAAATAGGATTAGCCAGGCTGTTAACTGCCTTAACTACCTGTCCCACCGGTTCCAGTCGGGTCAGTTTGGGAGCGGCTAAACAGATACTCACGAGAATCCCATGGGGGCGGGATGGTGGCGGGTTGGCAGTCTGAAGCCATTTTTTCCGATTTTTGCTGCCGACCCGCCTCCTCAGGGCTGTTAAAATCGAGCCCTTAGAATTGCTTCCTGAAATGTAAAAACGTGTGCACACCTTTAGTGTGCAAAATTAAAGCACATGGGATTGGGGGTAATATACTGGCATGGATTGAAAATTGGTTAACAGACAGGAAACAGGGAGTAGGAATAAATGGGTCTTTTTCGGGGTGGCAGGCGGTGACTAGTGGAGTACTGCAGGGGTCAGTGCTTGGGTCCCAGCTATTCACAATATCTATCAATGATTTGGATGAGGGAACCAAATATAATATTTCCAAGTTTGCTGACGACACGAAACTCGGTGGGATTGTGAGTTGTGAGGAGGATGTATCCCAGGCTGTTAAGCGAAGCAAAAGAGGAAATAGCAGAGGTCCTGACCATCATTTTTCAATCCTCTCTGGCTTCAGGTGTGGTGCTGGAGGACTGGAGGACTGCTAATGTGGTACCCCTGTTTAAAAAGGGAGAAAAGGATAGACCGAGTAATTACAGGCCAGTCAGCCTAACCACGGTGGTGGAAAAATTATTGGAAAGAATTCTGAAGGACAGGATAAATCTTCATTTAGAAAGACACGGATTAATCAAGGATAGTCAGCATGGATTTGTTAAGGGAAGGTCGTGTCTGACAAACCTGATTGAATTTTTTGAGGAGGTAACAAGGAGGGTAGATGAGGGTAGTGCGTTTGATGTAGTGTATATGGACTTTAGCAAGGTTTTTGATAAGGTTCCACATGGCAGGCTGGTCATGAAGTTAAAAGCCCATGGGATCCAGGGCAAAGTGTCAAGTTGGATTCAAAACTGGCTCGGAGACAGGAAGCAGAGGGTAATGGTTGATGGGTGATTTTGTGACTTGGAGGCTGTTTCCAGTGGGGTTCCGTAGGGCTCAGTACTAGGTCCCTTGATGTTTGTGGTATATATCAATGATCTAGACTTGAATAAAGGGGGTATGATTAAGAAGTTTGCAGATGATACTAAAATCGGCTGTGTGGTTGATACTGAAGAAGGAAGCTGTAGACTGCAGGAAGATATCAAAAAATTGGGCAGAACAGTGGCAAATGGAATTCAATCAGGAGAAGTGTGAGGTAATGCATTTGGGGAGGGCTAACAAGGAAAGGGAATACACATTAAATGGTAGGACACTGAGTAGTGTAGAGGAACAAAGAGACCTTGGAGTGCATGTCCACAGATCCCTGAAGGTAGCAGGCCAAGTAGATAAGGTGGTTAAGAAGGCATACGGAATGCTTGCCTTTATTAGCCGTGACATAGAATACAAGAGCAGGGGGGTTATGCTTCAACTGTATAAAACACTAGTTAGGCCGCAGCTAGAGTACTGCGTGCAGTTCTGGTCACCACATTACAGGAAAGATGTGATTGCACTAGAGAGGGTACAGAGGAGATTTACAAGGATGTTGCCGAGAATAGAGAATCTTAGCTATGAGGAAAGACTGGATAGGCTGGGTCTGTTTTCCTTGGAACAGAGGAGGCTGAGGGGAGACCTTATTGAGGTGTATAAAATTATGAGGGGCATAGATAAAGTGGATAGAAAGGACCTATTTCCCTTAGCAGAGGGGTCAAAAATCAGGGGACACAGATTTAAAGTAATTGGGGGAAGGTTTAGAAGGGATTTGAGGGGAAATTTCTTCACCCAGAGGGTTGTGGGGGTCTGGAACTCACTGCCTGAAAGGGTTGAAGAGGCAGGAACCCTAACCACATTTAAAAAGTACTTGGATGTGCACATGGGATGCTCTAACCTGCAGAGCTACGGACCAAGAGCTGGGAAGTGGGATTAGGCTGGAAAGCTCTTTGTTGGCCGCCGTGGACATGATGAGCTGAAATGGCCTCCTTCTGTGCTGTAACTTTCTATGATTCTATGATTCTAGGATGCAAAGAAGTTTCAAGGCGATTTAGACAAGTTGAGTGAGTGGGCAGATACATGGCAGATGCAGTATAACATGGATAAATGTGAAGTTATCCACTTTGGTAGGAAAAACAGAAAGGCAGAGTATTATTTAAATGTTGATAGATTGGGAAATGTTGATGTACAAAGGGACCTGGGTGTCCTTGTACACCAGTCACTGAAAGCAAACATGCAGGTGCAGGAAGCAGTTAGGAAGGCAAATGGTATATTGGCCTTCATTGCAAGAGGATTTGAGTACAGGAGCAAGGATGTCTTACTACAGTTATACAAGGCCTTGGTGAGACCACACCTGGAGTACTGTGTACAGTTTTGGTCTCCTTACCTAAGAAAGGATATACTTGCCATAGAGGGAGTGCAGCGACGGTTCACCAGACTGATTCCTGGGATGGCAGGATTGTCGTATGAGGAGAGATTGGGTCGACTAGGCCTGTATTCACTAGAGTTTAGAAGAATGAGAGGGAACCTCATTGAAATGTATAAAATTCTGACAGGGCTAGACAGACTGGATGCAGGGAGGATGTTTCCCCTGGCTGGGGGGCGGGTGGAGTCTAGAATAAGGGGTCACAATCTCAGGATACATGGTAGGACATTTAAGACAGAGATGAGGAGAAATTTCTTCACTCAGAGGGTGGTGAACCTGTGGAATCTCTACCACAGAAGGCTGTGGAGGCCAAGTTACTGATTTTATTTAAGAAGGAGATAGATAGATTTCTGGACACAAAAGGCACCAAGGGGTATGGGGAGAGAGCAGGAATATGGTATTGAGGTAGAGGATCAGCCATGATCATATTGAATGGCGGAGCAGGCTCGAAGGGCCAAATGGCCTACTCCTGCTCCTATTTTTCTATGTTTCTATGTGACACAGGGTTAATATTTCAAACCTGCAGTAATTTGGTAGACAATTGAAATAGCAAAAACCATACAATATATTACACAGAACGTGACTAGCATGGATTGCAGACTTATTAAAACATGTAATCTGAGCAAAAATACATTTACTTAAATTGGAGTGAATATATTGGGTGTAGATAGAAAACGCTCTATTAATTTCAGTTATCTGATTGTCACTTACATGGAATGCAATTACAGGTATTTGCATACCAGCAATTTACATTAGAATGTCAGTAATGTTGACTCCAGTCGGTGAATGTACCTGCTATGCAAATTAGGAATTGACTTGTCAGGAGAATTCAAATTAAGATATCAGAATCCAACGTCTGTCAAATGTTCTCTACCCAAAATCTTAACCTTTCGCTTCTCTTGCTGATGAACCAGCTGCACATTTCCAGTATTTAATATGTTTATTTAAGACATATCAGCTTGCTACCTAGAGAATAAAGTGTTTGCTAAAATATTTTAATCACTTAACATGCTAAAAAGCATTATTTTTATTAATTCCTGTTCAGCTGATCAATTTTAGAATTGTTTATTTAAAAATCGCCATTGTCTTCAAAGAGCATAATTGTACAAATCGTTCCTACCTTCACTGAAAAACAACCTCCACACATTCCTGTCCAACTAATTAAAGAAAAAGCTTGGCCTGGTGCCAAACTGCAGCTGAAAATGCAATTTATTGTTGCTAAAAATATTGTCCTACCTATGTCGTTCCATGTTGCTTTTCAAACTTGGCCCAATTATATCCTAGCACTGAACTGATTTATAAATCAGGTACTACCACAGATTCTACTCATTAATGGTATGAAACATTTTTTTTAATGGTAACTTTTTTGAAAAATGCTTAGTGTTCAAGCCACAAAATGACACCTGGATATCGTGAATGAGAAACATTCAATAATTCAGAATGAATTGGCAGTAATAAGCTAATTTAGATATTTTCTTTTTAAATAATGTAGAATTTTGGGGCCTTGGCTAGTTCACAGGCAAACCTGGCTGTGCTTGAGCCTTTGTCCGAGATCCACCCTCCATCACCAACTGTAATTAAGTTCGCTGACACACAGTTTTTCAGCTTTATTTAACAGTGTACTGCTGGGGACACAAACAATATTTTAAAAATTGTACTGGAGCACACTTTCTGCAGGTGTAATAACCAGGTGTGAAACTATCGTACTCTGTTGATAAACTGACATAATCATAATAGTGTTTTGTTTCAATTTTGTATTGATTACACTAATTGCATTGTAACTAATGCATATTCAATGTCAACTTAATAGTTTTATAGAGCTACCCATGCCAGCTCTACACTCATTCTTTTGATTGGCATTAAATTGCATTTTTGTGTCTAGGTATTATACAACAGAGCACAAAGAAAACTGTTGTGTTTGAACACAACTCTCAAACTTACTTTGCATGAAATCAGTCAGTGAATCTTTTAGGTAGTTAGCATTTGCAAATCTATGGGGCCGATATTAAATGTTCCCGGCAGGTGGGAAGTCAATGGAAAGGCTAATTGAGTGGGGTGTAAAATGAGGAGGCTGAGCCACGGCCACCTGTTTCCCGCCCGGCAGGAACGGTTAAAATCGACCCCATAAATAGCAGATGAAGTATTAACAGTTAAGGGGAAGCTAGATAAACACATGAGGAAACAAAGGAATAGAAGGTTATGCTGATAAGGTTAGATAAAGAGGGGTTGGGAGGAGGCTCGTGTGGAGCATAAGCACCGGCATGGACCAGTTGGGCCGAATGGCCTGTTTCTGTGCTGTAAATTCTATGTAAAATAGCCAAATATCCAGTTTTAGACTTATTGGAACTTTGTGGCAAAACAAGCTATCCCACTGAGCGGTGGGAAATGTAATTTTCTCCCCTCCTCTTCTCAAGTTGCTGACTAATGCTGGGGTATTATTCCATGGGCACCATGGTATCTTGCCCAAGTAGTAAATGTTTGCAGACTACATGACTGTGAGGAGTATCAGATTTAAACCCAATCTTGTCTGCACCTTACATCCATATGTGTGCAATTACAGCAGGATTAATTGGATAGTGATCAGGAGTGGAAACCCCAGCTGATTTCTTCCAATTTCTAACTCAGGGCTATTGTGGCTAACTGGTGCATCTCCATTACCACCCCTAGCTGTGATCAGCGAACCCAGCAGAGGCCGAGTATTGAACCTACAACCTTCTCGATCTTTGTGTAGCCTTAGCTCCACACCGAGTAGTGCATTTACTTGCTGAGCCATCAGGTGAGTTCAAATGCCTGCTCTTGTCTGGCATATTGAGGGAAGCAGAGGAAGCAAAAGAGGAGCGAGAAAAAACAAAGGCCAAGTGATTCCAGGGATTTTCACAAAGTTCCTCGTGTCCGATAACATAGCACCATCTGCAGATTCTATTGATCAGGTAATTGTACACAACGGATGGGGGAGCAGGGTAATAAAGATAAAAAGGGGAAATCTAATTTGTTACTGTCGCTCTATATAAAATATAAGCAAACGTACCTTACCCAACTGCTAATGGATGTCCTGTAAATGGGTATGTTTGTTTAAAAAAAAGATTCCTCCTATGTTTCACAGGTTTGGCTAAGTAAAAGCCACTGGATAAATACAAAATGTTTGCTCACCATTGCAATGTTGCCATTTAAAGATATCCACTATATTTTTTTCCAAAATAAAGAAGTCTGCAGTTGTGAACATGCAAAAAGAGAGTCGATACTCAAAGAATTAAGGAACCTACTCTAAAAAGATTAGGTTGACTCACATTTAAAAAAAAATGTAATCTTAAAAACTACCTTCATAAATACAGACCACAGTGGTTCAGTTTCATGAAAAGACCAACACAGGACAATTACAGCCTCATCACGTCAAAGTAGCAGCGTGAAATCTTCTGATCAACATTAATCAGAATCCTGTCAGCTTCTTAGAATGGCATCGCTCGTTGGTACCACAATTTAGTAAGAAGTCAGTAAGAAAGAGTCTTGTTATCAAAATAATTCTGTACAATTTATCCTTGCCAAAATACTCCTCATTACATTTTTATTTAGATATTTTCTGAGATAGTTTATGCAGATTTCTGATCAGTTACTTAATACTCCTCCAGTCGTGCTCTGATTATCTGATCACAGAAACATTCTGCCTGAAGAAAAATAAAATGCCACTTACATGTACGTTGGAGAGAGTGTAGCTGTCCTGGAAGCCTTGAGAACAGAAACCAAAAATCTTCTTTCACTGGGGCTATTACATAGTTTCCATTTCAGCGGCATGGTGAGTTAGATAGGACAGCAAACACTGCCGTGCATTTTTATTTACAACAGAATCTGTTCTCTCACTCCCTCAGATTAGTCCTTCTCCCCTCTAGGTAACTTAATTCTGGAGGCATATTCTAAAAATAGCAGGACATGATCCAGTTAACGCCGTCAGCTTCTAAACCTGGCAGATTGAGGAACATAAGCCTGCTATAGTCAGAAGCTTTTCTCACTGGCTCCCTCTTTCTTTACTTCCCTATCTGGGTTATTGACAAACTGTTTACTGTGGATTCTATGTAAGTGGACATATGATAGTTGTTTCATCAAAACTACATCAGAGGAAATGGAACATTTCCTAAGTGTCCCCCTTTCAGACTTCCTCAGGACAGAAAGGGGAGCCTTGAAGAATGTCAGCTGTGGTAAGCAGTGTACATATGAAATACAGAGAATATTTGATAAGCCTATAGGAATTTGACTATTAAATAACCATGGGGAAGAAAACTTTGAACCATTTCTGTCAACGCCCACTGTATTCATTCTCAAATGAACACCGTTTCATCAGATTGGGCACTTGATGCGGAAATATTTCTTGCAAGTGAAAAGGATTCAAACAAGAAAATAACAAATACCCCTAGTAAATCACTATGGCAACAAATCTGCTTCTTTAAGTGAAAAAACACACAAAGCACGATTAAGAGGTCAATACGGGATTTCCTAGATGACAGATATTAAAACACTGAAGGAATCATTACATGTTTTGACCAAATTTTTCTTTCGATATTTCCTATATGTTGGAGGAAGCTGTGCGAAGGTCTATCAACTGCTGTTGTATGAGTATCTGTTTAAACTAAAAGATTCAGAGTTTCTGCTACACTTTGAGGCAAACCTTTGACCCTCAGTCCTGGTGTGCTGCTCAATAATTCTTGTGCTCGTGAGTGTAAGTTTGTTATTTTTTGCGGCTCAGCACCAAAAATTTATATTCCAATTGCAAATCTCCGTTGCCGCCAGCAGTCTGTAACCTCTGCTGTTGTTGCTGGGGAGCAAACCTTACTAAAAGTGCAGGAAATTCTAGGATCATCTGCCCAGCATTTTAAGTATATTAAAAATGACCGTTAATGGGCATCTTGGACCCTGGTCCCATCATTTTCCCTGGAGATTGAAGCTTTCGTAAAAAAAAACAATTTGGATGGCAGAGGCAGTGACTAAACCAACAAATCCGCGTTCCACAAAGAAAAATTACTAGTAACATAATTAGGGGGAAAGAACTTGAACTTAATTAGTTGCAAAGGCAGAAGTAATCCATAATATGCTTAAAGCGTCAACTTGGTTCAATTAGTAGAACTCTCACTTTTGAGTGTTTAAGCTCCACTCCGGGACTTTAAGACAAAATCTTGGCAAACACTTTAGTGTAGTACTGAGGACGTGTTGCATTATGGAAGGTCCATCTTTTGAATGAGGCCTGTCTGCCTGTTCTGGTGGTTCCGATGGACATCAAAGATTCCATTGTACTATTTGAAGAAGAGCAGAGTGTTCTCTTGGTCTCTTGGCCAATATTCATCCTCAACCAACACCATCAAAAAAATAAACTAGTCATTCATTAAATGTTTGTGGGATTTTGCCATGTTTGGCTGTTATGTTTGCTTATGCAACAACAGTGAGTGCACTTCAAAGTGATTCACTGTATGTGAAATGATTTGGGATTTTTCTGATAGACATGATAAGGCACTATTTAAATGCAAGTTTTTTCTTAAAATGGCAAAGTCATTCCCTCACCTTCTCCACACACAATATTCTTACAGTAGGGCAGCCAGAATTGGTTTCATTTGAAGATACTGATCTGAAACAAGTTTTTTTTATAGCAGTTGGTAAAGTAGAGATTTTTTTTTAAGTGCAAATGTGGAAAGTCAGAAATAAAAATGGTGGAAAGACACAACTGGTTAATCTGAAAGAAAATAAAAGGTTACATTTTGGGCATGTCCTTTTATCAGAACAGTACCTCTACATAACACCTGTCATTGCACTCCAAAAGTAATTAATTGTGTGAAGCACTTTCAGACTTTACAACCTGATGCTGCGCCATATAAATGCAAGCATTATGAAAGGTTACAGCTAAGACATTAAGGGGGAAAAATTTGGTTGCTTTGCACCTCCCGTTAGCGCCCGGGCATGGTGATGTTTGCGCTGCTCGCAAAATTGACCAGACATTTTGCGGTGGCGCTAAATACTACCGGCACGATTTCCTGCGCCCACAGATCATGACGTCAGTCGAGCGTGCAACGCCCCAGTAGCGCTCCGGACCGGATATTGAGTGGCACCCCTTGCCTTTCCGCCTGCCGCTAGCAACGACAGGTTGAGGGGAACGTTTTGCAGTCGGGAATGGACTGGGGGAGCGCTATTTAAAGGCGGCCTCTTCCTGCCTTTTTTTGTCGGCGACATTTTTGCACCACGCATTCTGAGAGAGAGGGAGAGACTTCTGGAGAGATTTAACACTGTGTGAAGGAGTTTTGGGTACTGAGCAGCACTTTGCAGGTTCATTTTGATTTGACCTTCCTTGCATTGAATTAGAAGAGACTATGGGGCTGCACTCTGAGCTCTTTACCTGGGCCTCTCCATTGTTCTTTCCAACAGATTTAATGTACAGGTCTCTCCAGGCTGAGATTCAAAGTTGCAATGAGCTGGGTGTGGATGGAGAGCAAGATCGACCCTCCCCTTTAAGAACTGGCCGGCGCCAGTGTGTCTGTGTTCCATTGCTGACTGACATCACATGAACTTTGCCAGCGCTCTGAGGTAGCGCCTCACTCCTCGGCGTTAGCACCTTAAGAGAGGTGTGTAGTGCCTGATTTAGTGCTACAATCACCTCCAGGGGCGATAGAAGCCAGGTTTGCAGTCGGAGGCGATAATTAGCGCCAGGCGCTAAACTTTGAGCCCGGTCGATAATTGCGCCCCAAACAGGGTGATACCAAATTTCTCCCCCTAACCTTTCAGATACTGCAATGCATTTCCAGCATTTCTTCTGTTTTTATTTCAGTTTATATTTTATTTATGTTTTGAGTTGAAAGCTCAGCACAGTAGCTCAACTGTTAAGAGTGCTTTTATTCTAAGCAGCCCATGGGTTTCAGTCCCAGAGCTGAGTGCTTACTCAGGCATGTCTTCCTTGGAGAAGCCTTTGTCCTAGATGATTCCATGCTCCTGGCTGGGACACAGCTTAGCAGCCTGTGGCACTGTTGAGATGCTGAGAGGGGGAGGGGAAGAATAGCTAGGATAATAAGTCAGCAGAGATTTATCCCTAGAATAAGATGTTCAGTGAAAATTCTGCTTTGGCTCATTGGATTAAGCAGACGCTGACCAATCAATACATTTCTAATACAATTAAGGCTGTGTGTGGATTTAGTAGCCACCTAGTGAGGTGCTATTAGTTATAGATTCAACAAAAGGAAGTTCTGCTAGGGTAACCAACTCCTTTAAATCAAACAGCAACAACAACAACAACTTGTATTTATATAAATCCTTTAACGTAGTAAAACGTCCCAAGGTGCTGCACAGGAGTATTTTAAGACCAAAAATTTGACACCGATCCACATAAGGATAAATTAGGGCAGGTGTCCAAAAGCTTGGTCAAAGAGGTAGGTTTTAAGGAGCGTCTTAAAGGAGGAAAGAGAGGTAGCGAGGCGGAGAGGTTTAGGCAGGGAATTCCAGAGCTTAGGGCCTAGGCAACAAAAGGCACGGCCACCAAAGGTTGAGCGATTATAATCAGGGATCCTCAAGAGGGCAGAATTAGAGGAGCGCAGATATGTCGGGGGGTTGTGGGGCTGAAGGAGATTACAGAGATAGGGAGAGGCGAGGCCATGGAGGGATTTGAAAACAAGGATGAGAATTTTGAAATCGAGGCGCTGCTTAACCGGGAGCCAATGTAGGTCAGCGAGCACAGGGGTGATGGGTGAACGGGACTTGGTGCGAGTTAGGACATGGGCAGCCGAGTTTTGGATGACCTCAAGTTTACGTAGGGTGGAATGTGGGAGGCCAGCCAGGAGTGTGTTGGAATAGTCAAGTCTAGAGGTAACAAAGGCATGGATGAGGGTTTCAGCAGCGGATGAACTGAAGCAATCAACAATCACCATCTGGATTTAAAATAACCATCATGGGTCAGGTTGGTGGACAAAATAAACATCTCAAGTACCTCCCCAGGATCCAATTGTCACCTGTGGTGAAACTTATAGAAACATAGACGATAGGAGCAGGAGTAGGCCATTCGGCCCTTCGAGTCTGCTCCGCCATTCAACGAGACCATGGCTGATCATCCAAACCCTAGCACCCGGTCCCTACACCGACAGCCATCCCACACAAGCCCTATCCCCGTAACCCCACGTATTTAATCCCCCCCTAACACTAAGGGCCAATTTTTGTCATGGCCAAACAACCTAACCCGCACATCTTTGGACATTTATGGTTTAGTTCAGGAAGCAATCTGATTATGACTTTAACAAATTATGAATTCAATTTTCAGAGTAAGCTATTTATTAAACTTGAACAATTTTCACCATTCATTTCACAGAATTAAAGGCCATTGCTGCAGTTTTCCTCTCCTTTATAATAAAATGAAGAAGGAGGAATCAGCAATCTTGCTTTCAAGTTTCAGATTCCTGCTCAGATCAAGATAATCTGAAATGGAAATTTAAAGGGCAAGGTATTCATTAAAAAATATCCAGCGAATGTTTTGCATTTGTTTACAAAATATGACGGCACAAACGGCATTTAAGCACTGCATCAGGTCACATGACTCTGGTTTCTCTCCCTACTGAAAGAAACAGAAAGAACATAAGAACAAAAGAAATAGGAGCAGGAGTAGGCCATACGGCCCCTCGGGCCTGCTCCGCCATTCAATAGGATCATGGCTGATCCGAACCTAGACTCACGTCCACTTCCCTGCCCGCTCCCCGTAACCCCTAATTCCCTTATCAGCTAGGAAACTGTCTATCTCTGTTTTAAATTTATTTAATGTCGCAGCTTCCACAGCTCTCTGAGGTAGCAAATTCCATAGATTTACTACCCTCTGAGTGAAGAAGTTTCTCCTCATCTCAGTTTTGAAACGGCAGCCCCTTATTCTAAGATTATGCCCCCTAGTTCTAGTCTCACCCATCAGTGGAAACATCCTCCCCGCATCCACCCGATCAAGCCCCCTCACAATCTTATATGTTTCGATAAGATCGCCTCTCATTCTTCTGAATTCCAATGAGTAGAGGCCCAACCTACTCAACCTAAAAAAAAGACAATGAAGACAATGCCCCTTTAAGACAATTGGGATGTTGTTTGACACAATAAAGATGATTTCAGACAGCTTCAACTGTGCACATTTCATATCAAACCTTCTATCTGCCAATCGCTTCAAAATGTAAAGACTTATGGCGGGGGAGAAGTCTTTTGTTTGCTATTTGCAGTGAAAATATGAACATTGCTATAAATATCTGTTTTACAATTCTCCCACAAATTTTTTTTTATTGTAAAAACTATGGCAATGCTGTGGTCATCTTAGAATAAACTAACTACGATGAGGGTATAGTTTATGGCCTATTCTAAGCTGTTACCCACACTGACTCACCCCTACCCTTTCTGCTGTACAAATTATTGCCTTTAATTGTTGTCGATTCTGAATCTGCACTAACTGAGCACCTGCTGGCACGAGTGGTGCACTGTGAGCCCAGCGCACTGCTGCCATCTATCATTTAGTCACTAAGTATAGCTGTCAGAACGGGTTTGATCATATTTCCTTTCCTCAGGGTCAGTGTCACAGTTTTCTTGGCGATTCTCAATGGTCACAGCCGATTTATGATCTTGGACTGACATGTTAGAAAATGTAGCATTACATAGTGCAGTTTCAAAGATAAATCAAACTCTGCTTACGAACACATCCATTCAGTTACACTCCAAGCAAAAGTAAAATTAAATGTAAAATTGCCGAATTTATATAAGCTGGATAAACCTTATGGCACAGACCAATGAATATACATCCCAGAGAAAGCCTAAACTCTCTGTAGGTCACATATAGGTCTTCTAGGTTAGTTACTAGACCAGAGATTGGGCTGTACCATTTCTAGGCAGCGTATAAGAGGCCCCATCAATGGTTGTGATTGGGCCTCATTTAATTTTGAGTGGAGAGCTGTCAGTGCTAATCTCACCACTTGGGAGGGCAGGATAACTGGCAGGCCTGCAGCTTCTTAAGGCCAGCCTGCACCTCTTAATGTGGAAGTTGTGTGTGGAAAGCACCTTTCTGAAGTAACAGGCATAATGTCAATGGCCAGGGTGTGGCGGAGCCACTAAGGGACTCCGATCAATTGTATATAATTCCCTTTAATAATATGTTAGCTACAGCCTGAGTCTGTATCTTTGTTTTCACTGTTTACATGTACAGAGCGCGATCACTTTAATAGCATGGGTAAACGCGATGATGTCACGCCGTTCATCACGTGATCCCCCACCGGCGGGAAAAACGTGATGACGTCATGACGTCAGCCACGGGACTGCACAAGGAGTCCTCGTGGAGCCTCCAAACTGACTAGACCTATATTCGATGTTCTCCTGTAATTATCCGTTAAACTCTGTTAGTTTTCATTAAACCTCGTTTATTTGATCACCTGAGTGGACCTCAGTCTTTTGATAGGAACTAGACATTCCTACAAGGGCACAGTAATTTTTGGATATTATCGTGGGGGAGGGCGGCAGTCTGGACCCACTGCGACAGTTGTTTTTTGGAGCCTGAAGGAGCATTCATCATCTCCCCGGCTCCACAAAAATAATGAAAACTTATCTTCCAGGCTGTTGCTCAGCCAGCTCGCCAGCAGGCATGGTGCACACTCCACCCAGTTGTGTCCTAAAATGGCAATCGGGATCCTAAGTACATCATTGTACCTTAATTTGCATATTAAAGGGGCCTACCACCTAACTCAGACAGGCGCTCCGATGTCCAGGGAACATCGAAGCCTGGGAATACAGTGTGGCCACACTGTCGGCGAGAACAGAATGGTAAGTCATTCCCCACCTTTGAGGCCTCAAAATCTTCAAAATGTGAGGCAAACGCTAACATTTATAACAAAAACTAACCTGCAGAGAAACCAAGATGGTGGACAAGAGTTATGAGACTTTTCAGGAAGGGATTGTGTGAACAATTTCACACTCTGGGTACAAAGCCATCCAGTGGCCAGACTGTGTAGTTACAACATGCCGAGTTCGCTTTGGCAAAATCCACACTAAATGCGGGCACAGGAATTTATAATGTGGAAAAATTTGACACAAAAAGTGTTACAAAAATGTGACAACAGGAGGTCAAATGGTGTAGACAGAAAGTGTGTGCAGCTGCAAGGTATAAATAGATATCAGTAATGTATCACCCAGTTCTGCTCTTTAAAATAGAACCAAATGACTGTCTTATGTTCACCCAGGCTTAGCCCATTTAAGGCACTGGATGAAGACTAATTTCCAAAGTTAAACTTCATTCATCTTCTGAGATGTCTTTCCATTATTGTGACCATAAACCCATTTTGAGCTTTTTTCTATGTGTCCAAATAAGGTTGACTGAACATTAACAACAAATTACATCTAAACCAAACACTTTAAAAAAACAGTGAGATTTAAAAAAGTTAGATTGAAAGCAATAAAGTTCCAAAACATTGGCCCAAATCTGGCCTTGGAAGGCCAATGAACAGCGCCCGCTGTTAGTTAGACTTGCCCTTGCCCATTTCATCTCCATGATAATGGCCCGTATTTTCTGTCCGCAGGCCTCCCGCGGGCGGAAGCCTGCGATCTGGAAAAATCTACGCCCTTACCTGAGGGCTCCCGGGACGCACACGCTTCCGCTCCTAGGCCTCTCCAAACTTGAAGTGCGCAGGGCCTACGTATCCCAGAGGTGCATGCGGTTCATAGCGTCCCTGGGATCACGTGGGCCATGGGGAGCCAATCAGAGAAGGGAATCTCCCTTCATACATTTGACAGGAAGACCTGTCAAATATAGGAATGGAGATCACCCCAAAAACATAGTAAAACTTTAATTAATTATTTTTTTAAATCACATTTTTAAAAGGACTTGAAATTACAATAAATTAAGTATTTTAAACAAAACTTTAATTTTTTGAAAAAAATAGTTAAAGTTATTATGGGGCTAAAAATAAACTTACCTTTTTTAAAGTATTTTTAAATGTTAAATCAGTGAAGTTAAAAAAAAAACTTTTTTGAACTCTTATCCTGGTAAAAGCAGGCCTTATGCCTGCTTTTACCAGGCGCAAGAATTGTAAGGGTTTTCTGCGGGCGGAGGGTCTCCAAAAAGTGGAACTATCCGCCCGCAGAGGCCCTTCTCCAGGGCAGCCAGAGGATCTGTCAAGACCATTCTTGACAGATCGGAAATACCGGTTTTCAGTACATGCGCTGTGCATGCCTGAAACTGGCATTTCTGATGTCCCTACGGGTGGGTACACAGCGCGTACACACCCGTGGGGATCGGAATATCCAGCCCATTATGTCCTGCAAGTTGCTGGAAGTGCGAGATGGAAACGGCGCGGTGCTCTCTACGGGGCCTCTGGGATCTGAGCGAACAGGGTAAGCAACTTCCTATCTCCTTAACCAATCAGATTGAAGGATTGTTGAATGACCAGTGCAAGGTCTGAACAAGCAAGTGTAAGTTAGAGTGGGTGAATTCAATGTCAAATCAGGTACAGAAAGAGAAATATAGAGAGGGAAAAAAAGATTGGTTTAAGAGAGAGAAAGAAAAAAAACAGACAGAAAGAAAAGGTAAAAAATCATTTTAATTTTACATTAAAAAAAAATATCTCCCAACAACAATTATAACCTGAAGGAATGAGACTCCACACTTGTAATAGTTAATTCTCAGTGCCAGAGAGGTTGACTGGCAGTAATTAACACTTATCATGCCATTAAAAGGGAATTAGACTTGAAATGACTTGACTTAACTTTCTGTGGTGAGTTTACTTCGTGTCTACCGCGAAAGTACAACTTCACGTCGCTCAATGTATTTGAATGGGGAACCAGACAACACAATGCCATTTTCGGAACCTAACGGTGGAGTGGTGTATCTCCGACTGCAACTTTTTGATTTCCGTGTTTAGTCGCGCATCTGACCTCGCCTGATGTCGCTGTGGCATTTGCACATAAATAACGGTGAGCTCTGTCAACATCGTTGTTAATTTTTTGGGCCATTATCATTGTTGGTCACTCATTTCCAATAGTATGTGGGTACGGTAGGGTAGTGGCTAAATTATTGGACTAGTAATCCTGAAAACGTGAGTTCAAATCAAATAGTTTTACAGATCACCAAATAAAGCATGTAAAGAGCATTTTAGGCACTTAAACATCTGAAAAATAAAATATGGGATGAGCAGGCTGCTAGTTTCATCTATGCTGCTGAATTTTATTTCTGGAACTTATGGAGTGATTTTATCTCCCTGGTTGTTGGGAAAGAAGGGCATGAGAAATAATAGTCAGCCTTGGTTATTTCTTCCCCACATTCCCTAAGGATCCTCGGATGTAAACCATCAGGTGCCTGTGATTTGTCTATCTTTACTCAACATTACCATTACCATTTGAAGAATAGCCTTTACTAACAGTTCTGTAGTTTTACAATCCCAATATCCACCTCATCTGTGAAAACTGAGGCAAAGTACCATTCCTCATTCTCTACTCCAAGCTTGCTTTCTTCATTTTGTCGCAACTTTAAACATAACAGAACTGTCCTAAATATAACAGAATTGCCCCACATATAACAACTGCTCAGACTATGAGCAAGCAATCCAGTTCAATTAATTTATAGTCTTATCTAAATTCCAAAATAATAGACTGATAGACTGTAAACCTGTCATATCTCACTTTATCCGGTGACAAGTCACTTTTTAATTTTTTTAAATGACCCTTTTTGCTGTGTATTTCACTGTAATTATTTCAGTGGGTTTTCAATCAGTCATTGTTATTTCTGAAAAATTCAGTTTGCTGTGGCTTGATCTGAGACTGACCAAACTGAACCACATATTGGCCGTGATTTCGCTGACCGAGGCGGGTCCGGGGCGGGAAGGGTCGGTGTCACGGTCACAGCCCGCTGCCTACTGCAGCCCGCTCTCTCCAAGCACTTTTACGTTGATTGGGCTTGTTGAGCCCGTCCTGCGAAGTTCCCGGATAATTAATAGGAAGCGGGTCTGATGAGCGTCATCAGCCACTTTCCTTAAAGGGACCATGTCCAAATTGATTTTGACAGTTCTATCAGTATTCTACAGCATTGAGGTGCTGCAAACACTGACAAGCACTGCACAGAGGTGCACGGCTGTACTCAGGCTCTCCCATGACTCCCTCCATATGCTTATGGAGGGGGTCACAGCACGCAGGGAGGTCCTCTTCCCTTCCCATGGGTGGAAGAGACCTCCCCAGGAGATCAACGCAGCCTGGTTGCACATTGCACAGGAGAGCACATGCAGGGATGTCGTCAGGAGGACCAGGCTGCAGTGGATCAAGCCTTTCAATGATCTCAGTAGATCACAAACGTTACTGCAAAGCCACACTCAACCTCATCCTGCTGTCCCACTCATCACATCCCCATCACTCTATCTTCCCTACCCTACTCCTGCACATCTTTACTCACACCAACTTACCTTGCACCTCCACCCATCCCTCTCTATCTACATTATCACTTCCCCATTTCACTAGCTACCCCTCACACTCACCCTCAATCTACTGCAAACATATGAACTAACAACACACAAAGGTAGGCCATGGTTTAGCCAATGTTCATGTAAAGTTTCTGTTAATGTGGCGTCAAACATTGAAACCTATATTTTCAACACTTTACCTTACTGGCCATAGCTGTGCTCACCTTTGGAAGTGTCTTACTGAGTTCCAGTGAATGTTGAGCCATAAGTTCCCCCCCCACCGCCCCCCGCCCCCCCCCCCGCCCCCCGCCCCCACCCCCCCAATTGTGATGAGCGTGAAAGGAATGGCTTGGACATTGTAGGGAAGCTTTATGGTGCTGGTGTGGGGTGGTGTCAACCTGGCGCATCGTGTGGCAGCCAGGGTGTACAGCGTCAAGCGAAGTAAATGTCACCATGGTGATGCCATCGCTGGCCTCCCAGGCAGCAATGTTGTCGGGTGCTGATGGCCTGTGTCCTGTGCAGCATCAGGTGATTGCGGATAAGGTTGTTGTTGTTGATGGTGATGTTGGTATGCCTGGTGATGTTGGTGTTGGGGCTGATCGTGGAGGGATTCAGAGGGCCAAGGTGAAATTTTTTCAAGGGCGCCGATGTTGCTGGAATAGGCGGCAGTTGAAGTTGAGATGACAGAAGCGATCTGTCAATGGTGAGAGAGCTTGCTCCAAGGAGGTGACAGTGGATAGAGAGTTTACTCCAAACACTTCCAAACTGCATACAGCTCAAAAGTGTCTTCCAAGTCCTGAAGACTCAAACTTCTGACATTGGAAAGTGACCAGCTGTGAAATGGCAGCTTTCATACCACTTTTGCAGCTGTCACCTATTCACAGCAATACATAGAGAACCCAAACTACTTACCTGACCTGATCTCTGGATGACGTGAACCCCGTTAAAAATGTGGTAAAATAGAAATAGGCTGGCAAAATAGTAGTTAAAAGCATTTAACAAGCATTTAACTATCTTAAATGCCTCCCCCGCCACTTGTTGTTGGGTCTGTTCTGAATTTGCAGACCCAATACTTTGGAAACTTACATGGAGGCGGGTTCAGAGCAGGCTCCCAACCCGCTGTCAATCATTTCGATTTTGACAGCAGACCCGCCTCCAAACCTGCACTCTGAGCGCTGGCAAAATCGTGGCCATTGTGTGCCAGTTACTGGAGTGATGTTTCAATTATGAATATAATAAAGCTGCCAAAAATAAGCATAAAATATGCAGAAATGTAAAATCCAAACAAGAAAGAAATAAACATTTATTTGTTGCCAAACTGAGTAACATAGTTACAATAACAAAATACTGCGGATGCTGGAAATCCGAAATAACAATAGAAAACGCTGGAAAAACTCAGCAGGCCAGGCAACATCCATTGAGAGAGCAACAGAATTAACGTTTCAGGTCGAAACCCTTCTTCAGAACTGAAAAAAAAGCAGGAAATGAAACAGATTAAAAGGGGGGGTTGGGAAATGGGGGAGGGGATGAAAGAACAAAAGGGAAGGTCTGGGAGGTGAAGAGACATTAAAAGATATTCAAGACGAGACGAGATGGTAATAGGACAGGTAAAGAGACAAAAGATGGCTCTAGATGAAGTGTGAAATACGCTGGCAGAATGAGAGACAGCTGCCATGTGGGAGAGAAAAAAAGGAAAAGGCACAAACCAAAGGTGTGGATAAAAAATATATAAAAATATAATAGGGGCCGAGGTTATGATCTGAAATTGTTGAACTCGATATTGAGTCCGGAAGGCTGTAAAGTGCCTAATCGGAAGATGAGGTGCTGTTCCTCGAGCTTACGCTGAGCTTCCGTGGAACAATGCAAGAGCCCGAGTACAGTGAGGTCTGAGTGGGAATGGAGCGGTGAATTGAAATGACAGGTGACCGGAAGCTCGGGGTCACCCTTACGGACTGAACGGAGGTGTTCTTGTACTTCTTGCAATCTAGTATACTGTATTCGCTGCTCACGATGTGGTCTCCTCTACATTGGGGAGACCAAACCAGATTGGGAGACCGCTTTGCGGAACACCTCCGTTCAGTCCATAAGGGTGACCCCGAGCTTCCGGTCGCCTGTTATTTCAATTCACCGCTCCATTCCCACTCAGACCTCACCGTCTTGTATTGTTCCCCGGAAGCTCAGCGTAAGCTCAAGGAACAGCACCTCATCTTCTGATTAGACACTTTACAGCCTTCCGGACTCAATATCGAGTTCAACAATTTCAGATCATAACCTCGGCCCCTATTATATTTTTATATATTTTTTATCCACACCTTTGGTTTGTGACTTTTCCTTTTTTTCTCTCCCACATGGCAGCTGTCTCTCATTCTGCCAGCGCATTTCACACTTCATCTAGAACCATCTTTTGTCTCTTTACCTGTCCTATTACCATCTCGTCTCATCTTGAATATCTCTTAATGTCTTTTCACCTCCCAGACCTTCCCTTTTGTTCTTTCATCCCCTCCCCCATTTCCCAGCCCCCAAACTGGCCTTTTAATCTGTTTCATTTCCTGCTTTTTTCTCAGTTCTGAAGAAGGGTTTTGACCTGAAACGTTGACTCTCTTTCTCTCTCCACGGATGTTGCCTGGCCTGCTGAGTTTTCCCAGCGTTTTCTGTTGTTATATTGAGTAACATAATTGTTTAATAATGTCAGTTACACCAAGACACTGATAAATGAGCTTCTGGAAAGGTTATCCTATATCCAGATATTACTGGAAGGCACCTCAAGCTTCAAATTAACTTAACAAACTTTAGATATTAATGTCTCCACAATAAAATCAAATTAAATGAATTTTCCAGAATTAACCAGAACCATCAAATTTTATATTTATTAAAGATTGATTTATGGGAATAGGTTCCTTTGAAATGTGTGAGTTGTTAATATATAGAACAAGAAACTATATAAATAAATAATATGTTGCAAATAGTACTTTAACTTCCTTCCAGAAGTAAAAATAAGAGGCACATGTGGGATAGGACTTGCCGAGGGGGAAGTTGAAAGAGATCGCAAGGTGCTAGTTGCCTCATCACGCACTGGGAGTCATTTTGACTTTGGCTGATAGTGTAAAACAAGCAATATCAATTCTGCAGCCCCTTATATCTCTCTCCCAATTATCATTTACATTGACTTGAAATAGTGTGAGGCAGCAATAAACAAAGGATATAGGATAGTGGTTCATATTCGTGAATTTAGGACAGATATCAGGAAGTGGCTCTTTACACAGAGTGATCAACTGTTGGAATGGGTTGTCAGGAAGGGTGGTTAATATTGAACATGTGTAAGAGACATTTTGCCTCATGAAACTGTAAAAGTACTGCCCACTGGGAGAGCAATTTACTTATAATAAAAGTTTATTTGCATCCAGTTCAATGCTAAAGATAGGAGGTGCTCCCACATCAAAGCGACAGAGAATCAGCAGCCCATTTTACTCTCCAATCGACTTTCTCTCCTGTTGTCTGGAGTGTGAAATGAACTGCCAAATCACTATAGTGTGGCGGAGCCACTAAGGGACTCCGATCAATTGTATATAATTCCCTTTAATAATATGTTAGCTACAGCCTGAGTCTGTATCTTTGTTTTCACTGTTTACATGTACAGAGCGCGATCACTTTAATAGCACGGGTAAACGAGATGACGTCACGCCGTTCATCACGTGATCCCCCACCGGCAGGAAAAATGTGATGACGTGATGACGTCAGCCACGGGACCGCCCAAGCAGTCCTCGTGGAGCCTCCGAACTGACTAGACCTATATTCGATGTTCTCCTGTAGTTATCCGTTAAACTCTGTTAGTTTTCATTAAACCTCGTTTATTTGATCGCCTGAGTGGACCTCAGTCTTTTGGATAGGAACTAGACATTCCTACATTGGTGACCCCGACTTTTGCGAAAGGTTTTCGCAGAAGTTACTGAACATGGAATCGAACGCCGTTGCTTTGAAGCTACCACAGTTCTGGGAGCAACAGCCAGCCGCGTGGTTAATCCAGGCTGAAGCCCAGTTCGCAATCAGGAACATCGTTGCGGATCAGACCCATTACTATTACGTGGTCTCCGCCCTCGACAGCGCCACAGCCTCATGGATCGTCAGCCTGCTTGGTAAACCACCAGAAGATCGCAAGTATGAAACGATAAAGGCGCGGTTGTTACAGGTCTTCGGGCTCACGAAGTCGGAGCGCGCCCGCCGGCTGCTCACTATGCCTGGCCTCGGGGACTCCAAGCCGTCCAAGCTCATGAGCCAAATGCTCACGCTCCTGGGCTCCGAACTGGAATGCTTCCTCGTCAGGGAGCTATTCCTCAGCCAGCTACTGGAGCAAGTTCAGGCTGCCCTAGCCAGGTCGGAAGTCACAGACTGCGCAGAGCTGGCTGCCGAAGCGGACAAGATCTTCGTGGTGACACAGCAGTGCTGCGCTGCCACGAGGTGCCCATCCCCCACAGACGCTGCTCCAGCCCCTCAACCTGCGGGGTTGTGCTTCTACCACGCCCGTTTTGGCGCGAAAGCAAGATGCTGCCGCCCTCCCTGCAGCTTTTCGCTCAAACTAAAAAAACAGCAGCAACCCTGTCGAAAGAGGACCGGTTATAACGAGCGCCCCGCGGCTACGATGGCAATCGGTAATTCGGGAAAACTCCTCTTCATCACCGATTCCCTATCTGGTCGACGTTTCCTCTGCGACACCGGGGTGCAGTGTAGCATCCTACCCGCATCAAATCTTGATCTACAAGCTGGGGGGGCACGGCCCCTCCCTCAAGGCGGCTAATGGCGGAGCCATTCGGACCTTCGGAAGATGGTGGGTCCAGGTGTGCTTCGGCGGCCAGCGGTTTTACTGGGATTTCATCACGGCCAAAGTCTCTCAAGCCATCCTCGGAGCGGAATTTTTATGCGCCAACGGCCTCCTGGTGGATGTATGGCACCGCTGGTTGATCAATGCGGCCACTTTTCACTCCATCCCGTGCCACCGCGGTAACACCTCCGGTTGACTTCACTCGCCTCCTCGGAGATTTCCCAGACCTGACCAGACCAGCTTTCTCTTCCACGGCTATGAAACATGGTGTCAAACATCACATCACCACTACTGGCTCCCCGGTCTACGCACGGGCCCGGCGCCTCGAACCTGGCAAGCTCGCGGCTGCGAAAGCGGAGTTCGACACGATGGAGCGGCTAGGGATTATTCGCTGGTCGAATAGTCCCTGGTCTTCGCCTCTCCACATTGTTCCGAAACCTGGCGGCGGATGGCGGCCTTGCGATGACTACCGACGCCTGAACGATGCCACTACTCCTGATCGGTACCCGATCCCTCATATTCAGGATTTCTCTGCCCATTTGGCGGGAAATACCATTTTTTCAAAAGTCGATATTGTCCGTGGCTACCACCAGGTCCCCGTACACCCGCAAGACGTCCCGAAAACTGCAGTCATCACCCCATTTGGTCTGTTTGAATTTCTGCAGATGCCGTTTGGATTGAAGAATGCTGCACAGGCTTTCCAGTGCTTGATGGACTCCGTGCTTCGGGACATCAAGTTTCTATTCGTCTACCTCGACGACATCCTCATCGCCAGCCCTAATAAAGAGGAGCACATCTGCCATTTGCGCACCCTCTTTAGACGCCTCAGTCAACACGGCTTGATCATCAACCCGGCCAAGTGCCAGTTCGGCCTGCAGCAGATTGATTTCTTAGGCCATCGCATCACATCGGACGGCGCAATTCCCCTGCAAACGAACGTGGAGTCAGTTACTTCGTTCCCGCGCCCGCAGACCATCAAGACCCTGCAGGAGTTCCTCGGGATGGTAAATTTTTATCACCAGTTCATCCCTAATGCAGCTCTGCTCATGCAGCCCCTGTACGAGGCCCTCAAGGGCAAGTCCAGCAAGGATCCGATTAGCTGGACGGTCGACATGGGCCGGGCGGTCGTCGACATAAAAGGCGCTGTGATAATAATAACTTCCGGGAAGAACTGTGAACTCTGTGCATACATCACTTCCTGTGCATACGTCACTTCCTGTGTTTGGAATAGTATAAATACTGAACTGCTCAGTATTGTAAAGGGGCTTCACCTAGAGGCATGGTGAAGACCGCTCTTGTATATAGTTTAATTATAAGTTGCTTAAAGCTTACTTTAAAGTTCCTTGATGTGTGAGTCTTTTTATTACATCAATTTAAGCAACTTAGTATTTACACTCACAAATACTAGACCTTCGGACAAACTCGGAGTTAAGGATCCAGGGAACCACCCATCATGGAAAACATCCTTAAACCTACTCGTCTGGCCTTGGACCCAAACGCACCAGCAGCTGGCAGGGTATGGAAGCATTGGTACCGTACTTTTGAGAATTTTCTTGATGAATGTAAAGCGAATGATTCTACTAAACTGAGGATACTTATCAACTATGTGACCCCAACAGTGTTTGAATATGTTGATGAATGGGATAATTACGATGAGGTGATCCGGGCACTTAAAAAACTATATGCTAAGACCGCAAATGAGGTCTATGCTAGACATCTACTGGCCACAGCCCAACAAGGGCCAGGGGAATCGATTAACAAATTCCTTCAAGAACTTCGCAGGCTCAGCGTAGACTGTAATTTTCAGATAGCCTCGGCTGAGCTGTACCGCGAAGAAATGATTCATGATGCTTTCATCTGCGGGATTGCCTCTCCATTTATACGCCAGCGTCTACTAGAATGTAAAACGCTTGAGCTACAAAAGGCTTTTGACCTGGCTTGTTCTCTGGATTTGGCAAAGAAAAATGCAGACCTCTATCAGCTGCCCAGATCTCGATCTGCTGCTGTAACTGCAACCAGACGATTCAAGTGGCCTCAGGTGAACCCTATCATGGAGGAATTTAATCCTGATGATAATTCTGATGAAGAAGAGGAGGATGACCCCACTTTAGCAGCCTCTTGGCAATCTAGGAAGGAATGCTTCTTTTGTGGAGATTCTTTTCACCCTAGGAAATTCTGCTCTGCTCGCAATGCGATCTGCAGTCATTGCGATAAAAAGGGACACTTTGCAAAAGTTTGCCAATCAAGAGCCTCTACGAGGGCCTATCCAGCTAAGGCCTACCGAACTGCCCCAATTAGGGCCTATCAAGATGCTCCGGCTAGGACCTATCTGTTAAGTATGTGTATTGTATTGAACAATTAACACAAAGACTTAAACGTATAACTCAAACAGGTCTTTACTGGTTGGAGGTAGGGACTACACATAGGTCTTTACTTCATGCCCACAGGCGGGAACTGAGGGGGATCAGTACCCACAGTACTATTTATACCCCTATGGCCAGGAGTGGTACTGCGTATCACTACGCCCAACAAGTAGTGCAGTCCTGTCCATAGGTTCAAAGTAGCACACATATTACATACACAACATTCCTCCCTTCCTAGCTTTACAGTCATCTCCCCATTTAACATAACGTAATAACATATATACATATATAACTTCAGGTTTACATAACAGAATAACACAGATACATAGATAACTTCATGTCAAAACAGATCACAGATTCAGTCTCTGCGGAAAACAGTTCACAGATTCAATCTCTGTGGTGGAGTCGGTTCACGTTGCTGGAGTGACTCATTCAATAGTCCTTCCATGGATTTAACAGTTTGAACTTCCGAACTGAATTGGCTCCGTTCGGAGGGACCACGTGTGTGATCTGGTAGAGGTGATAATGGTTCAGATGGGTCATCTTCTGTTTTTACTTTTCCTTTTCTGCTTCTTGGAGACTCTCTGGGCTCCATTGTCAGCTGCCACAGCTGCCAGCTGCATGCGCAGTTCCTCCTTCTCTTCCTCCTGTTTCCGTCGTAGAGCCAGCTTCTCCCGATGTTCCATAGACTTTTGGTGCTCCTCCATGATTTCTGCACTTTGGGAGTCGAAGTTACAAGCTGGGCAGGACAGGACATCGTAATATTCGGTGTCGTCCTGAGCTAGACCAGTGAGAGGGTCGTCTATTTCCTCCATACCCAGCTGGACGTTAGCCAGCTCTTGTTCCAAATCCAGACATCTTTCCTGAAGAGACTTCTTCATGTGTACCTCTGCATCCAGCTTTTTCTGGGCTTTCAGCAAGTCGTTTACTAGTGACCTCATTTGTGATTTTAATACTTCAACTTCCTTTGGAGATTGATTGATCGGACTATGCAATCCCTCTACCGGAGCAGCTGTTTCAGCGGTCTGTTGTTCTACGTTGACGTGAGTCAGCGTACTTTTGGCATCCAAGGGCTGCTCTGTTGCAGTCATCTCAGTCTGTGTTGCCACCTCAGCTCTTCCAATAACCTTTGAGAGCTCCGAACCCCTTTCGTTTGAATATTGAAGTTCATGTTCAAGTTTTTCCCATTTCAGAGTCCTGTCCTTCAGCATATGCAGGAGTTGGCTGACCGTTAACTCCTCTGACATCAGACGTTTTGTGTGCTCCTGCTCCATTTTCTCCATCAGCTGCTTCTGTTGTCTTTCCAGATTCTCCAACTCTATATCAAAGAACTCTTTCGTTGCATTCAACTCTTGCTCAAAACGGCGAAGCATTTGTTCTAATTGCTGTTGTAGTTTGAAATGGAGTTGAGTTCGAGCCCGGTGTCCCTCAGAAATGGGCACATCAGTAGACTTGCCAGACTCAGAATCCACAGTTAAACTATGTTGTTGTTGCTCAGTGGAATTCTGTGCTGAAACTTTGTCTTTTGCACCTGAGTTGGGCTTACCATCATCCGTTCCAGAGTCTGGGCCGACTATCTTCACCGAGTTCTCACTCGTTATTGTTTGTAGGAAATGCCAGTCCATATTAATTTTCCTAATCCACTCCCGTCCTAGTAGTGGAGGACCTCCTTCAGATATCACATATAAGTCCATTATTTGACTGTCTTCGCCCTTGTGGACCACTGCAACCTCTATTTTCCCGATGGGGTACACTCTTTGCCCCGTGTATGTTTTCAATATAATCCCCGTATCCTGTAGGGGAATATGTTGGAATAACTTTCCGTAATCTTTCTTATTTATGACCGTCAATGCCGATCCAGTGTCCAATTCCAGTTTTACTTGGACTCCTTCTATCTGAAGAGTGACCCAAATTGTCTGGAGGTCTGCACCCTTACCAGCGTTGAGTACTCTTAAGCTAGCCAGTTCATTACTGCTAGCGTCTGAATCGGACTCCTGTTCGGTCACCTTGTGTACCTTTGCGTATTTTCCTTGCGGTGACTTCTTGTTGCTGGTCTTCTTCCCTGACCTGCATACTCTAGCTATATGTCCAAGCCTACCACAAGTTCTACATTCTTGGTTTTTAAACCAACACTGGTTCTGATCATGCGTTGTCTTTCCACAACGATAACATTTGCCAGAACTCACACCCAATTTGTGTGCACTGAGCTCTGGTGACCGTAGCTGCATTACTGCCGTGCCTCTCGCTGCGGCTTCGTGTGCTGCTGCCATAGTGACCGCCTTCTCAAGCGTCAGCTCATTCTCCTCGAGCAGTCGCTTTTGTGTATCCTGTTTAAATAAACCACACACAAATTTGTCTCGAAGTGCCTCTGTCAGTCCCGTTCCAAACTGGCAATATTTCGCTAATTTACGCAATTCCAGCAAATAATCAGCATTGCTTTCATGCTGTAGCTGCCTTCTGTCATAAAATTTAAATCGTTCCGCTAGCATCAGCGGCGTGGGGTTTAGATGATCTTTCAGGACAGTAACAATCTCATCGAACGTCTTATCCGCCGGTTCATCTGGTGATAACAGGTGTTTCAATTGCCCGTATGTCTTCGCACCCATTAAATTTAATAATGTTAGTGCTTTATCAGCCTCACGAATTTTATTGGCCTTACAATAATTTTTAACTCGTTCAACATATATGGCCCAATCTTCGATGTCACTATCAAAGTTGCTAATATTCCCGTGTTTAGGCATTGTAGTACTTTATCAGATTTGCAATTTCTCATATTTTTTTTTAACTGTTATCCAAGATGGCGGCTTCCCGCTCTTGCCGTCGTCCTCCGCCCACAAAATGGCGGTTTTCCCGCTTCTGCCTTCTTCCCCAGCGGTTTTCCCGCGAAAAATGGCGGCTTTCCCGCGCTTCTCGCTCTCCCCGCCCACTTCAATGGCGGTTTTCCCGCGCTTCTCGTCGCTGACTTTCAGCCCGACTGCGGCTCTTATCTCCTGTGCGATCGCTGGTGCGCCGCCCGCCCGAAACGGTTCTCAGCCCTTATCACCGGTGCGATCGCTGGCCCGCTAAGCGCCTCCCGCTTGAAGCGGCTCCCGGCCTCTGGCTCACCCGCTCGGCGGCTCTTGCTCGCTCCCTCCCGGGCTCTGGCTTACCCGCTCGCGCCCTCCCGGGCTCTGGCTTACCCACGAGGTTATGGAGGCTTCAGGGTCCTAATGCCTGTCGCTTCCAGTCGCTGGAAGCTGTCAGGATTTCTGCTGCCCTTCAGTTTTCAGTGGGGTGTTGAGGATTGGAACCTCTCTTCAACGTCCTGTCTTTGGACGAAGCCGCCGTGGAATAACTGCCGCAGGGTTCGAACCGACTCGTCGCCAGTGTTAAGTATGTGTATTGTATTGAACAATTAACACAAAGACTTAAACGTATAACTCAAACAGGTCTTTACTGGTTGGAGGTAGGGACTACACATAGGTCTTTACTTCATGCCCACAGGCGGGAACTGAGGGGGATCAGTACCCACAGTACTATTTATACCCCTATGGCCAGGAGTGGTACTGCGTATCACTACGCCCAACAAGTAGTGCAGTCCTGTCCATAGGTTCAAAGTAGCACACATATTACATACACAACACTATCAAGCTTCCTCTCGAGCTCTCTCCTGAAGAAGCACACCTAGAGTTTCAGCCACTCTCTGTGCAACCACACCAATTACAGCTGCTTGCCCACAGAACCTGTTTCATGCAGCTACAAAAGTTTCAATTAAAGGGCATACCTTAGATGCCTTAATTGACTCAGGAAGTACTGATAGTTTCATTAGAGAACAGGTTGTTGTGAAATTGAAACTACATATCTTCCCATCGGACCAGGCAATTGCGATGGCTCAGTCATCACTTAATACCAGAATCTCCGGCTTTTGTATTATTGATATGACACTTAATGGTCGCATGTATCCCTCCACCCGACTTTCGGTGCTCAAGGACTTATGTAGTGATCTCATCTTAGGGCTGGCTTTTCAAAAACAGCATAAGAAACTCACCATTGAGTTCGGCGGATCCAAACCTGGACTTACTATTTCTAATATACTGTCTAAATTACCGTTTTGTGCATTGTCAGCGGCTTCACTTGATGAACCCTCATTATTTGCCAGTATTCCTCCTCGATGCAAACCAATAATAACGAAATCGCGGCGCTTTAGTCAGGAAGACCAATCTTTTATTGAGGCTGAAATCTCTCGACTTTTAGCAGAGGATATCATCGAACCATGTTCGTCGCCCTGGCGGGCTCAAATCGTCATCGTCAAGAACCCTCTAAAACCTCACATACAACGACTATGCATTGATTATTCACAAACCATCAATCAATATACTGACTTGGACGCCTACCCATTGCCACGCATTGATGATATGGTTAATAAACTGGCCGAATACAAAGTGTTCTCAACTTACGATTTAAAAAGTGCCTATCATCAGGTACCCTTGAAGGTCTCAGATAAGCAGTACACGGTTTTTGAGGCTAATGGATGGCTGTACCAATTTCGTCGCCTCCCATTCAGGGTTACTAATGGAGTGGCTGTCTTCCAACGGGCAATGGATGGCCTGGTTAAGCAGGAAAACTTAAGGGACACTTTTCCCTATCTTGATAACATTACTATTGCAGGTCATGATCAACAGGAACACGACGCCAACCTCCAAAAATTTCGGGATGCCCTCCATCACCGTAACTTAACTTTGAATGAATCTAAATCTGTGGAGTCGCAACCGACCATCAACATCCTTGGCTACTGCGTAGGCAATGACATCATTAAGCCAGACCCAGAAAGACTTCGCCTGCTCCAAGAGCTCCCGTCACCTAAGAACCTGGCTTCTCTACGTCGGGCTCTCGGTCTGTTTGCATACTACGCTAAATGGATTCCTCATTTTTCAGACAAAATCCAACCCTTGCTGCATGCTCGATCATTTCCATTGGAAACAGCGGCTGTTGCAGCCTTTAACCTTCTCAAAAAACAGTTGGAGAAAGCGGCTCTTCACTCCATCGATGAGAATCTCCCTTTCATAGTCGAATGTGATGCCTCGGAGGTGGCGATCTCGGCTACTCTAAATCAGGAAGGTCGTCCTGTAGCATTTATGTCCAGGACCTTACAAGTTGCCGAGCTACATTATCCTCCGGTTGAGAAGGAAGCCACAGCCATCATAGAGGCGGTACGGAAGTGGAACCATTTCCTAGCTCGCCAGCACTTTACATTAATCACGGACCAGCGATCAGTCGCCTTCATGCTCGATAATCGAAAACGAACCAAAGTTAAGAATAATAAAATACAGCTTTGGAGGATGGAACTGGCCTCTTTTGGTTACACCATTCACTATCGACCTGGCAAGGAGAATGTGGCCCCGGATACCCTCACACGAGCATTCTGCTCCACTATGTCGTCCTCTACTCTCGTGGATGTCCATAATGGATTGTGTCATCCGGGCGTTACGCGCATGCTACATTTCGTACGATCACGGAATCTCCCTTTTTCTACTGGAGACGTAAAGAAAATGTGCTCAGAATGCCAGTTTTGTGCAGAATTAAAACCTCAGTTCTTCCGCCCCTCAGATGGTATGCTCATACACGCAACCCAACCGATGCAACGACTTAGCATCGATTTTAAGGGCCCAGTGCCCTCTTCAACTCGGAACACATATTTGCTCACCATGATTGATGAATATTCACGTTTTCCGTTTGCCTTCCCCTGCTCCAATATGCTGGCGTCCACAGTAATCTGCTGCCTTGAGCAGGTATTTTCTCTCTGTGGCATGCCGGCTTACATTCACTCAGATCGGGGTCCATCCTTTATGTCAAGGGAACTCAAGGACTACCTCTCAGAACGGGGAATTGCTACAAGCAAAACGACGCCATATCATCCCATCGGAAATGGGCAGGTAGAGAGGTATAACGGTATCATCTGGAATTCTGTACATCTTGCTTTAAGATCTTGGGGCCTACCAAACCAGCAATGGGAAGCAGTGCTTCCGGATGCATTGCACTCTATACGGTCCCTTCTTTCTACAGCCATAAATACTATGCCTCATGAGCGGTTCTTTGGATTCCAGCGTCGCTCATCTTATGGGACATCCCTCCCATCATTGCTAACTACTCCTGGACCTGTACTACTCCGAAGATACGTTCGGACGTCTAAAAATGACCCTCTCGTAGACGAGGTCGAACTAACCGATGCCAACCCCACCTATGTCTACATACGATATCCCGACGGCCGAGAATCTACCGTATCATTACGGGATCTAGCTCCCTGCCCACCAGGACCTAGTGAGACATCGAGTGATGGTATTTTACCAGGAGCCTCTTGGAACCTACCGGGTACCCCTCTCCAGGATCCTGATCTGACACCAACTAGCTTGGTGCCGGTAGAACCCCGTTCTCAAAATTGCGACCCTCCCAGTACCGCGCACCAAAGTTCTGATCCGCCACAGACCAGCTCTGCACCTCCCTCTGAACAGAGACAGACCGACTCTGCACCTATTGGGACTCGTACACGAAGCCATGATCTCCCCGACCCTTCACAGGGTAATCCAGGCCACACAGACTCTGACCAATGGCCAACCGCATGTAAGCGGACCAGCGACCCTCAACGACGGGAACCCAAACGGGTGCGACTCTTCCTCGTTCGGCGGCTGCGGAACAAAAGGAAGACCACAGCCTTCTAATTTCGCAGGAGGGAAGAATGTGATAATAATAATAACTTCCGGGAAGTTATGTGCACATCACTTCCTGTGAACTGTGAACTGTGAACTCTGTGCATACATCACTTCCTGTGCATACGTCACTTCCTGTGTTTGGAATAGTATAAATACTGAACTGCTCAGTATTGTAAAGGGGCTTCACCTAGCGGCATGGTGAAGACCGCTCTTGTATATAGTTTAATTATAAGTTGCTTAAAGCTTACTTTAAAGTTCCTTGATGTGTGAGTCTTTTTATTACATCAGGCGCCTTAGCCAACGCAACCATGCTGGCGCACCCGCTGCCAGGTGCCACCATCGCCCTTACCACCGACGCGTCAGACTACGCCATCGGCGCAGTGCAGGAACAGTGGATGCATGGGACGTGGCAACTGCTGGCGTTGTTCAGCCGTCAACTATGGCAAAATGAACGGAAGTACAGCACGTTCGACCGGGAGTTGCTGGCCCTTTTTCTGGCCATCCGCCATTTCTGGTTCTTGCTAGAGGGACGTCCGTTCATGGCGTCTGTGGGCCATAAGCCACTAACGTTCGCTATGGCCAAGACCGCCGAACCGTGGTCAGCTCGGCAACAACGTCAGTTGACGTTTATCTCAGAATTCATCACTGACATTCAGCATGTGTCCGGTAAAGACAACCTGGTGGAGAATTGCCTCTCCCGCGCGACCGTTCATGCAGTCCAGCTCGGCATAGACTACACCCTCATGGCTGCAGATCAAGCCTCGGATCCGGAAGTCGAATCTTACAGAACCAACCCCTCTAGCCTCCAAGAGGCCGACGTCAAATTCCATGCCGCGGGCACTACGCTACTCTGCGACGTCTCCGTAGGAGATCCTCGCCCTATCGTGCCGGTCGCCTGGCGCCGAAAAGTTTTTGACGCCATACACGGGTTGTCGCACCCTGGCATGAAGGCCTCGCAACGGCTGATGTCGTCCAAATTCGTGTGGCGGGGCATGCACATGGATGTTCGCGACTGGGCCAACACCTGCGTGGTCTGCCAAAAGGCCAAGGTGCAGCGTCACGTCAAGGTCCCATTGGCCACTTTCGCTGTTCCAGAACGTAGGTTTGATCATGTGCATGTGGACCTGGTGGGGCCACTTCCGCCTTCGCATGGGTTTACTCATCTTCTTACAATGGTGGACCGCACCACTCAATGGCCGGAGGCGGTTCCTTTGTCATCCACCACTTCCGCAGACATCGCCAGGGCATTCATTTCCTCTTGGGTCGCTCATTTCGGGGTACCGGCGGACATCTCGTCTGATCGTGTGCCGCAGTTTTCTTCTGAGCTCTGGAACGCTGTGGCTCAGGGGCTCGGCGTCAAGCTACATCGCACCACTGCCTACCATCCACAGGCGAACGGCCTGTGCGAACAATTCCACAGGTCGCTCAAAGCCGCACTGCAAACCAGCCTTCAAGGCGCTGGCTGGGTGGACAGGCTTCCATGGGTCCTTTTGGGTCTTCGTACGGCACCTAAAGAAGATCTTCAATCGTCCTCGGCGGAGCTCGTATATGGCCAGCCGCTATGTGTACCAGGAGATTTCCTTCCGACTCCAACAGAGCCATGGTCCGCATCCCAGCAGCTCATCAGCCACCAGGAGGCGGCCAGAAGTTTCGCTCCAGTGCCTACGTCGCATCACGGCTTGCAGAGCTCCCACGTCCCAGCTGAGCTGAAGAACGCTGACTATGTGTTTATCCGCCACGACGCTCATTGGGATCTGCTCAAACCCCCTTACACTGGTCCTTTCCGCGTGATAGAGCCAGGAGACAAAACTTTTTCGGTCAATATCGGAGGTAAACCAGACCACATTTCGGTTGACCAATTGAAGCCGGCTCACTTGGACCTTGACCGCCCAGTCGAGATCGCGCAACCGCCGAATTGTGGCCGACCGCCCACAGTCGCCATGCCAGATAAAACGCAACCGCCCGCCAGCTCGCCCGCCGTCCATCAGCTTCCATTTCAAGGCTACAGAAGTCGATCTGACAGGCTTGTCAGGCCTCCTCGCCGTTTTACTTTTGCTATTAAAGACAATTCTGGGGGGGCGCATGTGGCGGAGCCACTAAGGGACTCCGATCAATTGTATATAATTCCCTTTAATAATATGTTAGCTACAGCCTGAGTCTGTATCTTTGTTTTCACTGTTTACATGTACAGAGCGCGATCACTTTAATAGTGCGGGTAAACGCGATGACGTCACGCCGTTCATCACGTGATCCCCCACCGGCGGGAAAAACGTGATGATGTGATGATGTCAGCCACGGGACCGCCCAAGCAGTCCTCGTGGAGCCTCCGAACTGACTAGACCTATATTCGATGTTCTCCTGTAGTAACCTGTTAAACTCTGTTAGTTTTCATTAAACCTCATTTATTTGATCGCCTGAGTGGACCTCAGTCTTTTGGATAGGAACTAGACATTCCTACAATAGCCCAGTTTGTGTTACTGACCAAGACTCTGTGCCCACTGTGTCCAGAGCTGACAAAAGTGTAGCTAGCGGAGCAGCAAGTGATATTGTGGAGCTGGAAGAAAGCAGTCTTGTTGACAGATAGGATGTGGAGTTTGTAGCTCAGCTCTGGATGTCACGGTTTTGCATGGTCTGGTTCAACCCAAGCAAATGATTAGCGGTGGGTATAGAATCAATGGCAGGGAAGCAGAGTGTATGAGGGAGTTCAATCACACTCCGATCCCGGTGCTGCTCCCGCTGTGTGTCCCCTAATGTCTCGGCGGTATGACCACGGCAAATTGGTCGGCTGCCTCATTAGTTTAGCTGCGGGCGTCATTTGCAGCCCCAGAGAGACCGGGGCTGAGGCAATCGGAGGGGGGGGGGGTGGTGAGTGATGGCCAGCAGCTTCTGAAGCATTGGTTCTCGTGGGTCTTATGCAGCTGGCAGCAGCAATCCCAAAGGAAACTTGCCAGGATCACTAAAGTTGGGAAGGCCTGCTAAAATGTGTAAAAATAGTTCTGCAACTTAAGGGTTAAATTATCTGTGCGAGTGATGTCCTCCCACTCAGTCCTTATCACATGCATTTCTGCAGATAAGATCTAGAGAGATGGGCTTGAACCACCAGCTCACTTCAGTTTCCTGTGTTAACCTGCTGCAGCCGGAAGCTGCTTATACGTTTCTTAGTAATGTTTGCTCTATTCATTGCTTTCATTAGAAGACTCTCAGAGTACATGCCTCAGTTAGAAAGCCACTGCTCATTTGCTTCTTTTTTTCCATGTTCAAGGTTAAGTAATATCCCTTTGTTATGGGGCATTCACGCTTCAGTATAATACACAAAAAGTTCGATTCCCAGAGGACATGGCCCTGTAAATTATACCGAGGGGTTTTAACCAGATTAAAGTTCCCAGTAAAAAAAAGTGGCAAGAGTAATTTTAGATGAACACATACATTCATATTCTAGTATCCCATAGCATAGTTTCGGGGCCTATGTTAATAGGATGGTGCAGCATCTAATGACATGAGGCATAAACACTTTTATCCACCTAAATACAAGAAATAAGATAATCTGAAAAGAGTTGCTGACAGACAACATTTCTTCAGCATTTTCTATATTTATTTCAAATTTCTAACAATTGCATTTTTTCTTTATCTTTCATAAACCTGTTGTTTTTCTGACACAGTGGATAAAAAGAAAGACTTGCATTTATATAGCGCCTTTCATGACCACCAGACATCTTAGAGCGCTTTACAGTCAATGAAGTACTTTTTGGAGTGTAGTCACTGTTGTAATGTAGCAAACACAGCAGCCAATTTGCACACAGCAAGCTCCCACAATGTGATAATGACCAGATAATCTGCTTTAGTGATGTTGATTGAGGGATTAATATTGGCCAGGACACCAGGGATAACTCCCCAGCTCTTCTGCGAAATTGTGCCATGGGATCTTTTACATCCACCTGAGAGGGCAGACGGGGCCTCGGTTTAACGTCTCAGCCAAAAGACAGCTCCTCCGACAGTGCAGCACCAGAATGTCAGGCTAGATTTTTGTGCTCAAGTCCATGGGGTGGGACTTGAACCCACAACCTTCTGACGCAGAAGTGAGTGTGCTACCCACTGAGCCACAGCAATACACAACAGAGAGCAGTGGCTATCAAAGGTAAATTATCCATGGTTAAATTCTTCTCAACCTATGAAAGGTATAGATTGGGAAGGGTTCACAAATGGCTTAAAGCCAGTGGAGGAAACTGGTGCAAAATTAGTGTTGGACTTGAAACCGCGCCCGAAACCGGTGGCCTGAGTCTCGCTGGAAATCAGGCCTCGGGCCTCATCTCCATAAAACTATTGCACTGTGGATGCCAATCCTTATACAGCTCGCTGTTCAGGAGATTCAGCTGGCTCCGATGTTGAGCCGGCCTGCAGGTAAGTCCTGGGAGGGAGTGGATGAGGCAAAAGGGATGAGTTGGGGGGGGGGGGGGCGGGGACCCGGGCTGACAGCAGCTCGCAGTCATTTCATGGAACCAGGAGGAACACTCCACAAAAATGAAACTGGAAAATATATTCACTTACCATTTTGTCGGCGGCCTCCAGAAGTCACTTTAAGGATTTCAGGTCAGGCCGCTTTTGACCCGGAAAAACTGAGTGGAGCATGCGTTGACGATAAACTTGGAGCGGGGGTCCCGAAACAGGCTCTTGGACTCTAGTTTGCACATTCAAGGTGCCTAACGCTTGTTTCAGGTGGACACCCTGGGCACTTGGAAGTCTCCGGAGGAGATCGGGTATGAGATCACGACCTGAAATTGGACCCACCCCCCGCCCCCCCCCCAACGCAAATTTCTTGCCCAAAAATACAGGTGCAACGAGGACCAGTTTCTACCTCACTGTGCTAACATTCAGGAGAGTTTGATTTCTGCAGCAGTCAGGCGTGATAATCACCAAAATAAAACTCACGCAGAAATAGCCAGTTTCACAGAGTAAAATTATCAATACAATTCAATCCTGGGTCACTACAAGTCAAGGAAACAATTTAAAGTCAGATTCAATCAGGAAAACAAATCGGGTCCATTCCTAATTAGATACAGTGGAAAATCTACAGTCAAGTAATTAGATAATTATGTGGAAGCACAAATAGAAAGCAGTTACATAGGAACAGGAGTAGGCCATTTAGCCCCTGATCCGCCAATCAATTAGACCATGGCTGAACTCTACCTCAGCAGCATTTACTCGATTTTGCTCCATATCCTTTGACACCCTTACCTAACAAAAATCCATCAATCTCAGTCTTTAAAATGTCAATTGACTCAGTTCAACTCTTTTTGTAATGCATTTCCCTCCGATTTATTCACCACAACAAAATGACAGAAGGGTTGTTGTGAGAAGGCTATGTGGTTTGCAGATACTAAGTGGTAGAAATTGGACCTCATTGTGCTCATTTTACAGGATGTAAAACAGGTGCAATGAGGCCCAGTTTCGGCAACCAATGTCCTGCGCCCCAAGGATGCCTGAAAAATGTCCAACCTGGGGCATTTTTCAAGTGTCTCTACCTGTCAGCTGAAATATGCATCAGGTCCATTACATGTGTAAATGAGGAGCCTAATGACTGTTTTAAGTCCCCTGACATTAATTGTGCTGGGATGAGTGATAAGCCTGTCCCACTCAGGATTCTGGCTGCGACCGCTAACTAAAAGTACATTTTTTTTACTGTCAATAATTTACAAAAATCTTCCTCTGGAGCCTGAAGTAACCAGAGTGCTCCCCTGACTCCACAGATCACATGATTGCTCCTCCCCTGTTGCCCAACTCTAACAACCTCCCAGGACTTACCTCCGAGTTTCTGCCGGCGAGGCAAGTGGCTCGACATTCATGCTGTTCAAATGTGTAAGCCGCCTGTGGAGGAGTGACAAGCGCTGGCAACTGCGCATAAAATGCTAATAAGGCCTAAGGCCAAATATCAGGCTGGCTGTCGGTTGTGGCTGGGCCCAAAAACAGGCCATTTCTTCATTGGCCATCAATGCACAATTCACCTTCTAAAATGAATAGCTTAATAATGAAGTCACCCATAACACTTTGGTTAAGGGGCTTCACTAACTGCATCTGGCAGCTGCATTGCAATCTGCAGTGGCCTCCCACCTAAGAAGCATCCAGGGGTCAGCTAGTGCCTCCTCCTCCAGGGAAGCACAGACTGCTGCTTTGTAGGCAGAAGGGGACAGATTAGATAGCATGCTTCAGACTCTGAGGGGCAGGTTGCAGCCTACTGTATTTCAGGGATTTCAAGTCGCTATTAGACCAGTCAGCACACTAATCTCTGGGAACACAGATACAGGGTCCAGTGTATTGGCGATAGCTGGAATCAGCCTGTCTGATATCACCGTTTCTCAGGACAGCAGCATTTGCCAAGCGTTTGGTGTTCCCCCATAAAGCATCACGCAAGTGGTAGTTAAAAGGCGACAGCAGGCTGCCCATTGACAAGCACCAGAGATGTAGCCAGCAGTGGCTCCCTTCCAGAACTAGATTTATCTCTTCAGTATGTGCAGAAGTTGTTGTCTCTAACAATTATCTTTAATGCCTTCATTTTGAATCTGATTTTTTCTTTAAGGGTGAAACTTGCCTTAAAGAACATGTTTGATGTTTACCAGTGACTTGTATTCAATAGCCTATAGGGGAGAACTTGGATAAGACCTGAAAATGAGCGCAGAGATTGCGGTGCGCGATTAACCCACGCCCGTTCATAGCGTTGCAGGCAGTACGTTAAATTCGCGCTGCCTACTTGACTTCTGCGTGTATTCAGCGCTATCCGTGCTGTTCATTGGCTGCATGCGTCAGCAGAGGGCACAATATCGTGAGGTCCAGTGCTACTTAAAGGAAGCCTGCACCTCTTAAAGGGGAGGTGCATTATGGCTGCAACCAGTAGTGAAACTGAATCAGTGCTGAATCAATGCTGTGATACTTTGTGCAAGAGATTTTCAGACAATGCACTGGAGGCCCTGGTGGAAGAAGTTGAAAGGAGAAGAGATGTTCTCTATCCGCAGGGTGGCAGGAGGCCCTCCAAACACATGCTCAAGAGGCAGTGGGAAGAAATAGCAGAAGATGTCAATGCTGGGGTGTTGCTCGTCAAACATGGATGCAGTGCAGGAAGAAGTTTGATGATCTCACACAAGTTGTCAAGGTGAGTGACTTTCTCTTCAAATGGCACATCCTGTCACTGCACCACTAGCCACATCCACAGCTCAAATCACTACACCCCCATCATTCACCTACCAACAATCTCTATCAATCAGGACTCAACCCTACCATTCATATGTTGTTCCTCACCCTCACACACTTAGCAATGTTGCAAGCCTCACACTCACAACTCACAGCTCACACACAGGGGTAGCTATTCAACCATGACAGCCACATCATGCAAACATATTGCACAACATTCACTGACACACTTCCCTCTTTCTTGCAGGAGAAGGCGACACATAACAGCAGACAGCAGCAAAGAACTGGAGAAGGACAAGTGCGCCTGCATGTTTTAACCCCTATGGAGGAGACAGTGCTGGCCATCATGGGAAGGGGCATCACTGAGGCTGTGGCTACTGGCAAGGCTGGAGGGATCGATGATGAGGGTACCTGTATACCGAATCCTACTTCTCTCATTCAAGATGCCCCACATCCCTCAATCTCTTCTGACTCATAAGCTGCAGATGGTGTAAGCACACACTTCTTACTTTCTCCTCTCCCCTCACCACAACCCAACCCTTGTCCCTTTTTCACTTCACATACCCAAGAACTGGAATCTTCCCAGTCAGTGGAGGAAGAGGAAGAAGATGGTGAAGATGCAGAGACAGCGTCACTCGATCTTACAGTCGCAGCCAGCAGCTCAGAGACTGACAGAGCACGTATTTTAGAGGCTAGGATAGGGGAGGGATCTACACATGGTGAGACACTGGGCACAAGTGCGCAAGAGCCAGGGTGGGGGGGGGGGGGGCGGAGAAGTATAGTACAGGTGCCAGCTCGCCGGAGGGAGAGGTTGCACACTAGTTCTGCTGCAGAGGAGTCAGATGAGGATTTTGATGGGCCAGGCTACAGAAGGAGGCTGATGGGTGTACACAACCGAATGCTTTGTGCATTGGAAAGCCTGCCAGAAAACCAGCGCTCAGTGTCAAGGAGCATGGAGGAGTCCACCACCAACTTGACACAGGGCTTTGTGCAGAGCGTGGAGCCCATCCTTTCTTACATGGAACGCATGGCCACCTCCATCAGCACACCTGTGGAACCTACCATGATGCAGCATCTGATGGCCGATGTCACAGCTTCCATTGCAGCAGAAACAGCTTCCATCAAAGGTCTGAGTGCTGTAGTGGAAGCTCAGACTGCTGCCATCGTGGCTCTGGATACCGCTGTTCAAAGTGGCTTCCAGGGCGTCACATCAGTCCATCAATCTGTTCTCCAACAGATTACTAGGATTGCTGAGGCGGAGCCCCGGGAGAGCGGCAGCAGCTCCATGGAGTACAAACCTGCTGTCCTCTCTCGGAATAAAACCATTCCTGCTCTCATCTCTGCCATTCCGTCAGTGCCTTTGCTGTGGCCTGTCAGCCAGCCAGCCCAGACTGCTGCAGCCCAGGCTGAGATGGTGCAGTCTGAAGCCAGTCCTTCTAGGCCCAGAGCTGCTCGAGGTCGCCCTCCAAGACCATCTGTAGTCTCCTCAGTTGAAGGTCAGCAACCTTCCACCAGCCATGCTGCAGCCACTGGGGAAGCCCCTTGTAGGAGCACTAGGAGAGGCAAAGGCACATGGACGAGGCACTAAGAGAATGCACAGCAGTGATTAGTTTATTTTTGTTTGCAGAATGCAATGATTTAATTATAAATTTGGATTGGAATGTGCATTTTCTGGTGGATTTTATTTTAGTGTTGTCGAAAAGAGGACGATGTGATGGTCGGTGATAAACGAAATGTAAAGAGCGTGGGACTGTTGGTGAATGGGGAGTTGTGGCTGAGGTTACTGGTATCGCTCATGATTTACTTTATCACGTAGAGCCTGGGCAGAAAGGGACTGTCTATGTTGTAGCCTCCCTTCCTCTTCCTGTTCCTCCACTTCCTGTTGCACTTGCTCCTCCTCCTCTTCCTCCTCCTCCTCTTCCTCATGCTCCTGCTCCTCAGCTTCTCAGATCATATTTTTGAGACAATTAAAGGGTAAATTTTTATGTTTGTGCTCCCAACACAGAAATCCATGCGATGGGAATGTGTATCAGGGACGTGGCGTAGAGCTCAGAGTACTGATCTTTGGCCCGTACAGTTTTCTGTCCATAAACTAACGCATGCCATGAATCAGGGGCACTGACCGCTGCACCAGAATTCAGACATATGCTCCTGTTGCCAGAGTACAAAACTGTAAAACTTACCCTTATATGTTTTGGTGTGTTTAGAAGACAAACAACATCTTACATTTTCAAGATACATTGTTGCTTGATAAATATTGCAAAACATGTAATTATACTGAAGTATGACCTAAATAAACCAAAAATATTTATTCTTACCATATTTATTGCACTATATCTCTATTCTATATATTAATTGTGTATGTTTTGTGTAGCTTATATTACACAGTGAAAAATTATATTTAAAAAATACTCATTGTCTGTATTGTAATGATAAAATCCAGGTCAGTGGTGGTGGTTTACAGGAAATAAACTACTTTTATAATTAATAGCCTCTTCAGCATTTACATGACCAGTACGACTCTGTGGTTTATTTTTTTCTTACTCAGGTTGAGCTTGACAGTACACAACCGCAGTGTCCTGTATGTACCTGAACTGACCTTCAAACCTCACATTCAGTCCATTAAATTTAATTAATGGAAAATCGTAGGTGGCATGCCAGTGAGGGTGAGGTTTCATGCTGGAAACACACACTTAGGAAATGGGGCCTTCAATATCCACCTCCAAGCAGCTGCATCTACCTCACCCCACCAGCACTGAGACCTTCATTTAAACTTGTTTTTGCTTTCAGTCTTGACTTCTCCAATGATCTCCTTGAAAGCTTTCCGAGCCTCACAAACTCCAACATCTCAAATCCTATTCTGTACCACTTCCTGCACACCTAGGGTTGCTGACTCTGTTTGGACCGTTTGTTGTCATGTCAAACTAAAGAAGAGCTCCAAAGTAATGAAGGATTCGAAAATTTCATACATCTTCCCACTCCACCCCCAAAGATTTATTTGGTTTTTAAAAGAAACCCTGGTCAGACTGAGTTTTAAAATCCAGAGCACAACAAAATGGCTGCGGTCAGACCTCGTGACCGAAAGCCTGTCAGTTTCAATTCGGACCCTGGCAAGCTAACAGCTTGTGTCTGCAGCAAGGAGATCACGAAACCAGGCAAGACTTTTGTTAAATCTGGATATCTTTAGGTAGTGTGTCCTTCAAATAATCGACAGAGGCTGCAGATAACAATCAACAGGTGTTTACTGGATGAGGGTTGCTCTAAAACTAAACAGTACAGATCCCTACTCAGGGTTATATACAGGTGTGGTCAGTGCCGGTACTACAGTATACAGGAGCTGTAAAAAGTAGTTCTCCCCTTAAAGGTACATACACTACAACTTTTGCATATGCATTGGGGACAAACCCAATTACAATCAGACCTACGCATAAAGGCCATCAAGGTGTTTGCTCAAACAATCAAAATAATCAGCGGGGCCGTCGAGACTGGGCTGGCCCCCATCAAAGAACCTGTTGGACAAAGGAGAGCAGTTGCAGAACCGGCAGGAACCGATTACCGGCCATCCAAGTCGATGGGCCAAGATCAATACCTTTTGTTTAATTCCAGCCCGCTCAAATCAGACAAAAGAATGAGCTGATTGAGCGTAGAGATAAGGGCTATCGAGGGGGGTATAACTAGCCTCTCGAGAAGCCATTCGCTCTCTCTCGCCTCGCCTCCTGCGCCCTGCCTCGCCATCAACCAAGGAAGAAGACCATCGAAGGAGAGCCCGTCCAGAGAGGTAGGATACCCTGTCAGAGATCTTTTAATTACTGGGGTATCTCTACCTGGACGGTGAAGTCTGTGCAACAGCGGGACCACGTGACATTGGCAGGCAACAGGGCAAAGGGGCAAGGCTTTTCTTTTAACATCTCAGACCGGTGAGCATTAGACTTCTGACCCATCGCAAGATAATCTAGCTAGGTGTAGAGGGTGGGAGTTAAGGGGATTGCTGAATTGTCATTTTAGCCATTTTCCCTCGATGTGCCGTTTCTCCTCCCCTGTTAAGTGTAAGTGTACTGCATTCATATCATCCTTTTGTATAGTATTGTTATCTTATTTTCTCTGTTAATAAATTTTGGTTTTCTTTGTACCAAACCACTGGTCTGCTCGTTTGTCTATATCGCTATCTGCCAATAAGTCTGGGGATCAGAACTAAGGGGTGAGCGATCCGAACCACTCAGAGATAAGGCAGCCGGAGACATAACCGACTGGCCAAAGCAAGTAGCAAAACCCCCTACAGTAAAACACTTCCAACTCTGCTTGGAGGTTTTATCACTGGCTCGCCCACCTCCAACTGCACCCTGCTCCCTGCTTCTGCCATTGGTCACTCAGTATTTCAATCAGTCAACAACAATGGCTACAATACCCATAGTCCTTTGTGGTCCAGAAACCGCTCTATCCATGGCGTGGTTTTGCCGGAGCACACATGTGCCAGAGCCGCATTGCATCCTGGACGCATTGCGGTTCTGTTGTTTCTTGTGAGTCTAGCTGTAACAAAACATGAGAAGAAAATGTCCCTATAATTTTTTCTCTGGATTGCTTGCAGGTAATTAATAGGAACATGGGAATTGTTAGGCACAATAAAACCAAGGTCCATCTAGTTCGGCTTCTACCATCCTGGTAGCTGCATGTTACAATGATAACGGAGTTGTTGACTAATCATGGCAATCAATCTTTATCAATTAGTCTATTACAGACTCAGAGATCGGGAGAGGAAACCGCAGTGGTGGAAAGCTTTGGGAACCAAAGGTCCAAAGTCACCTGTTACTGCCAAGCATGCTACGCTTACCACATGTCATGTCTCAAATTGCTCATTTACTGTATCCCAAAATATTATTTTCTGAAAGAACTCTATCTAACGTGCATTAGATTAAATCAATACCCTCTGCTTCCAGCATTTCCGAGGGAGCCTGTTCCATAGATTGACCGCTAGCTCACTGAAATAATGGGGGGGAATTTTAACTCCCAAAAACGAGTGGGTTTAGGTCAGGTGAGAAGTTAAATTTTAAAAAATTCAAACTTGAACCCAACCCACCTCGGACCTGCCCACTTCCGGTTTTAATGGAGCGGGACAGGGGGCGGGCAACCAACCTGCTCCCAGGAGGCAGGTTCCTCATTTAAATATTTTAATGAGGCTGCGTGCCTAAGATTTTATCTCTCTTCCAACTTTAACACTGGCCAGCTGGGTTTCCTGGGCCTCGGGAAACTCGGTAGCTGAAGGGAGGCGAGGACTGATGGATGGAACAGCAGCCTTTCCAGCACTCCTTGTGGGCCAGGAGGAGCAGGAGTGTTTCCCTCCCCGGCCCCCCAAGGTACCCTGTTAACCTCCCCAGCGATTGGACCCACCCCTCCATGATCCGATGCATCCCTTGTCCTACAGGTCCCCTGCGATCTCCTCCCCTCCTCTCTCGATCTCTCCGGCCACCCCGTGATCTTCTCCCCATCTCCCCCAATCTCTCAGGCCACCCCATTGATATCCCCTCCTCCCCCAATCTCTCTGGTCACCCTGCGATCTTCTCCCCATCTCCCCCAATATCTCTGGTGACCCCATCGATGTCCCCTCCTCCCCTGAGCTCTCCGGCCACCCCATCGATAACCAGCACCCCCCCAACCCCCGAATTTTCCCTCCCTCCCTCTGCTACGCTCCCCGGCTGTGGCCTGGTGCCTCAGGCCTACCCGCCTGACAGCCGGCCAGCCTCTCAGTCTGGCTGGCTGTGGCCGGAAAATGGATTCCAAAAATGGTAATCAGGTCCCGCCGTTAAATTTGACAGGACCTGAGGGAAACCTGTTCTTCTAGGTTTCCTGATCGCTAAAATTTCCCCTTAATATTGGGGTTAATATCGGGGCCAAAGTTTCAGTAGATTAGTTTTGAATTGACCTCCCTTCAAGTGCAAGTTGTGTCCTGTGGTTCTGCTGTTCTGGACAAGGTGAAACAGCTTGTCATGTTTAATTCTGGGAGACTCCAGTGCAATCTGTATTGATTTCTTTGTGGGTTCAATGAGAAGACATTTATGAAAGAGAATGTCTTTTAATCTAAAGCTTTGTTCAACTCTTTTATACAGCTTTTACAGGAGACACGATGCTGTGATGCATCTAGAACAAAACCGAAACTAAAACTAACTGCCTTGCTTCTCTCGGTCACATGCCCTCTGCTGGTCAGGCACAAGCAATCAATACATACAAACATGCTATTGAGGCATCATAATCGAACAGGCAAATACCATCGCTATTTGCTGATATCATTACACAATCCAGAGGGTTAGTAATCCTGTGCAACCTGTCACCCCTGTCCTTGGCAAGTTTCAGTTCACTTTCAGATGTCTTGCTCTACCCTGTGTCTACACCTGTTCCTGCTCTATATCCTAGCTCACACTGTCTGCTCTTTTGACTCTAATCTAATGTACACCCACTCTTGATGGTAGAGCCTTCAGTCATCTCACGCCCACACTCTGGAATTGTTTTATTAAACCTTTCCTCCTTGTTACATCTCTCGATCTACAAAAGGCTCATCAACATCACCTTCAGTCACCTTGCACTGAGTCTCCTCCAATTTCCTGCCTGATGTTTGATCCCTACTTAGAGTGGCTTGGGATATTTCACTATCGCAGGAACTTTCAACTTCAACAGGGGCACAAACAGGGCAAAATCAGATTCAGAAGAAACTTCTTTACCCAGAGAGTGGTGAGAATGTGGAACTCGCTACCACAGGGAGTGGTTGAAGCGAATAGTACAGATGCATTTAGGGGGAGGGTAGATAAGCATATGAGGGAGAAGGGAATAGAGGGTTATGCTGATCGAGTTAGATGAGGAAAGACGTGAGAAGGAGCATAAATGCCGGCTTGGACTGGTTGGGCCGAATGGCCTGTTTCTGTGCTGTATAGCCTATGTAATCCTATGTAAAGTTAATACTTGCCAGCTCTTCCTCTGCTCACCCTCACATAAACAACCTACTAGATTGGTGTAAAGGTGTTACATCAATAGGAGCGACTACAGCCCTGTCGTGTGTTGCTGTCTGCTAGTTCCTGTGGCAAGATGTGGGAGTTCCTGATAGCACTTTTATCTGACTTTAGATAGACTTTAAACCAGTTTAATCATAGATAGGGTTTCCGCCACACTCCCGACAAAGTAATGCTAGCAGAGTGGGAGCAGCTCCAAGGAATTTCCTGGCCCTTGGCTCATAACAAGCAAGAGCTGAAGTTACAAATTGAGTATATAGGCCAAGCTAAGAGTGAAATAGTTAACGTGAGCTACAGGAGAACTTGCATTATTCAAGTGGGTCAAGTGGAGAATGTCACAGCGTGCATGTGACGTAATGGACGGGTTCTCTGCCTGCAAGTCAGCCTGATTGACAGGCGGACTTCCAGCCAGGCGGGGAACGCAGGCTGGACACCGCAGCAACAAGTAAGTGCTGGGTCCAGGTGAGGTGGCGGGGGGGGGGGTTCCAAACCCGGTGAGTCCAAGCCTGGGGGGTGACAAGCCTGTGGGGGCGGGTCCAATCCCCGAGTCCGGGGGGGGTGCGGTGGGGGTGAGATCGATCTTTGTGAGGGGTCCGATCCCCGAGCCGGGAATGGGGGGGTGGGGGTGAGATTGATCTTTGTGAGGGGTCCGATCCCCGAGCAGGGAATGGGGGGGTGGGGGTGAGATCGATCTTTGTGAGGGGTCCGATCCATGAGCCGGGAATGGGGGGGTGGGGGTGAGGTCGATCTTTGTGAGGAGTCCGATCCCCAAGCCGGGAATGGGGGGGTGGGGGTGAGATCGATCTTTGTGAGGGGCCCGATCCCCGAGTCCGGGGGGAGGGAGGGGGGTGGGGGTGAGATCGATCTTTGTGAGGGGTCCGATCCCCGAGTCTGGGGGGGTGGGGGTGAGATCAATCTTTGTGAGGGGTCTGATCCCCGAGCTGGGGTGGGGTGTGGTGGGTGAGATCGATCTTTGTGAGGGGTCCGATCCCCGAGCCGGGGTGAGGTGTGGTGGGTGAGATTGATCTCGGGAGGGATCTGATCCCCAACCCCGGGGAGGGATGGGCTGTTGGTGGGTGAGCTCGGGGGGCCTGGAGGAAGCACTCCTGCTCCTCCCGGCCCACAAGAATTGCTTCCCGACACTGTGGCCGCCTTGTTGCAGCTGTCAGGAATCCCGAGCCTTGGATCCCTGGCCGCCTGCAGTTAAACCTACAAAGCAGCTTAAAGTAGAGGCTTCAGTTCTCGTTAAAAAGGAAATTAGGAAAGCAAAGAGAGGGCATGAAAAAATATTGGCAAGTAAAAACAAGGAAAACCCAAAGATGTTTTATAAATAAATTAAGAGCAAGAGGATAACTAAAGTAAGAGTAGGGCCTATTAGGGATCATAAAGGTAACCTGTGTGTGGAAGCGGAAGACATGGGTATGGTTCTTAATGAATACTTTGCGTCTGTTTTCACAAAAGAGAGGGATGATGCAGACATTGCAATCAGGGAGGAGGAGTGTGAAATATTAGATGAAATAAACATATAGTGAAAGAGGAAGTATTAAGGGGTTTAGCATCTTTGAAAGTGGATAAATCCCCAGGCCCGGATGAAATGTATCCCAGACTGTTAAGAGAAGTAAGAGAGGAAATAGCAGAGGCTCTGACCATCATTTTCCAATCCTCTCTGACTACAGGTGTGGTGCCAGAGGATTGGAGGACTGCTAATGTGGTACCGTTGTTTAGAAACGGAGAAAGGAATAGACCGAGTAAATACAGGCCAGTCATCCTAACCTCAGTGCTGGGAAAATTATTGGAAAAAACTCTGAGGGACAGGATAAATCTTTATTTAGAAAGTCACGGATTAATCAGGGACAGTTAGCGTGGATTTATTGAGGGAAGATCGTGTCTGACTAACTTGATTGAATTTTTTGAAGAGGTAACAAGGAGGGTTGATGAGGGTAGTGCATTTGGTATAGTCTATATGGATTTTAGCAAGGCTTTTGATAAGGTCCTGCAGACTGGTGATGAAAGTAAAAGCCCATGGGATCCAAGGCAAAGTGGCAAGTTGGATCCAAAATTAGCTCAGAGGCAGGAAACAAAGGGTAATGGTCGAAGGGTGTTTTTTGACTGGAAGCACGGTGGCATAGTGGTTAGCACTGTTGCCTCACAGCGCCAGGGACTCGGGTTCAAATCCGGCCTCGGGTGACTCTCTGTGTGGAGTTTGCACATTCTCCCTGTGTTTGCGTGGGTTTCCTTCGGGTGCTCCGGTTTCCTCCCACAGTCCAAAGATGTGCGGGTTAGGTTGATTGGCCATGATAAAAAAAATTGGCCCTTAGTGTTAGGGGGGATTAAATATGTGGGGTTACGGGGATAGGGCTTGGGTGGGATGGCTGTCGGTGTAGGGACCGGGTGCTAGGGTTTGGATGATCAGCCATGATCTCGTTGAATGGCGGAGCAGGCTCGAAGGGCCGAACGGCCTACTCCTGCTCCTAGTTTCGATGTTTCCAGTGGGGTTCCGCAGTGCTCAGTAGTGGGTCCTTTGCTTTTTGTGGTATATATCAATGATTTGGACTTGAATGTAGGAAGTATGATTAAGAAGTTTGCAGGTGATACAAAAATTGGCCGTGTGGTTGATAATGAAGAAGAAAGCTGTAGACTGCAGGAAGATATCAATGGACTAGTCTGGTGGGCTGAACAGTGGCTAATGGAATTCAATCCAGAGAAGTGTGAGGTAATGCATTTGGGGAGGGCTAACAAGGCAAGGGAATACACAATGGGCCAGAAATTCGTGAACGGGGCTTGCCGCGCATGCAAGCCCCGTATATGCACTTACCCGACGCTCCTGCCGATCACCTCCAGGGATGCCTGGAATTGGTGTTTCAAAAAGAAGAATCCCGGGCAGCGTATGACGTCACGCCGCCCAGGAGTGCAGCCAGCGCGAAGCCTGGAGCGTGCAGTGCAAGTGAGACACGCCCCTTAAGGTCTCATTGTAGTAGGACACGCCCCCAATCTCTCCAAGCAGCTGCAGAGGACTTTGTAGTTACACAGCTGCAGGGAAAGTAAGTTATCTGCTATTTTATGAATGTTTTGTGAACTTTTATAAAGTTTTAAAAACGTTTACATTATTTTGAAGAATCTGAAGTAGTTTTAAACAGAATTAAAGCAATTTTAAGACTTTTAAAAGCCCTAAAAGAATTTTTTTAATTCCATGCATTTATTTAGCAATGTCGTCGTCATACGTGTCTTCACACTGTTCCCTTTGGGGAACTGTATGAAGTGGTGGAAGGATTTATGGCCATGATTAACGCTCATTCCGTGACCGTAACCATCTTTGAACCAGCCATTAGGGCGGTTACTCCTATGGCGGGAGGGTTTTACGGGCTCCCACAAGCTATACAAGGAGGGGGGCCACCCACACCCACGGACGCAAATATCCCACTGGATGTCAACCCAGAATTTAGAGCCGGAGCTCCGACTCCACTTGCCGGGACTGTCTGGAGCGGGGTTCGAAACCCTACCCTGATCTGGCCCAGCGGCGGGGATCCTACCGCTATGCCAAAGGCCCAATCCGATTAGCAACGTGAAATGGCTGGAATGAGCACAATTCACGGCATTAAAAGAACTCACAATTGAACTGATGATGACCTCAGCAATCTCCTCAAGGAGGTGGAGGCGCAGCGCCTGCTCATCATTGGTAATGAGAAGTCAAAGGCGCCGCAAAAAGGGCAGATGATAGCTTGGTCTTTCAAGTGGCAGCATAGGGCTCCAGTCACGGGGAGGGAAAAAGCGCAGGAAACGTATGGGTGTCACCTTTTGTGCGGAGTGGGCCTTTTGCGTAGCAGTAAGCATCCCCGCCGCTGGGCCAGAAGGAGTAGGGTTTCGAACCCCACTCCAGACAGTCCCGGCAAGTGGAGTCGGAGCTCCAACTATAAATTCTGGGTGGACATCCAGCGGGATACTTGCGTCCGTGGGTGTGGGTGGCCCCCCCCCCTCAGATGGGTTGTGGGAGCCCGTAAAACCCTCACGCCATAGGACTAACCACCCTAATGGCTGGTTCAAAGATGGTTATGGTCACGGAATGAGCGTTAATCATGGCCATAAATCCTTCCACCACTTCATACAGTTCCCGAAAGGGAACAGTGTGAGGATATGTACGACAATGACCTCTTGCGCAATGCACCTCCTTGGACCCTCAGTCGCAGATGCGAGGGGGCAAATCGTGCAATTGTTAAATTTTTCATTTTTTTTACATGTAAAATGTTGGCCCAGTAATTCCCTTCCAAATGCGCGAGTACGGTCGGGGTACTTACGCGTCTGGCCGGAGGAAATGCCGGTTTTCAGCATGCACAGCGCATGCGGGGAAAACCGGCATTTCCTGCCCTCTGAACGAAGGGGTTCAGAGGCAAAACGCGTGCGCAGTAAAATTCGCCGCTTTCATTCATGATTTCAGTGAGGTCAAGTCCTTACAACTTACACATGAAAAAAGCATGGGTACAGTTGCTCCAGAGGCTGCGGAGGAAGATATTTCTTATCGAGGAGCTTCTGAAAATATGTATGTCTGTATATATTTCTTTGCGTGTTATGTATATATTCCTTTACTTATGTGTATGAATGTATTATTTAATTATGACTTTCAGAGAAAGTAACTTATTGGAAAATCATAATTAAAAACATACATTCATACACATTAGTAAAGGAATATAAAACATACATACATATACGTAAAGGAATATATGCGGACATACATACATAATTACTTATTACTGATGAAAAGTTTCTTTCTTAAAAGTGCTGGAAATGTTACATTACTCATTTTAGAACACTCATTTTCACATTCCATTCACACAGCCACAATTGCTCCTTCTACCTACCGTTCTGAAAACCCGTTTAAAAAAAAAAATTTAAACTTTAAAACTTACTTAAAATTTCTTAAAATAACTTCCCTCCCTTTCCCAAACAAAAATATTGCCTTTCAGAAGCTCCACGATAAAATATATCTTCCTCCGCAGCCTTGGAACAACTTTACACCTGCTTTTTTCAAGTGTAACTTGTAAGGACTTACCCTCACTGAATCCATGAATGAAATCTACGAAGTTCACTGCGCAAGCGCTGCCTGTGCAGTCGCACGCGCTGTGCCTCTGAACCCCTTCGTTCCGAGGTCTGGAAATGCCGGCGTTCCCCGCATGCGCTGTTCATGCTGAACGCCGGCATTTCCAACGGCCAGATGCGTGAGTACCCCAACCGTACTCACGCCTTTGGTCACGAATTTCTGGCCCAATAAATGGTAGGACACTGAGAAGTGCAGAGGATCAGAGGGACCTTGGAGTGCCTGTCCACAGATCCCTGAAGGTAGCAGGACAGGTAGGTAAAGGTGGTTAAGAAGGCATATGGGATACTTGCCTTTATTAGCCAAGGCATAGAATATAAGAGCAGTGAGGTTATGCTTGAACTGTATAAATCACTAGTTAGGCCACAGCTAGAATACTGCGTGCAGTTCTGGTCACCACATTGCAGGAAGGATGTTATTGCACTAGAGAGGGTGCAGAGGAGATTTACGAGGATGTTGCCTGGGCTGGGGAATTTTAGCTATGAGGAAAGATTGGATAGGCTGGAGTTGTTTCCTTTGTAACAGAGGAGGCTGAGGGGAGACCTAATTAAGGTGTATAAAATTATGAGGGGCCTAGTTAGAGTGGATAGGCAGGACCTATTTCCCTTAGCAGAAGGGTCAATAACCAGGGGCATAGATTTAAAGTAATTGGTAGGAGGTTTAGAGGGGATTTGAGGAGAAATTTTTTCACCTAGAGGGTGGTGGGGGTCTGGAACTCACTGCCTGAAAGGGTGGTAGAGGCAGAAACCCTCAATACATTTAAAAAGTACTTGGATATTCACTTGAAGTGCCGTAACCTACAAGGCTGTGGACCAAGTGCTGGAAAGTGGGATTAGGGTGGATAGCTCTTTATCGGCCGGCACGGACAAGATGGGCTGAATGGCCTCCTTCTGTGCTGTAAATTTCTATGATTCCATGAAATTGCCAACCCACCTCCTGGCAGCGGGTCGGCTGCCCGCCCCCATCCCGCCTGAGTAAAAGGTGAAAGTGGGCGTGTTGGAGACGGGTTTTAGATTTTTCCAACCCATCTGTTTTTTCCTGTGAAAATTCCCCCCAAAGAGTTGTGGTGAATGGCTGTTTACGGACTGGAGGGAGATATACAGCGGCGTTCCCCAAGGTTCGGTACTAGGACCTGTTTTTGATATACATTAATGACTTGGACTTGGGGATACAGGGCACAATTCTGAAATTTGCAGATGACACAAAACTTGGAAGTGTAATAAACAGTGAGGAGGATAGTAATAGACTTCAAGAGGACATAGACAGGCTGGTGGAATGGGCGGACACATGGCAGATGAAATTCATAGCAGAAAAGCGCGAGGTGATACATTTTGGTAAGAAGAATGAGGAGAGACCATACACATTAAATGATACAATTTTAAATGGGTTTCAAGAACAGAGAGACCTGAGGGTGCTTGTGCACAAAACTTTGAAGGTAGCGGGTTAGTTAATAAGGCATATTGGATCCCGGGCTTTATAAATAGAGGCATAGGGCTGGATTTTGTCAATGGGGACATGATGGAGGCGGGACTCCCACTTTTTGGGTTGTAGTCCCGTCTCCATCGATTTGTGGCCAACCCACGTGATTTTCCCTTGATTGACCTTGTTAAGCCCGCCCAGCAGGCTCAGCAGGCCAATTAAGGGACACCCGGCTACAGGTGACATCAGGGATTGACATTTCATCTGTCAAGAGCTTTTGACAGATGAAATATCAGCGTTTGACAGCTCTGTGAAGCTGTCAAACACTGACAATCTGACTTCTAATTTGAGTCCTTCTCCACAGACTCAGTTAGAAATCTCTCCAGAACAGAAAGCAGAATGCTGCAACTTTTGACAGCTCACGGCCATTCTGCTTTCTGTGCCAGTGAGATGAGGGACTCCTGAGACCTGAAGGAAGGAAGCCTGCATTAGTAAGTAAAGGTAAGTAAAACTTATTTAAACATTTTACACACACCAAACACACTTACCTCTGCACTCATCCACCCATCACTCACCTGAACACCGGACATCTCGAACCCTCCAAGCCCTTTAGCCCACCTCGCTAACTTGGCGTGGTTTGGAGCCGTCAGGCAGCCCACACTTCAGGGCTAAAAATAGGGATTAGGCCAAAAACTGCCTGTTAACTACCTGTTAACAGGCAGTTAATTGGCAGTAATCCCCTTCCCGCCTTGGGGAGGCGGCTTCCAGCACAGGTCGGGTACTCGCCCCCTGGGAAACGGGCATGGAGGCGGGTTGGGGGCGGGAAGGGTTCATGCCCCCCGATTCTGCAATTTTCCCCCCACTCCCGCCTCCAAACCCGCCTCCATGGGGCTTGGAAATTCGAGCCCATAGAGTACAAAAGCCAGGAAGTTGTGCTAAACCTATAAAAAAACTAGTTCGGCCCCAGCTGGAGTATTGTGTTCAATTCTGGGCACCACACTTTAGGAAGGACATGAAGACTTTGGAGAGGGTACAGAAGAGATTTACTAGAATGGTTCCAGGGATGAGAGATTAGAGTTATGTGGATAGACAAGAGAAGCTGGGGTTGTTCTCTTTGGAGCAGAGAAGGCTAAGAGGAGATTTGATAGAGGTGCTTAAATCATGAAGGATTTAGATAGTGGCAATAACGGAAATGTGGCCTAAAAACGGTGAGGACTGGGCACTTAATATTCAAGGGTACAAGGCCTTAAGGCATAAAGGATAGGGAAGGTAAAAAGGGAAGTGGGGTGGCAGTGCTGATTAAGGAAGACATTGTAGTGTTGGAAAAAGAGGATGTTCATGAGGGGGCAAGGATAGAATCCATTTGGTTAGAGTTGAGGAGCAAAAAGGGTATGATCATGCTATTTGGGGTATTCTATAGGCATCCAAATAGTGAGAGGGAGGTAGAGGAGCAAATCTGCAGGGAAATCGCAGAGATATGCAAGAGCTATAGAGTGGTGATATTGGGGGACATTAATTACCCAAATATCGATTGGGATAATGCTAGGGAAAAGGAAAAGGAGGGGGAGGAATTTCTGAAATGTGTTCAGGAGAATTTCCTTGACCAGTATGTTCTTGGCCCAACTAGGAAGGAGGCATTGCTGGATCTGGTGCTGGAGATTGAGGTGGGCCAGGTCGACCAAGTGTCTTTGGGAGAACACTTGGGTCCGAGTGATCATCATATCATAAGATTTAGATTAGCAATGGTAGAAGCAAGGAACACTCTAGAGTGGAACTTCTAGACTGGAATAGGGCTAACGTCAATGATGTGCGAAAGGATCTAACCAGGGTAAAATGGAACCAAAGACTGACAGGAAAAACTGTAACAGAACAATGGGTGATCTTTAAGGAGGAGATGTTCCAAGTACAGGCTAGGTACATTCCAACAAGAGGGAAGGGAAACGGAACCAAAGCAAGGGCTCCTTGGATGACGAGGGTGATAGAGAAGATGATGAAACAAAAAAAGAGTGTGTGTGATGCATGTCAGGTAAATTCTTCAAGTGAGAACCAGACCAAATACAATAAGTTGAGAGGGGAAGTGAAGATGGAAATAAGATTGGCAAAGAGAGAATATGAGAGTCGAATGGCAGTTAACATAAAAGGGAATCCAAAAATATTCTACCAGCATGTAAACATTAAGCGGGTAGTAAGAGGCGGGGTGGGGCCTATTAGGGACAAAGAAGGTGATATATGCTTAGAGGCGCAGGGCAAGGCTAGAATACTCTGAGTACTTTGTGTTAGATCCGTGGTTCAGAGGATAAAGAATTACACGGATGCTGTATATAAACAAACAACAGGTCTTTACTGGAGGAGGGTCATCTCTAGACTGGAGTACAGAGGCATGCGCACAGCTTATATACCGGTGTGGTTACTGCCAGTACTACAGTATACAGGAGCTGTAAAAAGTAGTTCTGACTTAAAGCACATACACTACAATTCCTCCCTTTTTAGATTAATAATACCCCCTTAATATTCAAAAGACAATTACATTTTTACATGTACATTCAATAACAAAAAGTCCATTTATAGATTCAGTCTTTGGGGTGGCCTCCTGACCCTTTCGGGATAGCGCCTCTCCGGAGGTTCTTGTTCTTGGTGCAGAGGCGATTCTGACCCCTTTTCATCGGGTAGTTCATCGGGTTCCACTGCTACTGGGTCTGAAGTAGATGCTACCGGTATGTCGGGTTCATCCCCAGGTACTCGAGACATGGGGTTGACGCCTTCCTGTGACGCTAAGATCTGATCGACGTGGCGTCTCACAATGTTCTCCCCAACATCCACTGTGTACATTAATGGCCCCGGCCTTGTACATATCGTTCCGGGTTGCCACTTCTCTGTTCGACAGTCACGGGCCAAGACTGGTTGCCCTACATTGAAGCTCCTTGTCGGCTTCTCGTTGATGTGCTGGAATTGTTTGTCCTCAACATTTCTTCGCACATTTCGTCTGAGCAAGTCCAGACGAGATCTCAACCTTCGGTTAAAGAACATCATGGCCGGGGTCTGGTTGGTAACTGCATGTGTCGCGTTTCGGTAGGCTAATAAGAAATTGTCCATCTTATGCTGTAGTGGAATTTCCTCGTCGCACATGGCCTTTATCGCCTTCTTAAAGGTTTGTACGAACCTCTCAGTCAATCCATTGGTGGCTGGATGATACGGGGCGGATGTGTAATGCCTTACCCCATTCCTTTTCATGAATTTTTGGAACTCGTCGGACACAAACTGTGGTCCATTATCAGAGCAGATCAGCTCTGGCAAACTGTTTCTGGCAAATATGGTCCGTAGGACTGCAATCGTTTTCTCTGTAGTGGTTGAAGACCTCTTTATCACCTCAGGCCACTTTGAATGAGCATCCACTGCTATTAAGAACATTGAGTCCATGAATGGACCAGCGAAATCAATGTGCACCCATTGCCATGGAGAGGAGGGCCACTCCCATGGGTGTAGAGGGGCATGTGGTGGTGCATTTTGGACCTTCTCGCATCCTAAGCAGCTCTTAGTTAGGTCTTCGATTTGTGGATCGATTCCCGGCCACCACACATAAGCCCTAGCAAGGCTTTTCAGTTTCACTCCCCTCAGATGACCTTCATGTAGCTCCTTTAGCACTCTCTCCCTTAACTTGGGTGGAATCACCACTCTGGATCCACACATCACTGTCCCCTGGCATACTGACAGCTGTTCTCTTCTGGATGAGAATGCTGGCAACAGTGAGTCGCCATGTGTTGGCCATCCCCTCACCGTCAATTCATATACCCGTGACAACGTCGGATCATTGTGGGTCTCCTACTGGCAATCGTTCAATTATCGACGAATAAAATATCTCGATAGGGTCCACTGCTGGTGCTTCCTCCACCGTAGGCAGTGGCAGGCGTGATAGCCCATCAGCATTCCCATGCTGTTTCGTGCCTTTATATTCCATTTCATATTGATTCGCCCCTAGAAACAGGGACCATCTTTGTAACCGCTGTGCAGTCATTACTGGCACGCCCTTCTTAGGATTAAAGATGGAGACAAGTGGTTGGTGGTCAGTCAGCAAGGTGAACTTCTGCCCATGCAGATAATGGTTGAATTTTTTTACTCCCCATACTAGGCTGAGGGCCTCCCTGTCAATCTGGGCGTAGTTGCGCTCGGCTGAGGTTAGTGACCGAGACGCAAAGGCTACTGGCCTCTCCAACCCGTCTGGGAATTTGTGCGACAGCACCGCTCCAATGCCGTAGGGTGATGCCAACGAATTGTTAGTGCTGGGTTGAAATGGGCCAACACCTCTTTTGATGTGATCAATTCTTTACACTTCTGGAAAGCTCGTTTACGTTCGTCATCCCACTCCCATGGTACCCCTGTTTGCAGTAGGGTGCTCAGCGGGTGTAGTATCGTAGACAAATTTGGTAAGAACTTGTGGTAATAGTTTACCAGCCCGAGGAACGACCTCAGTTGTGACACATTTTCCGGTGCTGGAGCCTTGACTACTGCTTCAATCTTGTCAGGGGACTTATGTAACCCCTCTTCATCGATGACGTGGCCGCAATACGAGATCTGTTTCAGGAAAAACTCGCACTTGTGGCGATTAGCTCGTAGCCCATATTCCTTTAATCTGGCGAGCACCTTCTCCAAGTTAGCGAGGTGATCATCGTCATTTTCACCCGTGACCAAGATGTCGTCCAAATAACACTGGGTCCCTGGAATCCCTTGCAGGACCTGATCCATCGCCCTTTGCCAGATAGCCGGAGCCGAGGCTACTCCAAACACCAGCCGGTTGTATTGATAGAGACCTTTATGGGTGTTGATCGTAAGGTAATGTTTCGAAGCTTCTTCTACCTCCATCTGCAAGTACGCCTGGGCTAGATCAATTTTGGTGAAGCGTTTACCACCAGATAGCGAGGCGAAAATATCCTCAATTCGTGGAAGCGGATATTGCACCGTGTGAAGGACTGGGTTCACTGTCACCTTAAAATCCCCACAGAAGCGGACCTTATTTGGTTCCCCAGGCATATTACTCAACGACCTCTTCATTACAGGGACGATGGGTGTAGCCCACTCGCTCCAGTCCACTTTGGACAGCACTCCTGAATGTTCCAACCCTTCCAGCTCTGCTTCAACCGCTGGTCTGATCGCATAAGGCACTGGTCTGGCCTTCAGAAACTTTGGGCTTGCATTATCCTCTATTTTAATTGTTGCTGTTATTCCTTTTAGTGTTCCTAGTCCCTCCTGGAACACTTCTTTTGCGTCAGTTAGCATTTTTGACAGTCGTCCAGGTGTGACGTCATCATCCTTTTTGGCCTCCACCTTCAGTGCCTGTATGGAATGCCAATCTAAATGTATCTTCCGGATCCACTCATGTCCTAGCAATGGTGGTCCTCCATTTGGCAATACATATATATCCATTTTAGGTATTTCCTGACCTTTATATGTCACTTTCACCCTTATTTTTCCTTTGGGGTTGACTTTTTGCCCCGTATACGTCTTCAAGACAATCTCTGTAGCTTTCAAGGGTATGTGTGAAAATAGCCGCTTGTAGTCTCTTTGATTTATGACTGTTAGAGCTGACCCTGTGTCCAATTCCATTTCCGCTTGGACTCCGTCTATCTTGAGTGTAACCCAGATAGTCTGGTGATCCTCTATTTCAGTTACATTATGTAGTTTCAGACAACCCAGCTCCTTGCTTCCGGAGTCTGTGTCACTTTTCTGTTCGTCTGAACCACTGTACATCACCTGGTGTACCTTTTTGTACTTCTTTTGTGGCGATTTCTTACTGTTGGTTTTCTTCCCAGACCTGCAGACTCTTGCTATGTGTCCTGCTTTCCCACACTGTCTGCACACTTGGTCCTTGAACCAACAATCATTCTGGTCATGTGTTGTTCTGCCGCAGCAATAGCACTTCCCTGTTCCATCGGTCATTTCGTTGGTGCCGTATTCTTGCGGTCTCCGTTGTATCTCTGCAGCGCCCCTTACGGCTGCTTCGTGTGATACTGCCATATTGAAAGCTTTGTCCAGCGTAAGGTCCTTTTCTGATAGAAGCCGTTTCTGGGTTCCTTCACTTTGTAGCCCACACACAAACTTGTCCCTTAACGTGTCTGCTAGTCCCGCTCCAAACTGACAGTATTTCGATAGCTTGCGCAGTTCCGTTAGGTACTCAGCATTGCTTTCATCTTTGTGTTGGTTCCTTTTATGAAACTTAAATCGTTCTGCTATCAGCAGCGGTGTGGGGCTTAAGTGGTCCTGTAGGATTTCTACTATGCTTCCAAAATCCTTGTTTACCAGCTTCTCTGGGGTTATTAGATTTTGCAGTAACCCATAAGTTTTTGCACCCATGGAATTTAACAGAACCAGTGCTTTATTAGCATCTGGCAGTTCATTCGCCCTGCAGTACACCTCAATACGTTCCACATATGTCGCCCAATCTTCGACTTCATTGTCGAACATAGAGATACTGCCACTCTTCGGCATCCTTGGTTGTGCGTTAACTATCCCCAATGGCACCTCCCGCGCTTCCCCTTCTTCTCCGCTGGCAGAAAATGGCGTCTCCTGTGCTTTCCTTCCTTCCCGCACTCGCCCGTCTTCTCCACTGCTGCTTTGCAAAATGGCATCTCCCGCGCTCTTCCTTCTTCTCCGTGGCTCAATGGCGCCTCCCGTGCTCTCCCTGCTTCTCCGCGGCTCAATGGCGTCTCCCCTTGCTTCGCCCCGCGGACCCTGATCAGCCCGTGATCCCTGGCTGTGCTCTGCGCGTTCTTCTCTTGATATTTGTCGACGCCGCTCAGTCTAGAACCCGGCTGTTTCTTACCCTCTCTCTCTCCGGTTTGCAGTATTTTTCCTCGACGCCGCTCGGTGATCAATTCCCGGCTGCGCCCTGCTCTCTTCACCCTCTTTCTTACCCCGTCGACGCTGCCCGGCTCTCTCTCTCTGCCGTCGGTCGGCTCCAGCTGCCGCTGCTCGGGAAGGGTCTGCTCTGGACCTGTCGTCGGTCTCTTACTGCTCGTTGTGGCTGGGGAACCAAGCCCGGCTCTCCACAGCCTCCCCAGTGAAGTTGGATCTCTGCCTGACTGCTGGGCGGTTGCTCGCGGTCGACGCCCGTGTTCCTGGACTCGACTATTTTTTTTTTTTTATGTTGTAGGTAGATTCGCATCAACACTCGTCGCCACTGTTAGATCCGTGGTTCAGTGGATAAAGAATTACACGGATGCTGTATATAAACAAACAACAGGTCTTTACTGGAGGAGGGTCATCTCTAGACTGGAGTACAGAGGCATGCACACAGCTTATATACCGGTGTGGTTACTGCCGGTACTACAGTATACAGGAGCTGTAAAAAGTAGTTCTGACTTAAAGCACATACACTACACTTTGTATCGGTGTTTACTAAGGAGGTGGATGCTGACAAAATATCAGTAGAAGTGGAAAAGGTAGAAGCAATGGAATGGGTGAAAATTGATAGAAAAGATGTACTAGAAAGGCTGGGTATGCTTAGAGTGGATAAGTTGCCTGGTCCAGATGGCTTGCATCCCAGGTTGCTAAGGGAAGTGGGGGAAGAGATAGCGGAAGGGCTTTCTATAACTTTCCAATCTTCCCTAGACGCGGGGGAGGTGCCTGAGAATTGGAAAGTGGCAAATGTGACACCATTGTTCAAGAAAGGGTGTAAGGACAATCCTAGTAACTATAGGCCGGTCAGTTTAACATCAGTGGTGGGTCAATTTTTAGAAACAATAATCAAGGAAAAAATTAACTGGCACTTGGAGAGGTTTAAACTAATTAAGGAGAGCCAACATGGATTTGTAAAAGGCAGATCGTGTTTGACTAATCTAATTGAATTTTTTGATGAAGTAACAGGGAGGATCGATGAAAGGAATGCAATGGGTGTTGTCTACATGGGTTTTAGGAAGGCGTTTCTCAGTACCACATAGAAAGCTGGTTAACAAAATTGAGGCTCATGGAATAGATGGGTTAGTGGCAGCTTGGATAAGGAATTGGCTTAAGGACAGAAAATAGCAAGTTGTGGTAAATGGCTGTTTTTCAGACTGGAGGATGGTAGACAGTGGTGTTCCCCAAGGGACAGTGCTGAGGTCACTGCTTTTTTTAATATATATAAATGACTTAGATATTGGAATAGAGAGTAGAATTTCTAAATTTGCCGATGACACCAAACTTGGGGGTGTGGCAAACAGTGACGATGATACCAATCAACTGCAACAGGACATAGATCGGCTAGCAGAATGGGCAGACAAGTGGCAGATGGAATTTAATACAGAAAAGTGTGAGGTGCTGCATTTTGGCAGAAGGAACAGAGAGAGGCAATACACACTTAATGGCACAGTTTTAAAGAGTGTGCAGGGACAGAGGGACCTGGGAGTTAATGTGCATCGGTCCCTGAAGCTGGCAGGACATATTGAGAGAGTGGTTAACAAAGCATATGGGATCTTGGGCTTCATAAATGGAGGTATTGAGTACAAAAGCTGTGAAGTTATGCTGAACCTTTATAAAGTGCTGGTTAAGCCACAACTGGAGTATTGCGTCCAGTTCTGGTCACCACACTTTACGATGGATGTGAAAGCCCTTGAGAGGGTGCAGAGGAGATTTACCAGAATGGTTCCAGGGATGGGAGATCTTAGCCAAAAGGACAGGTTGGAGAAGCTAGATTTGTTTCATTAGACCAAAGGAGGTTGAGGGGTGATTTGATAGAGGTGTACAAGATTATGACGGGTTTGGATAGGCTAGACAGAGAAAGGCTGTTCCCATTAGTTGATGGTACAAGGGCTAGGGGACACAGATTTAAGGTTTTGGGCAAGAGATACAGGGGGAATGTGAGGAAAAACTTTTTTACGCAGTGAGTGGTGATGACCTGGAACTCGCTGCCGACGGAAGTGGTGGAAGCGGAGACACTCAATGTTTTCAAGGGGAGACTGGATAGGCACTTGAGCAAAATAAACTTGCAGGGCTACGGGGATAGAGCGGGGGAATGGGACTGACTGGATTGCTCTGCAGTGAGCCGGCACAGACTTGATGGGCCGAATGGCCTCCTTCTGTGCCATTATGACTCTATGTTTCCAATGGCTGAAGGGTCGATAACCAGAGGGCACAGATTTGAGGTGATTGGCAAAAGAACCAGAGGCGACATAAGGAAAAACTTTTACGCAACGAGTGGTTAGAATTTGGAATGCACCACCTGATATGGTGGCGGATACAGATTCAACAGTAGCCTTCCAAAGGGAATTGGATAAATATTTGAAGGAGAAAAAACTGCAGGGATATGGGGAAAGAGCAGGGGAGCGGGACTAACTGGATTGCTCGTCGAAAGAGCCGGTGCAGACTCCTATTTTATTTTTATATTTTTTACCCACAGTTTGGTTTGTGACTTTTCCTTTTTTTTCCTCTCTCTCCCACATGGCAGCTGTCTCTCACTCTGCCAGCGCATCTCACACTTCATTTAGAGCCATTGTCTGTTTCTTTACCTTTACAGAGGGCGGTGGAGGCCAGTTCATTAAGTATATTCAAAAAAGAGTTGGATATATTTCTTAAGGCTAAAGGGTTCAAGGGATATGGGGAGAAGGCAGAGACAGGGTACTGAATTTGGATGATCAGCCATGATCTCATTGAATGGCGGAGCAGGCTCGACGGGCCGAATGGTCTACTCCTGCTCCTATCTTCTATGCTTCTATGTTTCTATGTTTCTATGTCCTATTACTATCTCGTCTCACCTTGAATATCTCTTAATGTCTCTTCTTTCATCCCCTCCCCCATTTCCCAGCCCCCAAACTGCCTTTTGTTTCATTTCCTGCCTTTTCTCTCAGTTCTGTAGAAGGGTTTTGACCCGAAACGTTGACTCTATTTCTCTCTCCACGGATGTTGCCTGGCCTGCTGAGTTTTTCCAGCATTTTCTGTTGTTATTTCGGATTTCCAGCATCCGCAGTATTTTGCTATCATATTGGTGCAGACTCGATGGGCCAAATAGCCTCCTTCTGTGCTGTACTGTTCTATGATTCTATGGTTTTATGATTCTGTTTAGGTTGTCAACGTACTGACAAGTATTACCACTTTGAACCATTTATGTCAACTTAGTGATTTATTTAATTTTGTTTAAATGTTTTTTTACTTAGGTGCCCCTTTCTCTGAAGGAAAGCAACCTCTGATAGTGGTAAGTGATGCAGACAGATGTGGGCTGTTGCTTATGGTCATTGTTAAGCTTCGAGAACTCACAGGTCAGACAGATGCCATAGAATCAGAATGCAGCTAAATTGCAAGCATCTGTGTATTTAGTGCATATTATTCAATGACAGTGGGTCTGGTTTTGTAATGGTTTAATATTCAGCATCCTGGCCTAGCATGGCACCTTGAAGCAAATACTTTACAATTCGCTCTACGATTTTGTTTCTCTCGTCACTTCTCCTAGAGTTAATGCTAGTATATCAGCAATTTCCGAGGAGTAATAGATTGCTGTCTCCAGTGCTGATTGTCTTTAAGTGAATGTTCTGTGATTACTGTGACATTACATTTGATGTCTAATTTCCTGCATTACCTCTCTCACTTTAAAAAAACACCAATTTTCTCAAAGCCTTTATTGCCAATATGAAATGTTGCTGATTGCATAAAACGAATGAAGAAAGCAGCTAGGACTTGAATAAGAAAACATCACATATTATTACATCTTCTAAAAAACCAGTTACAAAGAGTTATGATTATAACCCTCTGAGAACTCTGCATTCCTTTAACTCTGGCCTCCTGTGCATACCCCACTCCCTTTGTTCCAACCATTGGCGGCCGTGCCTTCATCCGTCTAGGCCCTACACTCTGAAATTTACTCCCTAAACCCATCCACCTCTCCAGCTCTTTCTTCTGCTCTAAGGCCTTTCTTAAAACCCACCTCTTTGCCCAAGCTTTTAGTCACCCCTCCTAATATTTCCTTCTTTAGCTCAGCATCCATTTTGGTCTGATTATGCTCCTGCGCAATGCCTTGGGATGTTTACCTACATTAAAGGTGTTATATGAATGCAAGTTACTGTTGCTGTTGATTGACATCTTTTTCCTCTCCCTCTCTCTCTATATTTCTATTGATTTTTTGGGGGGAATATTTTGTTTATAGAATGAGTTTCATTGTCATAACAGGGTAAAGCTATCTCAGAGGAATCAGCACGCCTGACTGTGTGGAAAACATGAATTGACATATACACAGTAGAAATAACATTGATTGCAGAAGTACCCCAGGCTATAAACTATATCTAGGCTAATGTTCAATCAGCTCCTTACTCAGGCATCCTCAGTGACGAGACATATGGGCCTAGAAATTCAGTGACACTGCGGCTGCTTTGTGTAGGTGTAAAATGGCCGGCAAACCATCCAATATGGCGGGTGGTGTGTGCACGCGCATTCCACGCCAGAAGTGCACCGCCCGCCATATTGGTATAGGCATCAAAAGAAGCATCCAGGGCCCACACTTGGAACAGGTGTTTGACGCTTGCATTTGCAAATAAAGAGCCTAACGTTTGTTTGATGCCCCCTTAACCAAACTGGTTTGCCAGCTGCATTCAGGAAGGACCAGGTCTATATGCAGCTTTACCAGCTGCAGGCTGCCATCAAAAAGATAAGTTTTTAATAAACATTTTAACTGAATAATTCTCATTGGTGTTCCGCTTAAAGCCGGCAGGAATGATGTCAAGGGAGTGGGAATTGAGGCAGGAGCTGGCCGTCAGGGGCCTAAGTGAATGGGCCCCAGCCTAAGGTAAGTGCTGGGGGCGGGTTCCCAAACAGATGCTGGTGTGGGGAGTGCCGGGGCAGGAGAGACCCGAGGGTTTCTTCCTGCTCCTCCTGGCTCCCAAGGATTATGACAGGACTCTCCGGCGCCAGCTGTTCTCAGGAAAACCAGGTTGGGTGTGCCTCACGCCTCACCATTCAGGCACAGGGATTGATGCATGCACCCCCATGAGCCCAAAGATTTCTGCCTTCAAATTTCTAGGCTTTTGCACTGCTGGTCGCACATTTTACAAGTGAGAAACAAGCAACCAGGAGTTGAAAATCCCCACCCCATATCTGTCAAACACTTTTCCCTGCGGAAACTCATTAATTACCAACAGAGTCCATTTTTGCTGCTGGGTTCAATGATAAATTTGTGATAAATTATTCACTCAGTTACAACTGGGCTTATTTTCAATTCTGGCCTTAGGGATTCAAAGGGATTAACTCCAGGCTTTTCTTTATATCATGCTGGGCTCTCATCTTTTCTTTGACTATAATTTAATTTAATTTTGTCTTGTGTAACAGCACTAAAAGATTGAGGTAGAAATTGGTAGCTAGTTCCTGCACCCAATCTGTGCCAGTGCCATGGTCACCACCATATTGGTCCATCTCTGTTTTTAGGCATCCCTGGCGGCTGCCTGAAAGCAGCATTAGATCGATTTAGATATGCAAAGAAGGATCCTTTGCATGGTTTAGGACCCTTCAGTCAAACTTGTGAAAAACCAGACAGAACATGCGCCGTGAAAACTCTGACTAGATGTTCCAGTTCTACAGTGGCCTAAACAGCGGACGTTAAAGGGACTGCTGGAGGCTGCCAAACAAATGGTATGGTAAGTTTAAAAAAATACTTTATGGTTTCTATTAATTAATTAAAAAACACATTCTGTTTTTCAAAGGAACATTGCACATGATAATAGACAATAATACTCTGGGTTTTTACTCTGCTCCTTACAACTTCACAGCACTAATGTGGGCCGCTGCCTCCCACAACTCGGCCTCCCCCACCCCGCCTCCCCACATTTTCCTCCGCTCCCCCTACCAGGACTTGCATGAGGGCCACTGCTGGTGAGCCAACAGGCCCAAATCCATTCCCCAACATCGGGCGATAGATGCCAGCAGCTCACCTCTATTAATAAAATGAGGCCCAAGGCTCAGTTTTGGGTGGGCCTCAGGCCTACGGTTTCTGGCACATGCTCGCAGCACATCGCCTGTTTTGAGTTCTGGAACAGGCCTAAACGAATTTCCATCCCCACATTTTTTGGTTCAGAAGTCTGATGCCATTTACATAAGCACTCTAAATAATCAGCAGTGAGGCTTTACCAATAACACAATAAATGCAGTATCGCTATAACTTCACTGCAACTGTGTACCTGACCCTGAGATCCTAATGTCGTCAAGTCCATGAAAAGCTTTTGATTGTGTTGGTATCAGATTGTGCCAGTACATGCTTGGAGGAAAATATGCTCTAAGGGTTAGTTCTTCAAGCTGAACACTCTCTGGCTGCAGTAGGTTTCTTTCGGGAAGTATAAAGCACGAAGAAACAAGAGGATGTGGTTCAGTGTGGTCACTGTGTTCTGGGCTCCTCATTGAGTAATCTTTTCCATCTTCACACAATGCACATCTGTTACGGTATATTCTACAGCAGCCAACAGCAGTTTAAAAATATTTTATGTTTTCTATTAATTAATTAAAAAGCACATTCTGTTTTTCAAAGGAACATTGCACATGATAACAGACAATAATAGTTGTTTTTTTTAAGCAGCAGTAGTGTAGTTTCTTTAAAAGCTTGTGGCAATTTTTATTCATTGTCATTTTGTGGCCATTCTCATTTTTGTGATGTGTGTTTATATTTTAATTAATTTAGCAATTATCATTCTGTCCTGTCTTCTTCGAATGCAATCACATTACCAGCCTGCAATTTATTGCAATCGCATATTCTCCTCAGAGAGATGTGATGGGTAAACATGTCAGAATCTCCTACTGATATAAGGCTCTATTGACATAAAGGCATGCTGACTGCATTTGGAAGGAATCATACTTCTTGTGAACTAAGACAGGTTAAGATCTTCCGTTTCTAAGTAGCTAAGCCTGCAGCTGATAAAGTGTATCACACACATATAGTTAGTGGCTTAGTGACTCTAAATACACAGGGCAACAACTGTTTAACTAGTCTTTTTGTTTTTTAGGGGCATGGTTATTTATGCAAGTATAATTCAGTCAGTAACAGGCAAAGTTTACCCAGATCATTGGACAGTTATATAAATGCAATGGGCGAAGTGGAAGAAAGAATTTACCTTTTATGTTCTAAAGGACTTTACAGCCAAATAATTACTTTCAAAGTGTAGTCACTGTTGTTTTGTAGGCAAATGCGGCAGCCAATTTTGACACAGCAAGTTCCTACAAACAGCAATGAGATAAATTGCTTCGCCTCCCTGTGCTGTATCTCCTCCCCTCCAGTTATAGTGCAGAACAATACCCGATGCTGTATAATCTTCTTTGTATATACAGCAGGCTGATTCTAGAGCACAAAGAGTGATAGGCAAATAGTTGTGCATGTATAGCTCTCTGTCTAATATCTGGCCACGTCTAATGTAAAAACACAATTGCCTGTCAGATCTGTCAGTATTGGAAAATAGAAGTTAACATGAGGTTAAAGTCAGATTAACATTCTGAAAAGTCTGCAACAAAAATGTTATCTATCTTCAGTTGTTGATGTAAAGTCTGTGGGTTGTGCAGTAAATAACTACACAGACTTTTGAAGTACAAACAAACAGGTCTTTACTATTCAGAGGTCAGGGCGAATCTGCCCTAGTTATCCTGTAACATCACTTATATACTGGTGTGGTCACTGTCGGTATTACCGTATACAGAAGCCAATCAAATAGTGCCACACCTAAAGTAGTTCTCTTAAAGGTGAACGGTTACACTCAATCGTTCCCTTAAAGGTAGACGGGTACATACACTACAATCCTCCCTTTTTAGCTTATTACTTACAGGGTCCCCGTTAAACATACATATCTTCAACTTCACATAACAATTTACAGATATACTCTCGGTGGAGAACAAACAATTTACAGAGATAATTCCGGTGGAGTCAACGTCATATAAAACAGTTTACAGATATACTTTCGGTGGAAACAGTTCACAGGTTCAGTCTCTGCGGAAACAGTTCATAGATTCAGTCTCTGATCTTGACTCATTCCGAACAGCATCTCTTTGGTGTAGCAGGTTCACATGGCTAGCGTGACTCCTCCATAGCCTTTTTCTTAACGTAACAGCTTGACCTTCCGTCCTGTTGAACCAGCAGTGCGGACTTTTACAACCAACTGGCTGTCTTGATAATTTTCGGGTTTTCAACTAATTTAGCTCCTTTCATGGTGTCCCGCCTGAGATGATAGTATTTTAGACAGTTATTATCTCCTGCTTCTTCTTTTTCTTTTCTGCCTTTTTGAAACTCTCGGAGCTCCTTTCTCTGCGGCCATCTGTAGCGCCACCAACTCTCTATGTTCATTAGACCTTAAGTGCTTCATGCGGATTTCTGTACTTTGGGAGTTTTCATCACAAACTGGGCAGACCAGATCCTCGTAATATTCAGTGTCACTCAATAGGTCATGATAGTATTCGGGGTCGTCCTGAGTTAGGCCAGTGAGGAGCCCTTCTACTTCCTTCTTATCCAACTGGACGTTAGCCGACGGTGGTTCCTTCTCTGACCATCTTTCTTGAAAAGACTTCTTCAAGCATTCATATTCATCCCGCTCTTCCTGGGATGTCTGCCATTCCTTCACGCCTGGCCTCATTTGTGAGTTCAATACCTTCCCTTCCATCGGGGATTCCGTTATCAGGCTATTTAATCCTTCTACTGAAGTAGCTGTTTCCGCATTCTTCTGTTCCCCTTGACGTAATTCAGCATACTTTTGACATCCATGTGCAAGCTGTGTTGCCCCCTCAGCTCTCTCCGTGACTTTTGGAAGCTCCGAATTCTTTCCCTTTGAAACCTGAAACTCGTGTTCCCATTTTGGAGTCTTGTCCCTCAGCGTGTATAAGAGTTGGCTGGCCGTTAACTCTTCTACGGGGACACTGTGGATTAGCGCCTTCTCCATTTCATCCACCTTTCCCTCCAATGTTTTCACCTTCCTTTCCTCCGGTCCTTTGGTTTTAAGCGCTCGAAGAAATTGCGCCTTGGTGTTCTCTAACTCCTGATCAGGGGCCATTCCTACAGTCTCTGTGTTCCTTCCATTGGCCTTTCCTTCCACTGCCCGGATTCCTAGTTGAATATGTTCTTCAAGTTGTTGGACCTCTGCCATTGCCGCCTCATATTTGTCTTGGGTTTCCTTCAATAATTTAACGAGTTCTTGGACATCTTGAATTTCACGTTCTGCTATGTCTTCCACCTCTAATTTTCCATCTACGGATGGAATCTCTACCGATGAGTCTGTCTTGGCCTGGAGCTCGTCAAACATTTCCTGCAGCCTTTGTAATTCTCGCTCATGTTCAAACTTTAGTTGTTCATATGCTTTCACTAAAACTAGCTTTTCGGAGGTTGCCGAGTTAACCCCTTCCAGGATTGTAGTCTGGGCCCGTTCATACTGTTCCTTCAACTTGTTACACTCTGCTTGCAACGAGTCGTAGAGATGAACTGGGATAAAATCCTGGCTTCCTGAAGATTCCTCTTCCTTTAGGTCGTTCTGTAAATAGTCTAGTTCCTGAACAGTTTCAGGGAGATGTGATCGGTACTTGGCCACGATGGCTCTATGGTCGCTCTTTTCTCGAGCTGGCTGTCTCTGTTGTCTTTCCAGGTTCTCCCATTCAGTGTCCCAGAACTTTTCCATATTTTTCATCTCTTGTACGAGACGGTCACTCCACTGTTCTAATTGTTGTCGTACTTTGACATAAGTTTGAGTCCGAGCTCGGTGTTCTTCCGTCGTGGATGAATCCTTAGCTTGAACAGGCTCAGAATTCTCTGTCAACCTGGAGTTCTGCTCTGTAACTTTATTCTTCTTGGTGACATAAGTCTTTCTGCATGTCTTTGTTTCCTTCCCCATCGTCGGCAAGTCCCCTTTAGCCTTGTCATGCATATTTGAATTGGTCTTATCGTCATCCATCTCAGAATCTGAGCTGATAGCTTGCACCGAATCCTCCTTCATTATGGCTTTTAGGTAGTGCCATTCCATGTCTATTTTCTTAATCCACTCCCGTCCTAGAAGTGGTGGTCCTCCCTCAGGTAATACGTACAAATTCATTCTTGGGTGTTCTTTCCCTCTATCTCTCACCTTGACTCTTATTTTCCCCATGGGGTATACATTATGCCCCGTGTATGTCTGTAATACGAACTTGGTATTTCTCAAAGGTATGTGAGAGAACAGCCGGTGGTAGTCCCTTCGGTTGATGACTGATAGAGCTGATCCAGTGTCCAGCTCCATTCGTACTTGGACTCCAGCTATTTTTAGTACGACCCAAATCGTTTGTAGATCAGTTTCTTTCCCCACATTGTGGATCTTCAGACTACCCAGCTCCTGGTTGTTTGGGTCCGAGTCTGAATTCTGTTCGTCTGAACTCTTTTCAGCCACCTTGTGTACCTTGTTGTACTTTTCTTGTGGAGGCTTCCGTTGATTGTTGGTCTTTTTCCCGGACCTGCATACCTTCGTGATGTGACCCAGTTTGCCACATTTCCGACACTCTTGGTTCTTAAACCAGCAGTGATTCTGGTCGTGCGTGGTCTTCCCACAACGGTAGCATTTTGTTGTGCTCGAAGTAATTTGGTCCACCCCGAGTGCCGCCGCCTTTAGCTGCATTTCGGCCGTTCCTTTCGCTGCAGCTTCGTGTGATGCAGCTATGAGGACAGCCCTGTCCAGTGTGAGGTCGTTTTCTTCCAGTAGTCGCTTCTGCGTTCCTTCTTTGGACAATCCGCATACGAACTTGTCCCGCAGTGCCTCTGTCAGATTCCCTCCGAACTGGCAGTATTTCGCTACGCAGTTCGACCAAGTATTCCGCATTGCTTTCGTCTTTCCTCTGCGTTCTTGCGTAGAATTTGAATCGCTCAGCCAGCATCAACGGTGTGGGGTTCAAGTGGTCCTTCAGCACAGCCACAATTTCTTCGAAGGTCTGATCCGCTGGTTTAGCTGGTGCTATTAGATGCTTCAAGAGCCCATATGTTTTTGCCCCCATCAAGTTTAGCAATGTTATCGCCTTGTCGTCTTCCTCTATTTTGTTGGCTTCGCAATAGATCTCTATGCGTTCCACGTACGTGGCCCAGTCTTCTATTTCAGAATTAAAATCGTTAATATTCCCTCGCTTAGGCATCTTTCTTTCTTTGAAGCAGCACAGTATTTCTTTAAGTATTATTTATTATCTTTTTTTTTCTAAAATGGCGGTTTTCCTGCGAAAATGGCGGTTTCCCGCTCTTCCCTTCTCTCTCTCTCTCTCTCTCTCTGCCCACTTCAATGGCAGTTAAGATGGCGGTTCTTTTCCCGCGAAAATGGCGGTTTCCCGCTCTTCCTTTCTCTCCCCGCCCACTTCAATGGCGGTTTCCCGCCTCTGTCGTCTTCTCCGCCTAATGGCGGCTTCCCGCGTTTCTCCCTGGTGTAAGGGGTACGCTTTCCCCACAGCGGACAGGTTCAGCCGCTGGGCTGGCTCTCGCACAGCTCCCCTTACTCGGCTCTGTCTTTTCCTCCCGCCCGCACGGCTCTACCGGCGCTGGGTACACCCCGTTAACGGAGGACAGTTCAGCCGCTGGACTGGCTCTCGCGCAGTCTCTCTCTCCCCGTGCTCGGCTCTGTCTCTCCCTCTCCCGCACGTTCGGTTCTACCGGCTCTGGGTACTCCGTAGGTGGAGAACAGTTCAGCCGCTGGACTGGCTCTCGCGCAGTCTCTCTCCCCGTTCTCGGCTCCTGTTCGCTCTCCCACTCCCGCACGTTCGGTTTTGCCGGCTCTGAGTACCCCGTTGGTGGAGAACAGCTCAGCCGCTGGACTGGCTCCTCGCAGTCTCTCACTCCGCACCCGGCTCTCACCCGCACGGTTCCCGTTCGCCTCCCCAGCCCTCTCGCAGACCGGTGTTTCCCTCCCCGGCTGCGGCTGGGTTTCTCCTCCCGCGCCTACTCGCAGGTTCAGCGCTTCGTGGCTGCGGTCGCTGCCCGGATTTTTCCCGCCGATCGCGGTCCGGCTGTCACCCGACGCCGTTGGACCCGACTTTTGGCCGGTACAGCTCCCCCTCGACCGAGGTCGAGTGCTCTGCCCTTCTCCTCCGGATACTTCTACCCCTTCCCCTACTCACAGTCTCTTCGGCCGCCTTGTTTCTTGCTGGTCGGCTCACTCCACACCGTGGTAGCAGGGTAATCAGTGCCTGTTGCTGATGAAGCTTTTGTTGCTAGTCTTCCAGCTTCTGTAAAGTACCACACTTTCTGTTGTTGTAGCCTCGTGTTTTCTTTTGGTAGCACGACGAGGGCGGTTGCCTCTCTTCGACGCTCTTTGTTACTTTGCTATTCTTGCCGCAGGGTACGATCGGACTCGTCGCCACTGTAAAGTCTGTGGGTTGTGCAGTAAATAAATACACAGACTTTTGAAGTACAAACAAACAGGTCCTTACTATTCAGAGGTCAGGGCGAATCTGCCCTAGTTATCCTGTAACATCACTTATATACTGGTGTGGTCACTGTCGGTATTACCGTATACAGAAGCCAATCAAATAGCGCCACACCTAAAGTAGTTCTCTTAAAGGTGAACGGTTACACTCAATCGTTCCCTTAAAGGTAGACGGGTACATACACTACAGTTGACCGAATTATTGAGTATTTTGCCCTCTCTTTTAATGCTCTGCTATACCTGCTGCAGACAACATTTCAGCTGACTGGATGTAGGGGCTGCCTTCCCTCTCCTGAACAGACTCGGGGCCTGCTAGACCGAAGTTATTTCTGATCCAATGGTTTTCTGCTTTATTGACAATGCACAAGTGTAACAGCTGCGCTAAGAGTGGGAGCCCGAGGGATATGGAGCAAAAAATACAGTGGCCGGAATTTTACCGCCGTTGAGAGGACGGGATCGGAAGTGGGTCAGCTGTGAAATTTGAAATGATTGACAGCGGTTAGGGAACCCGTTGTCAACCTGCCTCCAAGCTAGTCTCCCAGGTGTTGGGTCTGCCAGCGCTGAACAGACCTGACACCAAGCGGCAGGGGAGGCAATTTAGATAATTAGCTGGATTGTTAAGAGGCAATTAAGTATTATTTTAAGTTTACCTTTCGCCAACAGCTTCTCCGCTGCTTGGGGGATCACATCAGGTAAGGAGGTCGGGTGCTGTGTCAGCATGGGATGATTTACTAACTTGACAGCAGCAAATGGTCTATAAAAGCTCCCATTTCATAGGTCTTCACATTCCAAGGTTAGAAGCTCTTGCTTACTGCATTTGGAAGACAGATTGAGCTTTATGCAGCTAGCTCGTGTTTGGAGCAATCTCTCTATCCAGGGTCACCTCATTGGAACAACCTCCCTCACCATTGACAGATCGCTTCTGTCATCTCAACCTCACCTGCTATCTATTCCATCAGCATTGGTGCCCTGGAAAAAATCTCACCTTGGTCCTCAGAATCCCACCACGATCAGCCCCTTTGCTGCATCTGCTCCATCTCCATGTCATGCCCAAAGGGGACTGCAACTAGAGTCCCCAGGACTGGGAGCAAGTGGTGTTCTCAAAGCCAAAGCCTTGCAAACATCCAGCAGCACTTCCTGCACACTTTAGCAACTTTGTAAATGTCTTACACCAAGCTACTACTCAAATGCACTGTACAAAAATCAAAACTTACCTCAAAGTTGCATGTGTCCCTTTAAGATGTGGTGGTGGGGGGTCCGTCGCACAGCTGAATGCACGTTCAGCCATGCGTGCTTTGGAGAGGGTGTACATTCGAGCGGCGGCGTCCAAACTAGTAGGCAGTGCATCAAATCTGCATTGCATGCTGATTGATGTCACGATCTGCCTCATTACCATTTTTCTAGCGAACGCAGGCAACGCAGGCAACGGCTGCACTGCTGACCTGCCCAAAATGGCAGCTGCCGTGGGCTGTGCCGGAATTAGCGGAAGAGAGGTGGCTGCCATTTTTTTGATGAAACTGGCCTTAACAGCTGGCGCTAAGATGCCGAATTTCACGGCCATAAAATCTGAATCTTCATGACTTGCAGAAAATATTTAATCCCAATGGCTTGATTGCAAGATTCCCCAGGCTGCCAGGGAATTAAACAAAATGGGAGTTAAATTGGATAGGATCTGCAAACGGGCGTGGGGATCGCAGTGCGTGATTAACCCACGCCCGTTCACTACATTGCAGGCAGCATGATAAATTGGTGCTGCCTGCTGATTGACATGATTTCTGCGTGCTGCCAGCACCACCCGTACTGTTCATTGGCTGGCTGCATCAACAGGGGGCCCGATATCGCGAGTGGCTAACGCTACTTAAAGGCAGTCTGCACCTCTTAAAGGGGAGGTGCATCGTGGTTGCAGGAAGTGGTGGGAGTTGTTTCAGAAGTGAATCTGTCCTGTAAATGAGTAAAGATTGGCTGACCATGCTAGAGAGCATGCACCGAGGTTTTCAAACACTGCACTGGAGGTCTTGGTGGAAGAGGTGGAAAGGAGGAGAGACGCCCTGTATCCGCAGCGGGAGCAGTAGGCCCTCCAGACACATGCTCACGAGGCAGTGGAAGTAAATAGCAGGTCAATGCCAGGAGTGTTGCTCCTAGAACCTGGGTGCAGTACAGGAAGAAGTTTAATGATCTCACAAGAATTAGCAAGATCAGTGAGTTCATCTTCAAATGGGATATCCTACCAACAGCACCACTAGCCTCATCCACGGCTCAATTCACTACAGCCCCATCATTCACCTACCACAATCTCTATAAATTTGGACTCAACCCTACCATTCACCTCACCCTCACACATGTAGCACAGTTGCCAGCCTCACACTCACAACTCACAGTTCACATACACTGACAGCTAGCTATTCAACCATGACAGCCACATTACCCAATCATGTTGCAGGACACTCACTGACACACTTCCCCCTTTCTTGCAGGAGAAGGTGGCGCATAACAGCAGGCAGCAACAAAAAACTGGAGGAGGCCAAGCGTGCCTGTGTGTTTTAATACCCGCGGAGGGGGCAGTGTTGGCCATTATGGGAAGAGGCCTCACTGAAGCCGTGGCCACTGGCAGTGCTGAACTGATTGAGGATGAGGGTATCTGCATACCTAATGCTCCTTCTCTCATCTCACTTCTCCCTCATCCATCAATATCTTTTGACTCAGAATCTGCAGAGGGTGTAAGCATGCAATACTTACTTTCGCCTCTCCTCTCACCACAACCCAACCCTTGTCCCATTTTCATTTCAGATGCCCAAGAACTGGAACCTGCCCAGTCAGTGGAGGAAGAAGAAGAAGACAATAAAGATGAAGACACACTGTCACTCGATCTTACACTCGCAGCCACCAGTTCAGATACTAATACTGCGCGTATTTTAGAGGCTAGGACAGGGAAGGGATCTGCACGTGGTGAGACACCGGGCACAAGGAGACTGGTCGGGGGAAAGGATAGCGCAGGTGCCAGCTCGCCAGAGGGCGAGGTCAGACACTAGTTCTGCTGCAGAGGACTCAAATGAAGACTTTGATGTGCACAACAAAATGCTTGGTGCACTGGAAAGCCTGCCAGAATGCCTGCACTCAATGTCAAGCGACATGGAGGGGTCCAGCACCAACTTGGCACAGGGCTTTGCGCAGAGCTTGGAGCCCATCCTTTCCAACGTGTAATGGGTGGACACCTCCACCAGCACACCTGTGAGACCCACCATGATGCAGCATCTGATGGCCGATGTCACAGATTGCATCGCAGTACAAACAGCTTTCATCAAAGGACTGAGTGTTGTAGTGGAAGCTTAGGTTAGAGTCATAGAGTCATAGATTTATACAGCACGGATAGAGGCCCTTCGGCCCATCGTGTCCGCGCCGGCCATCAAGCCCTGTCTAATCTAATCCCATATTCCAACATTTGGTCCGTAGCCTTGTATGCTGTGGCATTTCAAGTGCTCATCCAAATGCTTCTTAAATGTTGTGAGGGTTCCTGCCTCCACAACCCTTTCAGGCAGTGAGTTCCAGACTCCAACCACCCTCTGGGTGAAAAAGTTCTTTCTCAAATCCCCTCTAAACCTCCCACCCTTTACCTTGAATCTATGCCCCCTAGTTATTGACCCCTCTACTAAGGGAAAAAGCTCCTCAGCATCCATCCTATCTATGCCCCTCATAATTTTGTACACCTCAATCATGTCCCCCCTCAGCCTCCTCTGCTCCAAGGAAAACAAACCCAATCTGCCCAGTCTCTCTTCATAGCTGAAGCGCTCCAGCCCTGGTAACATCCTGGTGAACCTCCTCTGCACCCTCTCCAACGCGATCACATCCTTCCTGTAGTGTGGCGACCAGAACTGCACACAGTATTCCAGCTGTGGCCTAACCAGTGTTTTATACAGCTCCATCATAACCTCCTTGCTCTTATATTCAATGCCTCAGCTAATGAAGGCAAGTATCCCATATGCCTTTTTTACCACCTTATCCACCTGTTCTGCCGCCTTCAGGGATCTGTGTACTTGCACACCCAGATCCCTCTGACCCTCCGTCTTGCCTAGGGTCTTACCATTCATTGTGTATTCCCTTGCCTTGTTAGTCCCCCCAAAGTGCATCACCTCGCACTTTTCCGGGTTAAATTCCATTTGCCACTGTTCCGCCCATCTGACCAACCCATCTATATCGTCCTGCAGACTGAGGCTACCCTCCTCGCTATTTACCACCCTACCAATTTTTGTATCATCCGCGAACTTACTGATCATACCTTTTACATTCATATCCAAGTCATTAATGTAGACCACAAACAGCAAGGGACCCAGCACCGATCCCTGTGGTACCCCACTGGCCACAGGCTTCCAGTCACAAAAACAACCTTCGACCATCACCCTCTGCCTTCTGCCACTAAGCTAGTTTTGTATCCAATGTGCCAAGGCACCCTGGATTCCATGGGCTCTTACCTTCTTGACCAGTCTCCTGTGCGGGACTTTATCGAAGGCCTTACTGAAATCCATGTATACCACATCCACTGCGTTACCCTCATCCACACACCTAGTCACCCCCTCAAAAAATTCAATCAAATTAGTCAGACATGATCTTCCCTTGACAAAGCCATGTTGACTATCCCTGATTAATCCTTGCCTCTCCAAGTGGAGACAAATTTTGTCCCTCAGAATTTTTTCCAATAATTTTCCTACCACTGATGTAAGGCTCACTGGCCTGTAGTTCCCCGGTTTTTCCCTACTTCCCTTCTTGAATAATGGTACTACATTAGCGGTTCTCCAGTCCTCTGGCACATCCCCTGTGGCCAGAGAGGTCCTGAATATATGTGTTAGAGCCCCCGCAATCTCTTCCTTTGCCTCACACAGCAGCCTGGGATACATTTCATCCGGGCCTGGGGATTTATCCATTTTTAGGCCAGCTAAAACCGCCAATACCTCCTCCCTCTCAATGTTAATATGTTCGAGCATATCACAGTCCCCCCGCCCTATTTCTATGTCTACATCGTCCTTCTCCATAGTGAAAACAGATACAAAAAATTCATTTAGAACCCCTCCTACATCTTCCGGCTCCACACACAGACTGCCACTTTTGTCCCTAATGGGCCCTATTTTTTCCCTAGTTATCCTCTTACCCTTAATATACTTATAAAACATCTTAGGATTTTCCTTTATTTTGCTCGCCAGTGTTATTTCATGGCCCCTCCTTGATCTCCTAATTTCTTTTTTAAGTATCCCCCTGCACTTTTTGTACTCCTCTAGGGCTTCCTCCGTCTTTAGCCTTTTGTATCTGCCAAAAGCCCTCCTTTTTTTCCTAATCCATTCTCGTATATCCCCTGACATCCAAGGTTCCCTGTGGTTTTTGGAACCACCCTTGACCTTTACGGGAACATGTTGCCATTGTATGATCTCAATCTCCCTTCTGAAAGCCTCCCATTGCTCCGATGCGGATTTTCCTACAAGTAGCTGATCCCAGTCCATTTTGGCCAGATCCTGCCCTCGTGGCTCTGGATACTGTTGTGTATGTGCCTTTAAGAGAAGAACTGATTCTATACTGCAGTACTGGCAGTGACCACCCCTGTACATAAAGCCATAGCAGGCTTCTGTATTTCAGTCTTGAATTACTCCCTGTTCAGTAAATACCTGTTTTATTGTTCTCCTGCAGTCTGAGTATTATTGATCCTCGGACACTACACTGGCGACGGGCAGGTTTGAACTCACCTGCAGTACTGCATCACCTCACGGGGATCTTTTCCCTGAAGAGAAGCTTCTGGGAGGTCGAAGTCAGAACGGCGGGCGTTGACCGCGGGCAACCGCCTAGGGATCCATCGGAGAGTTGCAGGGGAGGCTGTGGAGAGCTGGGCCTGGCTCCCCAGTTGAGGTGTTCCAGCAAGTCATGCTGGTAGCAGGTGGTGCGTTGACCCTTCCGGACTGCGGCGGGTTCGGGCTCGATCGAGCGGCTCTGCAAAGGGGCCGTGCAGCGTCATCGGGAGGAAAAGAGAGAGAGAGAGGGTGGAGCGCACAGGGTATGGTTGGTGCTCAAGAACAGGGCAGCGTGGAGAGGATAGAACGCGGGGAAGGAAAAGTGAGACGTGCCGAAGCCGCGGGTCGCTGCCATTACCCTGTAGAACGCTAGGAGCACCGTGGCAGCAAGGGGAAGAAGGAAAAGCGCGGGAGGCGCCATTTTATTCCATTGGGGAAGAAGGAAAAGCGCGGGAGGCGCCATTTTAATTCATTGGTGAAGAAGAAAAAGCGTGGGAGGTGCCATTTTAAATCACCCAAGATGCCGAAAAGTGGCAGTATCACTGCTTTCGACAACGAGGTAGAAGACTGGACCACGTATGTGGAAAGAATTGAAGTGTACTGCGAGGCAAATGAGGTGGCCGATGGAAAGAAGGCGTCGGTATTATTAAATTTGATGGGCGCGAGAACGTACGGCCTATTGCGGAATTTAATTATCCCAGCTAAACCAATGGAGAAAAGTTTTGAGGAGATTGTTAATATCTTACAGGAACACCTAAACCCTAAACCGCTGCTGATAGCAGAAAGATTCAAGTTCCATAAAAGAAACCAGCACAAAGATGAGAGCAATGCTGACTATCTTACGGAACTACGCAAGTTATCGAAGCACTGCCAGTTCGGAGCAGGACTGGCAGACACCTTGCGGGATAAGTTTGTCTGCGGGCTCCAGAGTGAAGGAACCCAGAAACGACTACTTTCGGAAAAGGACCTGACGCTAGGTGGCAGTATCCTACGAAGCAGCAGCATGGGGAGCTGCGGAAATACAACAGAAACCACAGGAATACAGCGCTAACGAAATGGCGTATGGAGCAGAAAAGTGCTATCGCTGCGGCAGAACAACCCATGATCAGAAGGACTGCTGGGTTAAGGACAAAGTATGCAGGCAATGTGGGAAAATGGGACACATAGCAAGAGTCTGCAGGTCGGGAAAGAAAACCAACACTACAAGAACTACTAAGGAAAAGTACAAGAAAGTAAAGAAATTGACAGACAGTAGTTCAGAAGATCAGGAAGTGATAAGGACTCCGGGAGCAGGAGACTAAGTTGTCTAAAGTTACACAACGTGATCGCAAAGGAGGATCACCGAACCATTTGGGTCACCCTCATGATAGCAGGGTCCCCAGTAAAGATGGAATTGGACACAGGATCAGCCCTAACTGTCATGAATCGACGAGACTATGAGCGGCTATTCTCACACATACCCTTGAAGGACACGTCCATTGTATTGAAGACATACACGGGGCAAAAAGTCTACCCCAGAAGAAAAATAAGGGTGCCAGTTGAATACAACGGCAAGGAAACACAGAAACTGTGGCCTAGAAATTCAGTGGGTTGCGCCAGCCGCTAACGCCATAAAAGGGCTATATTTCCGGCGCTAGACACTTAGCGCCTGAACGCAGTCCGATCTGCGCCGACGCCCAAATTCAGTTGACATTTAGCGCTGGCGCAAAGTGTTTGTGCCCGCTCAGGTGCGCGCGCAGCTTATGACGTCATATCATCGCGCAACGCTGTTTGTACGCCCCAAACCGGAAATTCAGTGGCGCCCGCCCAATATGGGCGTGGCGCTGCTAAGAACTGTGAGGTGGAACGCAAAAGAGGCCCTGTGGGCCTCGGGGAGCACAAATTAAAGGGCACTTACACTGACCTATAAAGCCCAGCCATTTTGCTGCAATGACTTTACTGCTTTGGATTTCTGGACAGAGACCAAGGGACAGAGGTTACAGATTTGGGACAACATAGGCGAGGTATTTTTGGCTTCTGGCCAGTGCTTTGACATTTGATTCATTGTGATTTATCTGTTCTCAACTTTATTATGGGGGCTGTATGGGGGGCCAACCCTCAGTTGCAGCATTATGTGCGAAGGGCTCGCAGACGCTGTGAGAGAGGGCCAGCCATGCCTAGACGCAGAGGGGCCATCAGGCGTCGGCAACGTAGGCCTTACCCACTCAGGCAATACCGGCAGCAGGTGTCCTATCTCACCATGACTGCGGCGCATTGTGTGAAGAGGCTGCGCTTCAGAAGGGAGGTGGTTGCAGAGATCTGCCAGCTGCTTCACACAGATCTGCGTCCACAGCTGATGTGCAGGACGTCTCTCTCGGTGGAAGTGAAGGTCACGGTGGCTCTGAACTTTTATGCAAGCGGCTCCTTCCAAGCCGCTGCTGCGGACATAGCGAACATCTCCCAGTTCGCCGCGCATCGCTGCATCCGGCAGGTCACCGATGCACTTAACGCGAGGAGACACCAATTCATCTCCTTCCCCATGACCCGACAGAGGCAGGAGCAGCGTGCAGTCGGATTTGGCAGGATTGCGGGCTTCCCCATGGTGCAGGGCGCCATTGACTGCACGCATGTGGCTATGCGGGCACCTATCCACAATGCCGAGGATTACCGCAACCGGAAGGGCTACCATTCCCTAAATGTACAGCTGGTGTGTGACCACAGGCAGCGCATCCTAGCTGTCAATGCCCGCTTCCCAGGAAGCAGCCACGATGCATTTATCCTGCGCCAGACTACTGTGGCTGACATGTTCGAGGCACAGCCTCCACCAAAGGGATGGCTTATCGGGGACAAGGGCTACCCTTTGTGTACATGGCTCATGACCCCGCTCCGCGCGCCCAGGACCCCAGCGGAGGAGGCATACAACGAAAGCCATCAAGCCACAAGGAACATCATCGAGCAAACGATAGGCGTCCTCAAGCAACGGTTCCGCTGCCTGGATCGTTCCGGAGGATCTCTTCAGTATTCGCCGGATAGAGTCTCCCAGTTCGTCGTCGTGTGCTGCATGCTGCACAACCTGGCTATCCGCAGGACTCAGGCACTGCCACCTGGCATTGCACCACCACCTCAGGAGGATGAGGAGGAGGAGGAGGAGGAGGACCAGCCCAGGAGGGAGCGGCAAGGGCCAAGGGCCGTCCGCCGGGGGCTTATTGATCGACACTTCTAGGCCCCCTGTCAGGGAATGGCCTGTGGCAATGAACGCACCTGAGGCAGCCGCTCCGCAAGCCCTCAGCCGGTTAACGCAACAACCACTTCAAACATGACACCTGGACATGCTGAATAAATCAAAAGCTTTATTTCACAAACTCAGGGCCCTTCCCACATGAAACAGAAAAACAGACAAGACCCCCAAAAAACAGTCAAAAACATCTGTCACTCCCAAAACCTGGGGAGGACTAACAAAACTTGCCCATCCAAAAGGCCTTCAACAGCGGCCTTACAAAAATAAGCCCCCCCCCCACAACAGAGACACCCCCATGAAAACAAAAAATGCCTTGATCCTCGGCCTTAACAAAATAATGCCCCCCACAACACAAGCCCCCCAATATAAAAGAAACCGCTCTCACCACACTCTAATGGGTGTGCCGAGAGGGCGAGTCCTTAGACAGGCTTCTCCGGCCCCTGGCCGACCTGCTGCTCCGCCTCAACCTGGGCCCTGCGGGTGTGGCGAGGCTGGGGGAAGGCTCATGAGGGCCACAAAGCGTGTCGGCAGATGCCCTTGGGGGTCGGCCTAGACGAGGCCTGGCCCGGGAGGGGCCGGCTGCTGACTGCTGCAGCTGTGGCTGGGCAGCATCAGTCTTAGCAGCAGCTCGTCGCACCTTGGCTGGGGGAGTGGCAGTGTCGGCAGCACCATTGGGGGCAAGCTGGCTGATGGCAGGTGCGCGCTGCTCGCCAGAGACACTGGCACTCGGCCGGGCTGGCAGTGTAGCAAGCGCAGCAATCTGGGGGAGGCCAGACCGCTGTGCTGCAGCAGGGCGGCGGGTGCCATGGCGATGCCTCCGTGCCACAGTGAGTGTGGCAGAAGTGAGTGCCCGAACTGCCCTGGTATGTGCCCGCATCAGCTCTGCCAGTGTGTGGACGGCACCACTCATCTCGCGAGTCGCGTCCTGCGCTGCCGCCAGTTGCTGCACACCCGCGTCCTGCGCTGCCGCGAGTTGCTGCACACCCCTGTCGTGCACTGCGGCCAGTTGCTGGACACCCCTGTCGTGCGCTGCCGTGAGTTGTTCGAACCCCCTGGCCTGTGATTCCCCGAAAGCCACCACACTCTGAGCCAGGGACTCAATGGCGTGAGGCATCTGTTCGACCACCCCCATGAACTCTTGGTGGCGCCGCTCAGACGCCGCCGACATCTCATCGAGGACGCGCACCTCCTGGGCGAGGACCGTGTCCGGACTGGAGGGCGGACTCTCCCTCCGGGGAGAAGGCCGCCGAGCTGGCCGACCCTTCCCGCGTGCGTCGACCCCACTTGGGCCAGGTTCTGCCCTCCCCTCCAACACCTCCCCCCTCTGGGCAGAAGGCCGGCGTGCTGCCGGAGCCTTCCCGTGTGCGTCCACCCTACTGGGACCAGCTTCGGCCCTCCCCTCCAACACCTCCCCCCTCTGGGGAGAAGGCTGGCGTGCTGCCGGACCCTTCCCGCGTGCGTCCACCCTACTGGGACCAGCTTCGGCCCTCCCCTCCAACACCTCCCCCTGGCTCTCCTGCAGGCCAGACGTCTCCCCTCCATTGCCATCCCCTGGCGCGGAGGAGGGTTCCCCCGATGTGCCGCCTTCCTCCTGGTCCTCGACGTCCTCCTCCTCCAAGGGCCTGGCTCTCTGCACTTCAGGGGCCACCTCCTCCTCACCAGCTGAAAGCAGGAAGGCACAAGAGTAGCTTTAGAGTGAGGACAGGCCGTCAGCGAGGGAGGCCTGAGTGGTGCATTATGCGCATTTGTCGGTCAGTGGGAAAGGATGTAGATCTGAAGCGCGAGGGCAACGAGAGAGGTGCAACCGGTCATGTCCTTACCAGTGGGTACCAGTACAGGGTCCGCCTCGCCGATCGCGACAGGGCCAGTCACCCGGTCACGCATGAGTCGTGCCACGCTCTCCTCCAGATCAGTGAGCGCCTGGTACTCGGGACGGCCTCCACCAGTGACAGCCTGGCTCCTTACATTGCTCGCCAGCTTGGCCTGCAAGAGAAAGGACGGCCTCTAAGTACAGTGTGGTGCCCTGTCGCTGTGTGCACTGCCTCCCATGGTGGAATAGCTTGGCCAGTGTGGTGCCCTGTTGCTGGGTGCACTGCCTCCCATGGTCGAATAGCTTGGCCAGTGTGGTGCCCTGTTGCTGGGTGCACTGCCTCCCATGGTCGAATAGCTTGGCCAGTGTGTTAAGTGCAGAAAGTGCTATTGATGAACATGCAAGTGCCATTGCTGCGGGAGGAGGGCTGCCCATTAGGCCTTTGAGGTCCCTTTGCCCATAATGTGAGGTGCACATGCAAGGATGAGGGGGACACTGGAAAGGGTACTCACCTTCACCATCCGAGTGAGGTTGTTGAACTTCTTGCGGCATTGGTCCGCACTCCTGGGGACATCACAGGTGGATGACAGCCTGCGGGCGATTTTGCCCCAGGCTCTCCTGTACTGGCTCCTGGGAGCCTTCCTGCCACTGTCCGGGCACAGGATCTCTCTTCTCTTCTCCACACCATGAATGAGCACACTCAGAGCATGCTCTGAGAAGCGCTGCGCTCGCTCACGGGCCCTCTCCATTGCTCCAGGCGTTATTTTGGCACACCAGTAGTGCTGAGGCCTAGCTGCAGGGCTCCAGTATGCAGGGCGTGGCAGCAGTCAAAGTTGACCCTTCCCCCTTTAAGAGCTGGCCGGCGTCAGGGTGTCTGCTGTCAATCAAAACATGACCGCACCTGCGCTGCGCCCGGCTTCGGCGTTATTAGGCCGCATCGCCGGCTTAGCGCCGGAACACAGCATTTCAACGCCAGTTTCAGCGCTCGGCCAAACTTAGGGCCAACTCTACTGAATTTCGGCGATGTGGCCTACACTTTCCGGCGGCCGCTAACTTTAGCGAGCGCCCGACTTTAGCGCCCCAAAAGTGTCCAGACTGAATTTCTAGGCCTGTATCTATATATACTACCAGATAGAGGACCACCATTATTGGGACGTGAATGGATCCGAAAAATACAATTGGATTGGCATTCCATTCAGGCGCTAACTGTGACTGATAAAAAGGATGATGACGTCACACCTGGACGACTGTCAAAAATTCTAACTGATGCGAAAGAGGTGTTCCAACAAGGACTTGGGACTCTAAAAGGAGTAACAGCAACGATAAAAATCGAAGATAACGCAAACCCAAAATGTTTTAAGGCCAGACCGGTACCTTACGCGATCCGCCCAGCCGTTGAAGCAGAGCTGGAGAGTCTGGAGCGTTCGGGTGTGCTGTCCAAGGTGGACTCGAGCGAGTGGGCCACACCCATCGTTCCTGTAATGAAGAAATCATTGAGCAGCACGCCTGGGGAACCGAAGAAGGTTGGCATCTGTGGGGACTTCAAGGTAACTGTGAACCCAGTCCTGCACACAGTACAATATCCACTTCCACGGATAGAAGATATTTTCGCCTCACTATCTGGAGGGCAACGCTTTACAAAGATTGATCTGGCCCAAGGGTATCTACAAATGGAGGTGGAAGAAGCGTCTAGGAAATACCTCACGATAAACACTCACAAAGGCCTTTACCAGTACAATCGACTGGTATTCGGGGTAGCATCAGCCCCGGCTATTTGGCAGAGGGCGATGGAACAAGTCCTGCAAGGGATCCCGGGGACCCAGTGTTATTTGGACGACATCCTGGTTACGGGCAAAAATGACAGTGAACACCTTGCCAACCTGGAGCAGGTGCTCACGAGGTTACAGGAATATGGGCTACGAGCCAACCGCCCCAAATGCGAGTTCTTCAGGAGACAAATCTCGTATTGTGGCCACATGATTGATGAGGAAGGGTTGCATAAGTCGCCAGACAAGATTGAGGCTGTAGTCAAGGCTCCAGCACCGGAAAATGTGTCGCAACTGAGGTCATTCCTTGGGTTGGTGAACTACTACCATAAGTTCTTGCCGAATTTATCTACAATTCTGCACCCACTGAACGCCCTACTGCAAACTGGAGTAACATGGAAATGGAGTGATGAGTGTAAGCGTGCCTTTCAGAAATGTAAATGCCTAATCACTTCAAAAGAAGTATTGGCCCACTACAATCCAACACTACCGATTTGGTTAGCATGTGATGCGTCTCCCTACGGCATCGGAGCGGTGCTGTCACACAAATTCCCTGACGGTTCAGAGAGGCCAATAGCCTTTGCATCGCGCTCGTTAACCTCAGCCGAGCGTAACTATGCCCAGATTGACAGGGAGGCCCTCAGCCTGGTGTGGGGGGTGAAGAAGTTCAATCACTATCTGCACGGGCAGAAATTCACCCTACTGACTGATCATCAGCCCCTGGTCTCCATTTTTAACCCAAAGAAGGGCGTTCCGGTGATGACGGCGCAACGGCTGCAAAGATGGTCACTTTTTCTAGGGGCACATCAGTACGACATAGAGTACAATGGTACGAAACAGCATGGAAACGCTGATGGGCTGTCGCGCCTACCATTGCCTACAGTAGAGGAAGCACCTGCAGTGGACCCTGTTGAGATATTCCATGCGACCATAGTCGAATGTTTGCCTGTTACAAACTCAAGTATAGAGAAGGAAACCCGAAATGACCCGACACTCTCTCGGGTCTATGATTTGACGGTGAAGGGATGGCCAGCACATGGCGACTCACTGTTGCCAGCATTCTCGCCAAGGAGAGAACAGCTGTCAGTGTGCCGGGGGACCTTGATGTGTGGATCCCGAGTGGTAATTCCACCCAAGTTGAGAGATAGAGTGCTCAATGAGCTTCATGAGGGTCGTCTGGGAGGGGTAAAAATGAAGAGCCTAGCCAGGGTGTTTGTGTGGTGGCCGGGAATCGATAAAGAAATCGAGGATATGACCAAGAGATGCACAGGATGCCAGAAGGTCCAAAACGCTCCACCACAGGCCCCGCTACATCCATGGGAGTGGCCCTCATCTCCATGGCAACGGGTACACATTGATTTTGCTGGTCCATTTATGGACTCAATATTCCTAATCGCTGTGGACGCCCATTCGAAATGGCCAGAGGTCATCAAAATGTCCTCCACCACCACGGAGAAAACTATTGCAGTCCTACGGACCATCTTCGCCAGGAATGGCTTGCCAGAACAGATTTGCTCCGACAATGGGCCACAGTTTGTGTCAGAGGATTTCCGGAGGTTTCTGAGGAATAATGGGGTGAAGCATTACACATCTGCCCCATATCATCCAGCCACAAATGGATTGGCTGAGAGGTTTGTTCAGACCTTTGAAAAGGCAATAAAGGCAATGCATAATGACGACATACCACTACAACACAAGGTGGATAATTTCTTGTTTGCTTACCGGAATGCGACACATGCAGTCACCAACCAAGCTCCAGCCATAATGTTTTTCAACCGAAGGCTAAGATGTCGCCTGGATTTGCTCAAACCAAACATAAGACGAGATGTTGAGGATAAGCAATTCCAGCACATAAATGAGAAGCCAACCAGGAGCTTCAAGATAGGGCAACCAGTCTTGGCCCACGACTACCGAACAGAAAAATGGCAGCCAGGAACGATATGCACACAGCAGGGACCACTAATGTACACAGTGGACGTTGGAGAGAGCATCGTGAGACGCCATGCTGACCAGATTCTAGAGTCACAGGAACAAGCCAAACCCATACCACGAGCAGGTGCACCTGGTAATCAACCCGAAGTACAGATTGCGTCTACCTCAGAAGCAGTGGTATTTAAAGCTGACGAACCAACCAATGACAATGAGCCAGAATCAACTCCGCCGCAAGAACAGGATACTCGAGAAAGGCGCTATCCAGTCAGGATCAGGAAGCCTCCTCAAAGACTGAACTTATAAATGATTATTTCAGTTGATGTATATAGTACAGAGAAAATTGTAATTGTAATTAGTTATTATTTAGTTGTTAAATGAATGTTATGTACTGTTTATCTAAAAGGGGAGGCATTGTTGTGTATGTGCCTTTAAGAGAAGAACTGATTCTATACTGCAGTACCGGCAGTGACCACCCCTGTATATAAAGCCATAGCAGGCTTCTGTATTTCAGTCTTGAATTACTCCCTGTTCAGTAAATACCTGTTTTATTGTTCTCCTGCAGTCTGAGTATTATTGATCCTCGGACACTACAGATACCACTGTTCAAAGGGGCTACCAGGACATCACATCAGTCCATCAATCTGTTCTCTATAAATTAGGATTGGAATGTGCATTTTCTGGTGGTTTTTATTTTAGTATTGTCGGAAAGAGGACGATGTGAAGGGTCACATATAAGAAAAGTAAGGAGTGTGGGACTTTTGGTGAATGTAGAGGTGTGGTTGAGGTTACTGGTATCGCTCATGAATTATTTGATCAGGTACAGCCCGGGCAGAAAGGGGCTGTCTATACTGCAGCCTCCCTTCCTCTTCCTGTTCCTCCACTTCCTGTTGCACTTCCTCCTCCTCCTCCTCCTCTTCTTCCTGTTCATCGTGCTCTTGCTCCTCAGCATCTCGCCTGATAGGTGGTGGCAAGAGCTGTACCCTCATGCAGCATACTACCACAAATCTTGATACTCGCTCAGCTGAGTACTGAAGCGCTCCTCCAGAGCGATCCAGACAGCAGAAGCATTGCTTGAGGATGCTGATGATGTGCTCTATAAGGTTCCTTGTGGCAGCATGGCTCTCAGTGTAGGACTGCTGTGCACTTGTGTGTAGTGGTTCAAATACAGGTGGCACAGAGGGCTGCCGCAGAATGAAGGAGCCATGGCTACTACCAGGATAATGGGTATTCACCTACATGATGCACTGCCTGTGGTCGCACACAAGCTGCACATTGAGGGAGTTGAATCCCTTTTGGTTCATGAAAATGACAGATTTCACATGAGGCGCACGCAAGGCAATGAGCGTGCAGTCAACGGCACCCTGCACCATGGGGAAGTCTGCAATCTGTGCAAACCCTTGTGCTCGCTCCCCCTGGTTGTTTCTGGCAAGAGGGAATGAGATGAAGCTGTCTCTCTGTGTATAGAGTGCCTCAGTGACCTTACGCAGCAGTGTACCGCAAACTGTGAGATGTTGCTTATATCTCCAGCAGCAGCCTAAAAGGAGCCAGACCCATAAAGGTTAAGAGCTACGGTCACCTTGACAGCCACAGGCAATGCTGTCCTTGCCCTAGCTTGAGGTTGCAGTTGTGGCTGCAACACTCGGCACATTTCAGTCATGACCTTTTTAGTGAAGCGAAGACGTCTCAAACATTGATCCTCACTGAAGTTGAGGTAAGAGAATTGCTCCCTAAAGGCCCTCTGTGGATATGGCCTCCTGCTGAGAGCCCTTCTCCCCATCCTCCTCCTCCCTCTTCTAGCAGCTTGCCCTGCTCTGCGTGACCTCTCTTCATTCTCCCAGTCATGTTCAATTCCAAGAGGAAGGCCTACCAGGCCACCCATCCTAGGAGCAACTTGCTTCAGCACAAGCTTTTAAATCAACAAAAAAGCATTTCAGCATCAGCCAGACTGCTCCCTGTAGATTACTGAAACTTTAGGCATGTAATGGAAAAGCTCCAAAAACATGTACAATTGCACCAGCAGCCAGCAGAAATAATCCAGCAACTAACCTGTAGTAGTTCATGATCCCTTTAATTTGCTCAGGTGGGGGTCCTTCATGCCGTTTAACATCATATTCAGCTGTGCGAGGTTAAGACAGGGCGTAGGCTGGAGCATGGCATTTGAAAATGGCAGCGATGGCATCAAATCGTTGCACACTGATTGACATCATCATCTCGCTGCTCTGCATGCTGCCGTTGGTTGTTAGGTGCCCACGCGTAAACCTCTTTATCAAGATAGCGTCCGCCGTACTTCCTGTCGGAAGTGTGTGCGTGCATCGCGGGCGTTATTTTCGCGCGTTAGGAGGCCTCATAGCGCCTAAAAAATGGGCGCTAAAGAGCCCAATTTAGAAACATAAACATAGAAATATAGAAAAATAGGAGCAGGAGTAGGCCATTCGGCTATTCAATATAATCAAGGTTGGTCCTCTATCTCAATACCATATCCCCGCTCTCTCCCCATACCCCTTGATGCCTTTTGTGTCTAGAAATCTATCTATTTCCTTCTTAAATATATTCAGTAACTTGGCCTCCACAGCCTTCTGTGGTAGAGAATTCCACAGGTTCACCACCCTCCGAGTAAAGAAATTTCTCCTCATCTCAGTCCTAAATGTCCTACCCTGTATCCTGAGACTGTGACCCCTCGTTCTAGACCTCCCAGCCAGGGGAAACATCCTCTCTGCATCCAGCCTGTCTAGCCCTGTCAGAATTTTATATGTTTCAATGAGGTCCCCTCTCATTCTTCTAAACTCTAGTGAATACAGGCCTAGTCGACCCAATCTCTCCTCATACGACAGTCCTGCCATCCCAGGAATCAGTCTGGTGAACCTTTGCTGCACGCCCTCTATGGCAAGTACAGGAAACTCTTTGGTATCCAGCACCGACGGGACCGGGATGGTGACGGTTGATTAACAATTCCGGATGACGGAGAGTGTTGTGTATGTAATATCTGTGCTACTTTGAACCTATGGACAGGACTGCACTACTTGTTGGGCGTAGTGATACGCAGTACCACTCCTGGCCATAGGGGTATAAATAGTACTGTGGGTACTGATCTCCCCTCAGTTCCCGCCTGTGGGCATGAAGTAAAGACCTACGTATAGTCCCTACCTCCAACCAGTAAAGACCTGTTTGAGTTATACGTTTAAGTCTTTGTGTTAATTGTTCAATACAATACACATACTTAACACTGGCGACGAGTCAGGTTCTTACCCTGCGGCAGTTGAAGAGAGGTTTCAAACATCACCACCCCACTAGAAGCGACAGGCGTTAGGACTCTGAAGCCTCCATCAGCGACTGAGCACTGGAGTGCAGCAAACATCCTGACAGCTTCCAGCGACTGACAGAAGTCTTTCTGCAGTTTCCTTGTTCAACCTAGGTGGTGGGGTAAGCCGTGCAGTGTTGGCTGCAAAGACAGGGCTGGGGAAGTTGGAGAAGATAAGGGCGATCGCAATCCCTGATAAGAGCCGCGGTGAAACGCGCGAGCGGGTAAGCCAGAGCCCGGGAGGGAGCGAGCAAGAGCCGCGCGAGCGGGTGAGCCAGAGGCCGGGAGCCGCTTCAAGTGCGAGGCGCAGCGCGGGCCAGCGATCGGGACCAAAGATAAGGGCCGCACTCGGACTGAAAGGCGCGGCGGCTGCAGAAGCTCAAGGTGCGAGAGCCGCGGTGCACAGCGCGGGCTATCGATCGCGGCGAAGATAAGGGCCGCACTCGGGGGCTGAAGGGAGACGGCGTCGGGGGACGGGTGAAGACCGCCAAGCGCGGGAAAACCGCCATTTTGTGGGCAGAGGACGACGGCAAGAGCGGGAAGCCGCCATCTTTGATAACAAGTAAACAAAATAAAATCTGAGAAATTGCAAATCTACAATGCCTAAACACGGGAATATTAGCACCTTTGATAGTGACCTCGAAGATTGGGCCATATATGTTGAAAGAGTAAAAAATTATTGTAAGGCCAATAAAATTCATGACCAAGATAAAGCTCTAACATTATTAAATTTAATGGGTGCGAAGACATACGGGCAATTGAAACACCTGTTATCACCAGATGAACCGGCGGATAAGACGTTCGATGAGATTGTTACTGTCCTGAAAGATCATCTAAACCCCACGCCGCTGATGCTAGCGGAACGATTTAAATTTTACGACAGAAGGCAGCTACAGCATGAAAGCAATGCTGAATATTTGCTGGAATTGCGTAAATTAGCGAAATATTGCCAGTTTGGAACGGGACTGACAGAGGCACTTCGAGACAAATTTGTGTGTGGTTTATTTAAACAGGATACACAAAAGCGACTGCTCGAGGAGAATGAGCTGACGCTTGAGAAGGCGGTCACTGTGGCAGCAGCACACGAAGCCGCAGCGAGAGGCACAGCAGCAATGCAGCTACGGTCACCGGAGCTCAGTGCACACAAATTGGGTGTGAGTTCTGGCAAATGTTATCGTTGTGGAAAGACAACGCATGATCAGAACCAGTGTTGGTTTAAAAACCAAGAATGTAGAACTTGTGGTAGGCTTGGACATATAGCTAGAGTATGCAGGTCAGCGAAGAAGACCAGCAACAAGAAGTCACCGCAAGGAAAATACGCAAAGGTACACAAGGTGACCGAACAGGAGTCCGATTCAGACGCTAGCAGTAATGAACTGGCTAGCTTAAGAGTACTCAACGCTGGTAAGGGTGCAGACCTCCAGACAATTTGGGTCACTCTTCAGATAGAAGGAGTCCAAGTAAAACTGGAATTGGACACTGGATCGGCATTGACGGTCATAAATAAGAAAGATTACGGAAAGTTATTCCAACATATTCCCCTACAGGATACGGGGATTATATTGGAAACATACACGGGGCAAAGAGTGTACCCCATCGGGAAAATAGAGGTTGCAGCGGTCCACAAGGGCGAAGACAGTCAAATAATGGACTTATATGTGATAACTGAAGGAGGTCCTCCACTACTAGGACGGGAGTGGATTAGGAAAATGAATATGGACTGGCATTTCCTACAAACAATAACGAGTGAGAACTCGGTGAAGATAGTCGGCCCAGACTCTGGAACGGATGATGGTAAGCCCAACTCAGGTGCAAAAGACAAAGTTTCAGCACAGAATTCCACTGAGCAACAACAACATAGTTTAACTGTGGATTCTGAGTCTGGCAAGTCTACTGATGTGCCCATTTCTGAGGGACACCGGGCTCGAACTCAACTCCATTTCAAACTACAACAGCAATTAGAACAAATGCTTCGCCGTTTTGAGCAAGAGTTGAACGCAACGAAAGAGTTCTTTGATATAGAGTTGGAGAATCTGGAAAGACAACAGAAGCAGCTGATGGAGAAAATGGAGCAGGAGCACACAAAACGTCTGATGTCAGAGGAGTTAACGGTCAGCCAACTCCTGCATATGCTGAAGGACAGGACTCTGAAATGGGAAAAACTTGAACATGAACTTCAATATTCAAACGAAAGGGGTTCGGAGCTCTCAAAGGTTATTGGAAGAGCTGAGGTGGCAACACAGACTGAGATGACTGCAACAGAGCAGCCCTTGGATGCCAAAAGTACGCTGACTCACGTCAACGTAGAACAACAGACCGCTGAAACAGCTGCTCCGGTAGAGGGATTGCATAGTCCGATCAATCAATCTCCAAAGGAAGTTGAAGTATTAAAATCACAAATGAGGTCACTAGTAAACGACTTGCTGAAAGCCCAGAAAAAGCTGGATGCAGAGGTACACATGAAGAAGTCTCTTCAGGAAAGATGTCTGGATTTGGAACAAGAGCTGGCTAATGTCCAGCTGGGTATGGAGGAAATAGACGACCCTCTCACTGGTCTAGCTCAGGACGACACCGAATATTACTATGACCTGGTGGACGACACCGAATATTACGATGTCCTGTCCTGCCCAGCTTGTAACTTCGACTCCCAAAGTGCAGAAATCATGGAGGAGCACCAAAAGTCTACGGAACATCGGGAGAAGCTGGCTCTACGACGGAAACAGGAGGAAGAGAAGGAGGAACTGCGCATGCAGCTGGCAGCTGTGGCAGCTGACAATGGAGCCCAGAGAGTCTCCAAGAAGCAGAAAAGGAAAAGTCGAAACAGAAGATGACCCATCTGAACCATTATTACCTCTACCAGATCACACACGTGTTACCTCCGAACGGAGCCAATTCAGTTCGGAAGTTCAAACTGTTAAATCCATGGAAGGACTATTGAATGAGTCACTCCAGCAACGTGAACCGACTCCACCACAGAGATTGAATCTGTGAACTGTTTTCCGCAGAGACTGAATCTGTGATCTGTTTTGACATGAAGTTATCTATGTATCTATGTTATTCTGTTATGTAAACCTGAAGTTATATATGTATATATGTTATTACGTTATGTTAAATGGGGAGATGACTGTAAAGCTAGGAAGGGAGGAATGTTGTGTATGTAATATCTGTGCTACTTTGAACCTATGGACAGGACTGCACTACTTGTTGGGCGTAGTGATACGCAGTACCACTCCTGGCCATAGGGGTATAAATAGTACTGTGGGTACTGATCTCCCCTCAGTTCCCGCCTGTGGGCATGAAGTAAAGACCTACGTATAGTCCCTACCTCCAACCAGTAAAGACCTGTTTGAGTTATACGTTTAAGTCTTTGTGTTAATTGTTCAATACAATACACATACTTAACAGAGAGGGTTATCTACCGAGGCTATTTTTAACAAACAAAAATAATAAAATCAAGAAATGTGCAGTATACAATAATTGGGTACTCACCTACAGAATGCTGTGTTAAATGGATGGTGGAAGATGCTTGATTAAGTACAGTACGGCCAGTTGAGGGTAATCCATAACTCTTTAATTACTTAACAGTAAAACAAAACTTATACAGTAAACAACTGTATACAGCGCGGGAGAGTCAGACTCCTGTTATTGAGGTGTTTGGACTTCCGACAGCACCAAGAAGCCGAGTAGTGACAGTTTGGAGAACTACCCCTACTGACTAACTCGGCCACTGCGGGAGACTCGGACTCAGACTCGGCAACATTTCCGGTTATTGAAACCAATTTTCAATCCATGCCAGTATATTAGCCCCAATCCCATGTGCACACTAACCTCTTATGTGGGACTTTATCAAAGGCCATCTGAAAATCCAAATACGCCACATCCACTGGTTCTCCCTTATCTATTCTCAGTTACATCCTCAAAAAACTCCAGTAGGTTTGTCAAACATGGTTTCCCTTTCATAAATCCATGTTGACTTTGTCTAATCCCGTTGATATTTTCTAAGTGTCCTGTTATCACATCCTTTATAATAGACTCTAGTATTTTCCCTACTACTGATGTTAGGCTAGCTGGTCTGCAGTTCCCTGTTTTCTCTCTCCCTCCTTTTTTAAATAGTGGAGTTACATTTGCCACCCTCCAATCTGCAGGAACTGTTGCATAATCTATAGAATTTTGGAAGATGACAACCAATGCATCCACTATTTCCATGGCTACTGTAGTGTATGTGCCTTTAAGAGCCCCAGGTGTGCTGTAATGCCGGTAATTGCCACTCGGGCTATATAAGCCTGTATATTGTGTATATCCGTTAGAACCCCCCCCAGACATTGCTTAGTAAACACCTATGAACCAACTCCTGTCTTCAGTGTCTTTATCAACACACGGACATTACAGTGGCGACGAAGTGGAAACGGACTTACCTGCAATTCGGCAGCACCTCAAGGACATCGATTCCTTGGGCGTCCAGAAGACTCAAGGAAGTGAGAGAAGCTGTGGTTTCACCAGCTGGCCAAGCTGGTGGCAGGTACTGCGCTAATCCTTCCTGGGCGTCAGGCTGGGGCTCCAGCGGCTGGCTCTACAGCTGAGACAGGCAGCAAAATCGGAGGCAAGCAATGACGGACTGGGAGGGAGCACTCGGGAGACGGCCAGCGCGGCAAGCAGGTCAGCGTTCAGACCTGGAGAGAAACTCCGGCGGGAACGAGTTTCCAACAGTAAATTAAAAAAAAAAAAGAACGGAAACCACAGTAAACAGCGTTGTCATCGGCAGCAGCGGCGGGAAAGCGCGGGAAGCGCCATATCTTTGCTGCAGAAAAGAAAAAAAAGCGCAGGAAGCGCCATATCTTTTCTGAAATGCCTAAGTCTGGCAATATTGATGCTTTTGATAGCGAAATAGAGGATTGGACCACATACGTGGAAAGAGTAGAGGTATATTGCACTGCAAATGGAATAGAAGATGAAAAAAAAGCTTCAGTACTTCTGAACTTAATGGGCGCAAAGGCATACGGGCTGTTACGAAATTTAATCACTCCAGCCAAACGAAAGGACAAGAATTTTAAAGAAATTGTTGCTACCCTGCAGGAGCACTTAAACCCAACACCGCTGCTGATAGCGGAACGATTCAAGTTCTTCAAGAGAAATCAACACAAGAATGAAAGTAATGCTGATTACCTAACCGAATTAAGAAAGCTATCAAAGTACTGCCAATTCGGGGCAGGACTATCAGATTATCTTCGAGACAAATTCGTTTGCGGTCTCTTAAGTGAAGGAACACAAAAAAGGCTGCTTTCTGAAAAAGATTTAACATTGGACAAAGCTTTCAGTATGGCTGTATCATACGAAGCAGCAGCAAGAGGAGCTGCAGAGATACAACAAAAGACACAGGACTTCGGCACCCATGAAATAACACAGGGTTTCGAAAGATGTTATCACTGCGGCAGATCCACCCATAACCAGAGGGACTGCTGGTTCAAGGACAAAGCATGCAGGCAATGCGGAAAGATTGGACACATTGCACGGGTATGCCGATCTGGACAAAATAAATCCACAGACAGGAAAAAAAAAATCAATAAAGAAAAGTACAGGAAGGTACAAATGATGACGGACAGTAGCTCCGAAGACCAGAAGAGCGATAGCGACTTCGAAAGCAAGAGACTAAGCTGTCTCAAATTACATAATGTACTTGCCAAAGATGATTACCAAACCATTTGGGTTACCCTCACGATAGCAGGGTCCCCAGTTAAAATGGAGCTAGATACAGGATCAGCTCTAACCGTAATAAATCGATGGGATTACGAGAGGCTATTTTCGCATATACCTCTAAAAGACACATCCATTATCTTAAAAACATATACGGGGCAGAAAGTATACCCCAAAGGAAAAATAAGGGTGCCTGTTGTATACAACGGCAAAGAAATACAAAAGTTGTATTTATACATTCTACAAGATGGTGGTCCACCGTTGTTGGGACGTGAATGGATCAGAAAGATACGTTTAGGCTGGCACTCCATTCAGGCACTGACGGTGGCCAGTAAGAAAAAAAACAATAATGACATCATACCTGAACGATTAAAAGACATCTTGGCCAACGCCAAAGAAGTGTTTCAAGAGAAACTAGGAACCTTGAAAGGCATCACCGCCTCAATAAAAGTGGAAGATGCAGCAATTCCCAAATTTTTTAAGGCAAGACCGGTGCCATACGCAATACGTCCAGCAGTCGAGGCAGAGCTGGAGAATTTGGAAAAAGCAGGCGTATTATCCAAAATAGATTGGAGCGAGTGGGCAACACCCATCGTTCCAGTCATGAAAAAAGCATTGTATAATGATAAATCTGAAGAACAGAGAAAAATTCGCATCTGTGGAGACTTCAAGGTGACTGTAAACCCGGTCCTTCACACAGTAGAGTATCCTCTTCCGAGGATAGAAGATATTTTCGCCTCACTATCCGGAGGGAAACGTTTTACCAAAATTGACTTGGCACAGGGATATCTACAGATGGAGGTTGAGGAGGCTTCTAAAAAGTATCTCACGATAAACACACAAAGGCCTGTACCAGTACAATCGACTGGTTTTTGGAGTAGCATCAGCTCCAGCTATCTGGCAAAGAGCTATGGAGCAAGTCCTGCAAGGGATTCCAGGGACTCAATGCTACCTAGACGACATCCTTGTAACAGGAGAAAACGACAACGAGCACCTTGCCAATTTGGAGCAGGTGCTCACTAGGCTGAAAGAACGGGGCCTATCGCCCCAAGTGCGAATTTTTCCAAAATCAGATATCATATTGTGGCCACATAATTAATAATGAAGGGTTGCATAAGTCACCTGAAAAAATTGAAGCGGTCATAAAAGCCCCAGCACCTGAAAATGTTTCACAATTAAGGTCGTTCCTGGGATTAATAAATTACTATCATAAATTTTTACCGAACTTATCAACTCTTCTACACCCTCTTAATGAACTTTTACAAACAGGAGTGATTTGGAAATGGAACGAAGGCTGTAAACGTGCCTTCCATAAATGCAAAGACTTAATCACATCCAAAGAAGTTTTGGCTCATTACAACCCATCACTGCCAATCAGACTGGCGTGCGATGCATCCCCTTACGGCATAGGAGCAGTATTATCCCATAAATTCCCTGATGGCTCAGAACGGCCGGTAGCTTTTGCGTCACGCTCATTAAACTCAGCTGAGCGTAACTATGCCCAAATCGACAGGAAAGCACTCAGCCTGGTATGGGGAGTGAAGAAATTCAACCATTACCTACACGGACAAAAATTTACCTTGTTGAATGACCATCAACCCCTCATCTCCATATTCAACCCTAAAAAAGGTGTTCCCATTATGACAGCGCAAAGGCTACAGAGGTGGTCCCTTTTTCTAGGGGCACACCAATACAACATAGAATACAAAGGATCAAAACAGCATGGGAATGCTGATGGTTTATCGCGCCTACCGTTGCCAACGGTAGAAGAGGCACCTACAGTAGACCCAGTAGAGATGTTCCACTCTACCATAGTGGAATGTCTACCAGTAACAAATTCTGCCATTGAAAGGGAGACGAGAAATGACCCGACTCTCTCACGGGTCTACGATTTAACAGTGAAGGGATGGCCAGCACATGGCGAACCACTGTTGCCAGCATTCTCGCAAAGAAGAGAACAGCTGTCAGTGTGCCGAGGAACCTTGATGTGTGGATCCAGAGTGGTAATTCCACCCAAACTCCAGGATAAAGTGCTAAAGGAGATTCACGAGGGGCATCTGGGTGGAGTGAAAATGAAGAACCTAGCTAGGGCGTTTGTATGGTGGCCAGGTATCGATGGAGACATCGAAGAAATGACCAAGAGCTGCCTAGGATGCCAGAAGGTCCAAAACGCTCCACCACAAGCCCCTCTACATCCATGGGAGTGGCCCTCATCTCCCTGGCAAAGGGTGCACATCGACTTTGCTGGTCCATTTATGGACTCAATGTTCTTAATCGCGGTTGATGCACACTCCAAGTGGCCGGAGGTAATAAAGATGTCCTCCACCACCACGGAAAAAACCATCACAGTATTAAGGACCATATTTGCCAGGAATGGGCTGCCGGAACAGATATGTTCTGATAATGGACCGCAATTTGTGTCCGAAGAATTCAGAAAGTTCTTAAAAAACAATGGGGTTAAGCACTACACGTCCGCCCCATACCATCCCGCCACCAATGGATTGGCTGAAAGGTTTGTCCAGACCTTCAAGAAGGCCATAAAGGCCATGGGTAATGAAGACATAAAACTTCAGCACAACGTGGATAACTTCTTATTCGCATACAGGAATGCAACACATATGGTTACCAACCAAACTCCCGCCATGATGTTCTTCAATAGAAACCTAAGATGCCGGCTGGATTTGGTCAAACCCAACATCAGAAGGGACGTGGAGAACCGGCAGTTTCAAGGCATGAATGAAAGGCCAACTAGAACCTTCCAGATAGGTCAACAAGTTTTGGCCCGGGACTACCGTACCGAGAAATGGCAGCCTGGAACTATCTGCACACGACTAGGACCACTGATGTATACCGTGGACATCGGAGAAAGCATAATAAGGCGCCATGCTGACCAAATCATAAAGTCATCCGAAAAGGGACAACCTACACCACAACTCTATACATCTAACGATGAAGTAGAGATACCCATATCTACCTCCGATCTGGTGATACTGGAACCCGATGAACCCGACACTGGCATTCAAGCCGAATCAGCCTTGCCAGAAGAACCTACTACACCACCAGAAACTACTACACCCCCGAGGCGTTATCCGGACCGAGTCAGGAAGCCTCCTGAGAGACTGACTTATAATTAATTAACTACAGCAATGTGTATATTATTTTGCTTATAACATGTAATTAATAATTACATAAAATATGATGTACTGGTTAGCTAAAAGGGGAGGAATTGTAGTGTATGTGCCTTTAAGAGCCCCAGGTGTGCTGTAATGCCGGTAATTGCCACTCGGGCTATATAAGCCTGTATATTGTGTATATCCGTTAGAACCCCCCCCCCCCCAGACTTTGCTTAGTAAACACCTATGAACCCACTCCTGTCTTCAGTGTCTTTATCAACACACGGACACTACAGCTACCTCTTTTAGTATTCTGGGATGCAGATTATCAGGCCCTGGGGATTTATCGGCTTTCTGTCCCATTAATTCCTCCAGCACTATTTTTTTACTAATACTAATTTCCTTTAATTCCTCCTGCTCACTAGACCCTTGGTTCCCTAGCATTTCTGGGAAGTTATTTGTGTCCTCTTCCGTGAAGACAGAACCAAAGTATTTGTTTAATTGCTCCACCATTTCCTTGTTCCCCATTATAAATTCTCCCATTTCTGACTGTAAGGGACCTACATTTGTCTTTACTAATCTTTTTCCCAATGCCCTCACCACACACTGGTGCATTGGTGTATAAACAACACACACACACAAATACAGAAACATGTTAAGCTTTGTACTGACAGGGATTAGAATAACATCACTACGCCATTAGGGACGCAGACATCACCCCAGTCTAATCAGCCTGCCAACACCTGCAGGGAAATGGATCAACATTCTGTCACTGGATCAGAGAGGATCAAGTAGGGTCCATACTGGGACGGGGTGGTTGGTCTTGGGCGTTAGCGCAAAACAGGCCCCCGCTGAAGACCAATTTCACCCCCAAGGTATCAGATGAAAAAAATATGTATGCCAAAGAAATCCACCAACATTTCTTACTGTAGTTTCAGCTACAGTGAGCTTCTGTCATGACAGCAGGAGACAGTGATCAAAATATCGCATTGTGTGCGTATGTGCACAGGAATAGACAGAAGTGAAAAATTGGCTTCTTGACGCACAGATAGATATCTTATCACTCTGTGAATGTTCAGTGCCACTTCTTTCATTTGAATTGAAGGCAAATGTTTCTGCATAATTTCACATCAATTCCAAGAATTATCATAGAATCATAGAATGGTTACAGCACAGAAGGAGGCCATTTGGCCCGGCGAGCCCGTGCCGGCTCTCTGCAAGAGCACTTCAGCTAGTCCCGCCCTTTCCCCGTAGCCCTGCAAATTTTTTCCCTTCAGGTACTTATCCAATTCCCTTTCGAAAGCCATGATTGAATCTGCCTCCACCACCCTTTCAGGCAGTGCATTCCAGATCCTAACCACTTGCTGCGTAAAAAAGATTTTCCTCATGTCGCCTTTGGTTCTTTTGCCAATCACCTTGAATCTGTGTCCTCTGGTTCTCGACCCTTCCACCAATGGGAACAGTTTCTCTCTATCTACTCTGTCTAGACCCCTCATGATTTTGAACACCTCTATCAAATCTCCTCTCAACCTTTATCTGCTCTAAGGAGAACAACCCCAGCTTTTCTAGTCTTTCCATGTAACTGAAGTCCCTCATCCCTGGAATCAATCTAGTAAATCTTTCCTGCACCCTCTCTAAGGCCTTCACATCCTTCCTAAAGTGCGGTGCCCAGAATTGGACACAGTACTCCAGTTCAGGCCGAATCAGTGTTTTAAAAAGGTCCATCATAACTTCCTTGCTTTTGTATTCTATGCCTCTATTTATGAAGCCCAGGATCCTGTATGCTTTTTTAATCACTTTCTCAACCTACCCTGCCACCGTCAATGATTTGTGTACATATACCCCCAGGTCTCTCTGTTCATGCACCCCATTTAGGATTGTACCCTTTAGTTTAGATTGCCTCTCCTCGTTCTTCCTACCAAAATGTATCACTTTGCACTTTTCTGCGTTAAATTTCATCTGCCACGTGTCCGCCCATTCCACCAGCCTGTCTATGTCTTCTTGAAGTCTATCACTATCCTCCTCACTGTTTACTATACTTCCAAGTTTTGTGTCATCTGAAAATTTTGAAATTGTGTCCTGTACTCCCAAGTCCAATTCCTTAATATATATCAAGAAAAACAGTGGTCCTAGTACTGACCCCTGGGAACACCACTGTATACCTTCCTCCAGTCCGAAAAACAACCGTTCACCACTACTCTCAGTTTCCTGTCACTTAGCCACTTTTGTATCCATGATGCCACTGTCCCTTTTATTCCATGGGCTTCAAATTTGCTGGTAAGCCTATTATGTGGCACTTTATCAAACGCCTTTTGGAATCCACATACACCATGTCAACCGTGTATCCCTCATCAACCCTCTCTGTTATCTCATCAAAAAACTCAATCAAGTTATTTAAACATGATTTGCCTTTAACAAATCCATGCTGGCTTTCGTTAATTAATCCACACTTGCCCAAGTGACTGTTAACTTTGTCCCTGATTATCGTTTCCAAAAGCTTCCCCACTACTGAGGTTAAACTGACTGACCTGTATTTGCTGGGTTTATCCTTACACCCTTTTTTGAACAAGGGTGTAACATTTGCAATTCTCCAGTCCTCTGGCACCACCCTCATATCTAAGGAGGATTGGAAGATTATGGCGAGTACCTCCACGATTTCCTACTTAACCTTCCTCAGCATCCTAGGATGCATCCCATCCGGTCCTGGTAACTTATCAACTTTAAGTTCAGATAGCCTTTCTAGTACCTTCTCTATCAATTTTTATCTCAGCCAGTAACTCCACTACCACCTCTTTCACTATGACTTTGAGATTCATTGAATTTTCATTTTGAATGCTCAATTTTCAAAGGTTTCAAAGCTGACTGTTAAAGCAATGTTCAAATGCTAAAACTACAGAATGCAACTTAAAATGGGACAGTTGTCAGCTATGCTGCTGAGTCGAGGTGAAACCCTTCTGTAACTTTATGGGCATGTTTCCTACTTGCTAAGAACTCCAAAAACGGGATGGAAATAGCCCAATCACTGGGTAAGCCTCAGTAAGAATATTGTTTCTCAGAGGTTGGATTGATGTACTGCTAGTACAAGATCTTGCTCACTAGACTGTCAGCAATAGGACTGATGCACCATGAGGAGGCTGCATGTCTTCACAACTCAACTAAAGTGATTGGACTGTTGTATAAGAAATTAGATGCACCATTGCCACTAAGCCAAATACTGTGTTCCATCTATATTGGATTTTTCTGTAAATTAGAACTAAAGAAATGTACAAAGTCATAATGTTAAGCCGCATTCAGAATAGAATTAGATTTCCTCTGAACTTCCATTGTTCTAATGAAAAGAGTTAATCGCTACTCATAACAAAAGGCCCCTTCCCCACCCCCCTGCCCTTTGTGGTATCATCTTAGTGAATCTCTTCTACACCTTCTCCATGCCTTGAACATTTTTCCTTAAGTAAGGCTTCCAAAACTGAACACACTATTCTGAATGCGGTCTAACCAATGATTTGTATCGGTTTAGCAATACCTCTGCTTTGTGTTTTGAAGAGAATGTAAAAGCTTCAATATTTGAAGGCCAAAGAAGTATTTATTCTATATTTCTTCAAGAATCTTTTGGATTAAGAATTATTATATGACTTAGCACATTTCTTTAGTTCTAATTTACAGAAAAAAATCAGAAAAATATCAGTACAGATGTAAGATCAAACACATCTTGAAAATATTTAAAAAGCAGTAAACAGCATTTAGCAAAAACATGGCTAATTACATTCTATACAATTTTATATTAATAATCAAATCCAGGAGAACCACTTACCAGTGATGCCCTAGACGTAATTTTGAAAATGAAAACTTTTATTTCTAGGTCACTTTCATTCCAAAATTGAAGTCACGCAACAAATGGGCTGAGAACTAACGGTGTATCTATCAAGTGCAGCAGTTATCAGCACAGTCTGAGTTACGTGATAAAGCTGTGGTTTCTGACGTCTGCAAAGAGCATGCTGTTACAGTGCTTGCAAAAACCCACAAACTATCAGTAGATTCAACAGGATAGAAATTGAACCTCGTTGTACCCATTCTCTGAGCACAACAAGGGCCAATTTCAGGGACCAATAGCCCATGCCCAAAATAAGCCTGAAGGTCAGGCCATTTTTCAGGTGTTCCTGGCAGCTCCTTAAAACAGGCATTAGGCCCGTTACATATGGAAACAAAGGGCCTAATGCCTCTTTTAGGCCCCGTTGTCAAAATTAGATACTGTTGAGCCTGGATTCATAAGCGGTTGCTGTGGCCAAAGCAGTGGCCACCAACAAAAGGTAAGCTCTGCATTTTGAAAATTCAAAAATCGTTCCTATGTAGCCAAGAAGAGCAGGAGTGCTATCCCAACCCCACAATTTCCCCTATCCCCCCCTCTCTTTTCCATTGCCGCTTCACCCCTCCCTCCTGAGACTTAAATTTAGGACATTTCCAGTGAAGCAAGTGGCCCGAAATTGATCCTCTTCAAAAGGGCAAGCTGCTTGTGGAAGTGTGACAGGTGACAGACATCAGGAGATCACCTAAATAATATTAATGAGGCCCAAGGCTTCGGCCTCCCAATTGGGGTGCGCAGTCCGTGGTGCAGCAACCATTTCAGGCCCGAAACCGGGCCTAAAGGAATTTCCACCTCAGATTCTTTACGCTGCAGGTCCCACTAATGTAAGCAAGACCCAAGGAAAATGATGGGAGGTACTGTAAATTATGTAAATATCTAGTTGCCATTCTGCACATGCTGTTCTAAACCTGCAGTATGATAATAACGTATGTAATAAAATATACCTGGAATGATCAGTTCTCATACTGATTGGGTCTTTTTCAAGCTGTTGAATTCATTAACATTAGGAAGGAATAGCAGGACTAATGTAGGGTTTTACTGAAGTGTAATCGTTCAGAGGTTGTGAACAAAAAAAGTAACAATGCATCTGAGGGTATCAAAGTGCAATATTGGACTATTACAAGAATAATATCTCAAATAAACAGGGTATCTAAGGCTGAGATGTGACCAGTAGTACAAGTTTTATTCTGCAAACCTGTTGGGTAAGAACTGAAAGACTACAGTTTAGGCACTTTGATAGATTGCTCTTTAGGATGGCAGTTATAGACCACACAAAGATTAGGTTTAGGTTATATTCTGTACTTGAGATTGATTAGATGTTTATAATTATTATCTATCGCCGAGGTGATTCATCTTTTATGCCCATTTGTGGATCGAGCTTGGTGCAATGTGATTGACAGTCTCAGTTGCTGGAGCGAGCAGTGGGGTGATTGGCAATCTCCTTCACCGGAGCGGACTTAGGAATGGAATATAAAGAATCAATAATGGCTGTAGGTGAATATTGCAACATGATTTGATCAGGTGGAGTTGAGCTTCTATTCTGCACATTAGACAAATTTGGCAGAGTTGATCAAGAATCTCAGCCGCAAGAACGGGAAGTGAAGGAGGGTGTGGCCCCTTCCCAGCAGAGGCCAAGGAGAATGGCATGGCGTCGGAGTGGTGGGATCGAGAATTCATAGGTACTCACCTGAAAAGGAGGCTATTCGTGGAACATTGTACTCGCATGCGGGCTCTGAGGTCAGTCTCCGAGGACTATTTCTGGAAAAGTCAGTCGGGCACGGTGTTAAATGGGCTGCCAGTTTGCTATCATCCATTTTCCGCCTGGTGATAAAAGATAAAGTTACCCCCATATTGTCAGTCACTGTAACTATTTTAAGTGTAACTTGTCCACAGTTCTACTACAAAGTGACACAGTGCCATTTACTGGAAGAACAGCAGCAATACACCAACATTCATTTGTGGGTCTCAGCGTTGATTAAAAACACAAACATGACTTTAAAGGAAGTAGAAGAAAACTATCAAGAATTAAAACTTAAAGCAAGAAACAGACTAAAAGAAAAAAGTGACAAAAAAAAAGAGAAAATTTACAAAAGTAACAAAAGTGGAAATGCAGAAGAATTTTTAAAAAATGGAAACATCCTGGCAAGAGTTTAAATTAAAAGCAGAAAATGACATGTATAACAAATACCAATTGGTTTATGCACGGACCTTGAAATGATGCTGTGGGATCACAAAATAAATATTGATCTTTTTATTTCTCATTTGTAAGCACAATGTTGGTTGGGTAGGTGGAAAGGTAGCAAGTGCTGGAGAGGGCTGAAGAACGCTAGTCCCGCTTGAGTGGAGAGTATGTCCCACATGTTAGCGGGGCACCCAGGTGTGGGAGTTATTTGGAAAAAAACATAGCTGGTCATGGGCGGGAGGTGTCCATTACAAGTAGTTTTTGATTTTCCACGCCAACCTTCCTGATTGTCTCTTCTTCTTAGGTAGTCCCTCGGAACCGAGGATGACTTGCTTCCACATTAAAAATGAGTTCACAGGTGACTGATGAGTCCAATGCGGGACCTACAGTCTCTGTCACAGGTGGGGCAGACGGTGGTTGAAGGGGCGGGTGGGTGGGGTGCTTGGGTTGACGTGCGCTCCTTGCGCTGCCTGCATTTGGCTTCCGCTTGCTCCCGGCGAAGAGACTCGAGGTGTTCGGCGCCTTCCCGGATGCTTCTCCTCCACTTTGTGCGGTCTTGGGCCAGGGATTCCCAGGTGTCGATGGGAATGTTACACTTTTTCAAGGAGGCTTTGAGGGTGTCCTTGAAGTGTTTCCTCTGCCCACCTGGGGCTCTCTTGCCGTGCCGGAGCTCCGAGTAGAGCGCTTGTTTTGGGAGTCTCGTATCGGGCATGCGGACAATGTGACCTGTCCATCGGAGCTGATCGAGCATGGTCAAGGCTTCGATGCTGGGGACGTTGGCCTGAGCAAGAACACTGACATTGCTGCGCCTATCCTGCCAATGATTTGAAGGATCTTGCGGAGGCAGCATTGGTGGTACCTCTCCAGTGCTTTGAGGTGCCTGCTGTACATGGTCCATGTCTCTGAGGCATACAGCAGGGTGGGTATCACTGCTGCTCTGTAGACCATGAGCTTAGTGCCGGGTTTGAGGTTCGGCTCTTCAAACACTCTCTTCCTCAGGCGACCGAAGGCTGCACTGGCACATTGAAGGTGGTGTTGGACTTCGTCGTCGACGTCTGCCCTTGTTGACAGTAGGCTCCCGAGGTATGGAAAGTGGTCCACGTTGTCCAAGGCCTTGTCGTGGATTTTGATAATCGGGGGGCAGTACTGTGTGGCGGGGGCAGGTTGTTAGAGAACCTTTGTCTTACAGATGTTTAGTGTAAGGCCCATGCTCTCGTACACTTCGGTGAAGGTGTTGACGATGGTTTGGAGTTCGACCTCCGAGTGAGCGTAGATGCAAGCGTCGTCTGCATACTGTAATTCGACGACAGAGGATGGGACGACCTTGGATCTGGACTGGAGGCGACGGAGGCTGAACAGTTTCCCGTTTGTTCTGTAAATTAGCTCCACTCCAGTGGGGAGCTTGCTGAGGGTGAGATGGAGCATTGCAGCAAGGAAGATCGAGAAGAGCGTTGGTGCGATGACACAGCTTTGTTTGACCCTGGTTCGTACGTGAATTGGGTCTGTGGTGGAACCGTTGGTCAGGATCATGGCTTGCATGTCGTCGTGAAGCAGGCAGAGGATGGTGACAAACTTTTGAGGGCAGCTGAATTTGAGGAGGACGCTCCATAATCCCTCACGGTTGACAGTGTTGAAGGCCTTTGTGAGATCAAAGAAGGCCATGTACAGCGGTTGGTGCTATTCCCTGCATTTCTCTTGTAATTGATGTGCGGTGAAGATCATGTCCATTGTGCCCCTTAGTGGGCGGAATCCGCATTGCTACTCTGGGAGGAGCTCTTCAGCCACTGGGAGAAGGTGATTGAGGAAGATTCTTGCGATGACTTTCACTGTGGCAGACAGCAGGAAACCTCCTCTGTAATTATCGCAATCGGACTTGTCACCTTTCTTGAAGATGGTCACAATTACGGCATCTCTGAGATCCCCTGGCATACTCTCCTCCTTCCAAATAAGAGAAATGAGTTCATGTATTCGCGCCAATAGTGCTTCTCCGCCATGTTTTAGCGCCTCGGCAGGGATTCCATCTGCTCCTGAGGCCTTGTTGTTCTTCAGTTGTCGGATGGCCTTTTCAACCTCCTGCCAGGCTGGGGTTGTGCTGAGATGGTGACGGGTATCATGCTGTGGGGTGGAGTTGAGGACACTCGCGTCGAAGACAGAGTCGCGATTAAGGAGATCTTCGAAGTGCTCCTTCCAGCGGGCACTGACTGCCTCGCTGTCCTTGATGAGTACCTCTCCGTTCTTGGCCCGCAATGGGGTAGGGCCTTGGGTGCTTGGGCCGTAGATAGTCTTGACTGCCCTAAAGAATCCATGCATGTCGTGGTTGTCGGCTAGCTGCTGGATCTCCTGTGCTTTCTCCACCCACCATCTGTTCTTTAGGTCGCGAGTTTTTTGTTGGACCTCGGCTTCAGGCTTCTGTAGAGCTGCTTTCTTGCTCTCGAGTTGTGTTGCTGTTTCCAGATCAGGAATGCCTTGCGCTTGCGGCTTATTAGCTCCTGGATCTCCTGGTCATTCTCGTCGAACCAGTCTTGGTGTTTCCTGGTCGAGTGACCGAGCGTCTCTTCACAGGTGCTGATTATGGAGGCCTTGAGTGCAGACCAGACGCTGTGGGCACTCTGTGTCTCTGCATCACTGGGAGTCGTCAGGTTGTTTGTGAGGCGCAGGCTGAATAGGGCTTTCTTAGCGGGGTCTTTGAGTGCTCCAGCGTTAATTTTCCTGCGGCATTTTTTCTGTTGCTGCCGCTGTTTTGGGGCTACATTGATGGAACTGACAGAACGGATTAGGCGGTGATCAGTCCAGCAGTCATCAGCTCCTGTCATGGCACGGTCCGTCGTTCGGACGATGGCGTAGTCCAGCAGATGCCAGTGCTTGGAGTGAGGGTGCTGCCATGAAGCCTTGTACTTGTCTCTCTGATGGAACAAGGTGTTGGTTATGACAAGGCCATGTTCTAAGCATTTTGACAGGAGGAGGGTAACATTGGAGTTGGCTTTCCCTACCCCCTCTCTGCCGATCACACCTCCCCAGAGGTCTGTGTCATAGAGTCATAGGTCTAGAAATTCAGTATAGCCACTTTTGGGGCGGTAAAGTCGGGCGGCCGCTAAAGTTTGCGCCCGGCGCAAAGTCGCGCCCCCTTCGCCGATATTCAGTCGCATCGCCCCAAGAGGTTGCTGCTGCGCTAAAACAGGCGATGCACGACTATCTTTAGGCGCTAAGCCGGCGGTGCTGAGCGATACCCCCGAGGCCGGGCGCAGCGCCAGTGTGGCGAGTTGTTGATTGACGGCAGACACTCTGGCGCCGGTCAGCTCTTAAAGGGGGAGGGTGGATTTGTTTGCCTGCCACGCCCTGCACACTGCAGCCCTCAACCTAGGCCTGACCACTTCAGCTTCACCTGCACAACGCCCAGGGCTATGGAGAAGGCCAGGGAGAGAGCGCAGCGCTTCAGCGACGGTGACCTGAGGCTGTTGGTTGGCGGAGTGGAGCGCAGGCGCCATGTTTTGTTCCCAGAAGGTGGCAAGAGGCCGCTGCCCAGTGCCTACCGGAAAGCCTGGAGGGAGGTCTCAAACAGGGTGTCTTCCAACAGCGTGGTTGCCAGGACTCCTGTGCAATGCCGGAAGAAGTTCAACGACCTCACTCGGGTTGTCAGGGTGAGTACCCTTTCCAGTGTCCTCCTCATCCCTGCATGTGCACCTCAGTTTATGGGCAAAGGGATCTGAAAGCCCTAATGCCCAGCCCTCATCCAGCAGCTATGGGACTGTCATGAAAATCACTTGCACATTCAGCACTTTACACACTGTACAAGCTATTTGACCATGGGAGGCATTGCAGACAAGATCAGGGCTTCACACTGTCAGGGCCAGTCCACCATGGGAGGCATTGCAGACAAGATCAGGGCTTCACACTGTACTTAGAGGCCGTCCTTTCTCTTGCAGGCCAAGGTGGCGCACAACCGGCGGAAACGAATTGACACCGGGGGAGGCCGTCCTGACGTAAAAGAGCTCTCCGACCTCGACCAGCGTGTGGAGCGCATTATGGCAGGCCGGCTGATTGGCCCCATCGCCAGTGGAGATGCCGACCCTGTTCTGGGCACCAATGGTAAGGGCATCACCTTTTTGACCTCGCTCGTTCCACTTGCGCCTCAGATCAGCATCCTTTGCCACTGTCCGACCAATGCAGTGAATGGCAGCACTCATGCCTCCCTCGCTGCCGCCCTGTCCTCACTCTAAAGCTACTCTTGTGCCTTCCTGCTTTCAGATGGTGAATCGCCAGGTGAGGAGGCGGGCCCTCAAGCTGCCACTGTCAGCGCTTCGGAATACGAGGAGGAGGAAGATGAAGCCGGCCCATCAGTGCCACCCTCAGCCGCACCAGCCCATGGCGATGTAGGGGACACGTCTTCCCTGGAGGGGAGCCGGGGGGAAGGGTCGGAGGAGAGTGAAGCTCCGGGGCCCAGCGGCCTGCAGCAACGCGGGAGGGGTGGGGAAGCTCGGCGGACTTCTCCCCAGAGGGTGAGTGCGGCCTCCAGTCCTGCGACGGTCAGCGCAGAGGAGGTGCGGCTCCTGGAGGAAATGGCCGTCCAGGCTGAGTGCAGGCACAATGAGCTCATGGCTGCAGTGGCAAGGATGCCTGACTCCATTGAGTCTTTGTCAAGGAGTGTGCAGCAATTTGGAGCAGCACAGGCCAGGAGTCTGGATCAATTCAGTGCAGCACAGGCCAGGAGTCTACAGGACTTCGCGGCAGCACAGGCGGCATCGAGCCAAGTGCTCAGTCGTGCCGTCCATTCACTGGCTGTTGTCATGCGGACACAGACCAGGGCCACACGGGCACTAACTGCTGCCACCCTCGCTGGATCAGCCAGGCATCGCCAGGGCACTCGCCGCGCAGCAGCAGCCCAGCAGTCTGTTCTTCCGCTGTTTGCTGCGCATGCTGCAGTGCTGGCCCGTGCGAGTGCCACTGTATCAGGCGACCAGCGAGCACCTGCGATCTGTCAGGTTGGCACCATTCCTGCAGCCGACACTGCCACTCCGCCATTGCAGCTGCCACGAGCCGCTGGACAGACTGCTGCCGCCCAGCCAGAGTTGGAGCAGTCAGCAGCCGGCCACTCCAAGGCCAGAGCTGGTGCAGGCCGACCCCCAAGGGCATCTGCCGTCTCGCCATCTGCCCCTCAGCAGCCTTCCCCCAGCCTTGCTGCAGCCACTGGGCTCCCATTGAGGAGGAGCTGCAGGGCGGGCAGGGGCCAGGCAAGGATGCGAAAGGCATCGCCCTCGCAGGGCAAAAAGTAGAAGGTATGCACAAATGCCTGGTGCTTTTTGTAAGGCCGAGATTGGTGTAGTTGTGTTTTTGTAAGGCCGAGACTGGTGTCTTTCTTTCTTTTTGTAAGGCCGAGACTGGTGTAGTTGTGTTTTTGTAAGGCCGAGACTGGTGTCTTTCTTTCTTTTTGTAAGGCCGAGACTGGTGTAGTTGTGTTTTTGTAAGGCCGAGACTGGTGTCTTTCTTTCTTTTTGTAAGGCCGAGACTGGTGTAGTTGTGTTTTTGTAAGGCCGAGACTGGTGTCTTTCTTTCTTTTTGTAAGGCTGAGACTGGTAGTTTTGTGTTTTTTGAGGGGGCTTCTCCACATGAGGATGTAATGTGGGAAGGGCAGAGGTTTTCAATAAATTATTGTTGTTAAATTGCACTGTGCATGGTTTTTTGGTTAAGTCCTGGTTGCCCTGCTCGGCTGAGGGCTTGTGGAGCGGCTACATTCATCTGCTGACATTGGCACAAGCCACTCCCTGAGAGGGGGCTTAGAACCGACGTTCAATAAGCCGGCGACGGGTGGCCCTTGCACTTTCTGCCTCCCTCCTGTGCTGGTCCTCCTCCTCCTCCTCCTCCTCCTCAGGTGGTCCTCCAATCTCTGGTGGCAGTGGCTGAGTCCTGCGGATAGCCAGGTTGTGCAGCATGCAGCAAACGACCACGAAATGGGAGACTCGCTCCGGCGAATATTGTAGGGCTCCACCGGAACGATCCAGACAGCGGAACCGTTGCTTCAGGACGCCGATTGTTTGTTCGATGATGTTCCTGGTCGCTTGATGGCTATCGTTGTATCCCTCTTCAGCAGGGGTGCTGGGCGCACGGAGCGGGGTCATCAGCCAGGTACACAAAGGATAGCCTTTGTCCCCGATAAGCCATCCTCGTGGGTGAGGCTGGGCCTGGAACATGTCTGCCACAGAAGTCTGGCGCAGGATGAAGGCATCGTGGCTGCTGCCTGGAAAGCGGGCATTGACAGCTAGGATGAGCTGCCTGTGGTCACACACCAGCTGGACGTTCAGCGAATGGCAGCCCTTCCGGTTGCGGTAATCCTCGGCATTCTCCAGAGGTGCCCGCATGCGTGCAGTCAATGGCGCCCTGCACCATGGGGAAGCCCACGAATGCTGCAAAGCCCATTGCACGCTGTTGCTGCTTGGCAAGGGCCATGGAGAAGGAGATGAACTGACGTCTCCTTGTGAAAAGGGCATTGGTCACCTGGCGGATGCAGCAATGCACGGCGAACTGGGAGATGTTGGCAATGTCCCCAGCAGCGGATTGGAAGGAGCCGGTGGCATAGAAGTTGAGAGCCACCGTCACCTTCACTGCCACCGACAGAGATGTCCTGCTCCTCAGCTGTGGCTCCAGATCACCGCCAAGCAGGTGGCAGATCTCTGTGACCACCTCCCTTCGGAATCGCAGCCTCCGAACACACTGCTCCTCAGACATGTTGAGATAGGAGAACTGCTGGCGGTATACCCTGGGTGGGTAAGGCCTCCTTTCCCGACGCCTGTTGCCCCCTCTCCGTCTAGCCAGGGCTGCCACTCTCTCACGGCGTCTGTGAGCCCTTTGGATGTAATTGAGAAAGCCAGCGTTTACACCCATTGCAGCCCCCATAATATGCTGGCAAACAATGAGATGTCAATGAAGGCAAAGACAAGTGGAAAGCTGTGGCCTGAAGCCACAAGTACCTGTCCGAGTGTTGGGCCAAAGCAGAAAGCTCTCTACCTTGGTCTCTCTGCAAAGATCCGTCTCTCAAGAAGGAGTGCTGCGAAATGGCAGCCTTTTATAGTGCAGGAGGAGTGCCCTTTAATTTGCACCCCCCGCGCCCCGCATCGACTGAGCACCGTTCCACTCTAACAGTCGCTAGGGGCGCCAGGCGCACAATGGGGCGTCGCGACTGAATTTCCGGTTGGGGGCGCACAAAGGGCGTTGCACGAGGAAATGACGTCATGATCTGCGCGCGCAGCTGAGCGCGCGCAAAGACTTTGCGCCGCCGCTAAATCTTGAGTGAAGTTGGGGCGAGGCGCAGATCGCGCTGTGCCCGGCCGCTAGCCGCCTAGCGCCCAACATCTACTCCTCCTAAGGTGCTACCGGCTGGCGCAACCAACTGAATTTCTAGGCCATAGAGTTATACAGCACAGAAAGAGGCCCTTCGGCCCATCGCGTCCACGCTGGCCATCAAGCCCTGTCTAATCTAATCCCATTTTCCAGCATTTGGTCCGTAGCCTTGAATGCTATGGCATTTCAAGTGCTCATCCAAATGCTTCTTGAATGTTGTGAGGGTTCCTGCCTCTACCACCCTTTCAGGCAGTGAATTCCAGGTTCCAACCACCCTCTGGGTGAAAAAGTTCTTCCTCAAATCCCCTCTAAACCTCCTGCCCCTTACCTTGAATCTATGCCCCCTTGTTATTGACCCCTCTACTAAGGGAAAAAGTTCCTTTCTATCTACCCTATCTATGCCCCTCATAATTTTGTACACCTCAATCAGGTCCCCCCTCAGCCTTCTCTGCTCCAAGGAAAACAACCCCAGCCTGTCCAGTCTTTCTTCATAGCTGAAGCGCTCCAGCCCAGGTAACATCCTGTTGAATCTCCTCTGCACCCTCTCCAAAGCAATCACATCCTTCCTATAGTGTGGCGACCAGAACTGCACACAGTATTCCAGCTGTGGCCTAACCAGTGTTTTGTACAGCTCTGTGACGGAACCACCAGAGGATTACGGACAATTGTATATAATTCCTTTTACAGCAATGTAGTACAGCTGGGGGCTGCACCTTTAATGTATCTGTTAACTGTACTAGGGCTTCTTTCCTGTACTCCGCGTGATGACGTCATGCCGTCCGTCACGTGATCTCTCAACGGCCGGAAGAACGCGATGGCGTCATGACGTCAGAGCTCGGAACCTTCTAGCAGTTGAGCTCGGAACCTGCTAGCAGTTGAGCTCGGAACCTGCTAGCAATTGAGCTCGGAACCTTCTAACAGTTTCCAGAGAAACTTTCAAGCAGACCAGACCTATTTGCATTGTATCCTACAGTTTCCTGTACAGCTTCGTTTGTACATTAAATTTTATTGTTTTTGATTTTCTGAGTCGATCTCAATTCTTCGGCTAGGAACCCCAGTTCCTACAGCTCCATCATAACCTCCCTGCTCTTATATTCTATGTCTCGGCTAATGAAGGCAAGTATTCCATATGCCTTTTTAACCACCTTATCCACCTGTTCTGCTGCCTTCAGGGATCTATGTACATACACACCAAGGTCTCTCTGATCCTCTGTCTTTCCTAGGGTCTTACCATTCATTGTGTATTCCCTTGCCTTGTTAGTCCCTCCAAAATGCATCACCTCACACTTTTCAGGGTTAAATTCCATTTGCCACTGTTCCGCCCATCTGACCAACCCATCTATATCGTCCTGCAGACCGAGGCTACGCTCCTCGCTATTTACCACCCCACCAATTTTCGTGTCATCTGCGAACTTACTGATCATACCTTTTACATTCACATCCAAATCATTAATGTAGACCACAAACAGCAAGGGACCCAGCACCGATCCCTGCGGTACCCCACTGGGGTACCCAAGGTTCCCTGGGCTTGTTGGTCCCACCCTTGACCTTTATGGGAACATGTTGCCATTGTACTCTCTCAATTTCCTTTCTGAAAGACTCCCATTGCTCCGATGTGGATTTTCCTACAAGTAGCTGATCCCAGTCCACTTTGGCCAGATCCTGCCTTATCATATTAAAATCGGCCTTCCCCCAATTTAGAACCTTTATTTCCGGTCCATCTCTGTTCTTTTCCATGACTACCTCAAATCTCACCGAATTATGGTCACTGTCACTAAAGTGCTCACCTACTAACACTTCTACCACTTGCCCGGCCACATTCCCTAGAATTAGGTCCAGTACCACCCCCTCTCTTGTAGGACTTTCTACATGCTGGCTCAAAAAGCTCTCCTGGATGCACTTTAAGAATTCTGCACCCTCTAAGCCTTTCACACTCTGACTATCCCAGTTAATATTGGGGAAGTTGAAATCTCCCACTATTATTACCCTATCATTTGCACATTTCTCTGAGATTTGCCTACATATCTGTTCCTCTATCTCCCCCTGACTGTTTGGGGGCCTATAGTACACTCCCAGCAAAGTGCTTGCCCCCTTTTTGTTTTTATGTTCTACCCATATGGCCTCATTAGAGGAACCTGTTAATATATCATCCCTCCTTACAGCAGTAATTGACTCCTTAATTAATATTGCGACACCCCCTCCTCTTTTACCCCCCCCGTCTCGCCTGAAGATTCTATACCCCGAAATATTGAGCTGCCAGTCTTGCCCCTCCCTCAACCATGTCTCCGTGATAGCAACAATATCATACTCCCATGTGTTCATCAACACCTTCAGTTCATCCACCTTATTCGCAAGACTCCTTGCATTAAAATAAATGCCATCCAGCCTTGCCCTACTCCCTTGTGCCGTTAAATATTTGCTCTGCCTTCCAAGCTGACTTGTTTTTTCCTCTATATTTGGCTGTACATCACCCCCTATTATAGCTCCACTCTGTATCCCATCCCCCTGCCAAGTTAGTTTAAACCCCCCCCCCCCAACAGTGCTAGCAAACCTCCCCGCAAGGATATTTGTCCCGTTCTGGTTCAGGTGCAACCCGTCCGACTTGTACAAGTCCCACCTTCCCCAGAAGCAGAACCAGTGATCCAGGAAACTAAAGCCCTCCCTCCTGCACCAACTCTTTAGCCACGCATTCATCTGCTCTATCCTCCTATTCCTATACTCACTAGTACGTGGCACCGGGAGTAATCCAGAGATTACAACCTTTGAGGTCCTGCTCTTTAATCTGCTACCTAGCTCCCTAAATTCTTGCTGCAGGACCTCATCCCTCTTCCTACCCATGTCGTTGGTCCCAATGTGAACCACAACCTCTGACTGTTCACCCCCCCCCCTTCAGAATGCCCTGCAGCCGTTCAGTGACATCCTTGACCCTGGCACCAGGGAGGCAACAAACCATCCTGGAGTCACGTCTACGGCCACAAACGCCTATCTGTTCCCCTTACGATAGAATCCCCTACCACTATTGCTCTCCCACTCTTTTTCCTCCCTTCCTGAGCAGCAGAAGCACCCCCGGTGCCAGGAAGTTGTCCTTTCCAACTCTGGCATTAAAGTCGCCAAGGAGGATCAGCTTGTCGCCCATTGGGACTCGCGACAGGGATTGTTCGAGGCTGGAGTAGAATTCCTCTTTGGTCTTGTCTGTGGCTTCCAGTGTTGGGGCGTACGCACTGATGACCGGAGCGCATTGGTGAGCCGAAGAGTCATGAGGCGCTCGTTTATACCGCTAGGAGAGTCTCTGAGACGCCCAACCAATTCATTTTTTATGGCGAAGCCTGCCCCATGGAGGCGGCGTTCTTCTTCAGGTTTGCCTTTCCAGAAGAAGGTGTAGCCACCACCTTGCTCCTTGAGCTGGCCCTCCCTTGCTCGCCGGGTCTCACTTAGGGTGGCGATGTCAATGTCGAAACGTCTGAGCTCCCGGGCAACGATAGCAGTACATCACCTTAGTCAATGCTGCCCTGTTCCTGTTTCCTGTGGGCCTGTCCTCCCGTGAGCCTAATTCTTATCCGGCTGCATGCTGGCTCTTTTTTGGCCGAATTGTGCAGCGTGCAGTAGATGATGTTGATTTTGAAGATTTTGGCTGGAGTGGAGGGCAGCATTCTGCCTGAGCAGTCCAAAAAATGGAATTGTTGCCTCAGCAACCGTATGGTGATTGGATGATGGCATGTATCTCACAGAATCTCTGTGGGGGGTTCGAATTAAGGTCATCAGCTGTGGTCTCATAAAAGCCGTCTGTTCATTCTCTTGAGACTGTCAAATAATGCAGGCACCATTGACTAATTTGGCAGGGGGAGGGGAGCCAGGATGTTGTAGCAGAGAGGAGAGACAAGGTGCATAGAAAACTAAGAGGGACAAATAGCAACAGAACAAAGAATAGTGTAGAAAGAGCAGAAATTAGATGGAGGAAAAAAGCAAAGCAGACTAGCATGGTGTTGGAATGCATGTGTGTTAATGCGAGTATTGTTACAAATAAGGTCCATGAGCTGCAAGCACAGGCTACAACATGGGGTTATGATATAGAGGCTATAATGGAGACCAGGCTTAAATATGGGCAGGAATGGGAATTAAACGTTCCTTACTACAATGTATTCAGGAGCTCCCTGGGTGACAAAGGTTAAAATAAACAGAAAAAGGATGTTAATGAGAAATGTCAGGTAATGAATACAGTAGGAAACCAGGCAGAATACAGAGAGTGAAAGGGGAAATTGAAAAAGGATAAAAGAAGGGCAACGAGAGAATATGAGAAAAGATTAGCGGGCAACATAAGAGGGAACCCAAAAATCTTTTACATAAAAAAGTAAAAGGATAGTTAAAGGAATGGTGGGGCCAATTAGAGACATAGGAGGAAATCTTGTTGTGGAGGTGTATGGCATGATTGAGGTACTGAATAAGTACTTGCATCTGTCTTCATAAAGAAGAGGATGAAATTAATGTCGCAGTAGGGGGGGGGGGGGGAGTAGAGATATTGGATAGGATAAAAAGATAGAAGGGAGGTGCTAAATAGGTTGGCATCACTCAAGGTTAACAAGTCACCTGGTCCAGATAGGATGCATCCTAGGTTGCTGAAGGAGGTAAAAGTGGAGATAGCAGAAGTTCTGGCCACAATCTTTCAATCCTCCTTGGATATGGGAATGGTGCCAGAGGACTGGAGGACAAATGTTACACCCCTATTCAATAAAGGGGAGAGAGACAAACCTGGTAATTACAGGCCAATCAGTCTAACACCAGTGGTGGGAAAACTACTGGAGACCGTTGTCAAGGACAAAATTAATTCTCACTTGGAGAAGCATGGGTTAATAAGGGACAATCAGCACGGACTTGTTAAAGGCAAATTTTGTCTGAGTAATTTGATTGAGTTCTTTGATGAAGTAACAGAGAGGGTTGATGAAGATAGTGCAGTAGATGTATATATGGATTTTCAAAAGGGATTTGATAAAGTACTTCATAACAGACTTGTTCAGAAAATAGAACCACATGCAATTAAAGGAATGGTGGTAACTTGGGTACGTAATTGGCTAAGGGATAGGAGGCAGAGAGTATTGGTGAATAGATGTTTTTCTGACTGGAGAGAAGTATGCAGTGGGATCCCCTAGAGATCGGTATTAGGACCATTGCTTTTCTTGTTATATATAAATGACCTGGACTGGGGTATAGGGAGAACAATTTCAAAGTTTGCGGATGATACAAAACTTGGTAACGCAGTACATAGTGAGGAGGATAGCAGAAGACTTCAGGAGGACTTAGACAGACTGGTGAAATGGATAGACACATGGCAGATGTAAGTTAATGTGGATAAGTGTGAACAACATGGAAAGGCAGTATAATCTAAATGGTACTATCTTGAGGGGGGCGGGTGCAAGAGCAGAGGGACCTGGGGGTGCATATTCACAAATCCTTGAAGGTGGCAGAGCAAGTTGATAAGGCAGCTAAGAAAGCATATGGGATTGCTGGCTTTGTAAATATGGATATTGAATACAAAAACTAGGAAGTCATGCTAAACCTTTACAAATCACTGGTTAGGCCTCAACTGGAGCATTGTGTACAATTCTGGGCACCACATTTTAAGGCCTTGGAGAGGGTACAGAGGAGGTTTACCAGGATGATACCAGGGAAGAGGGATTTGAGTTACATGGAGAGATTGGAGAAGCTGGGATTGTTTTCCTTAGAGCAGAGAAGGTTAAGGGGTGCCCTAAAAGAGGTATTCAAAATAATGAGGGGTTTTTGATCGAACAAATAGGGAGAAACGGTTTCCTCTGGCAAGTGGGTCATTAACCAGAGTTCAAAGATTTAAAATAATTGGCAAAAGAACTAGAGGGGAAATTAGGAGAATTTTTTTTCACTCAGGGTTGTTAAGATCTGGCACACATTACTTGAAAGGTTGGTGGAAGCAGATTCCATCAACATTTTCAAAAGGCAATTGGATGAATACTTGAAGAGGACTAATTTGCAGGGTTATGGGGAAAAACCTGGGGTGTGGGACTAAATTGGACCGCTCTTTTAAAGAGCCAGCACAGGCATGATGGGTCGAATGGCCCCCTTCTGTGTTGTAAGATTCAATGAAAGGTAGCCTTAGTCTCCCAAAGCCAAAATGAAAGTGTCATGGCGGCAAATTGGATAACATGCAAGATCACTTTCCTGGGGTCTGAATCCACTTGAACATTTATGGAGTGGTACCCTTTGGTTTAATCTGTGGGATGCTGATGGCAACATGAGTTCCACCTATAATGTCCAGACTCTAGGAAAGTCTGTCAGGTCTGTCCACTGGTAAAGTGGTAACGCCTTTTCCCCTGGCAAACATGGCAGTTATTTATGCAGGGGTGGACTAATTTATACAGACTGATTTATCTGACAGATGGCCTCGATGGATCCTGCTGCATAGAAGCTTAATGTCTCAATGATTAGGGAAGAGCTGTCCCAGTCCTTGAAGTTATCAGTAAATCAGGCTGCAGCAGGTGACGTTGCTCAGCCACTGCTTCTGAAGTCAGCTTTCCCGCCCAGTTAACAGTGGCATGGTTTGTCACCATCCTCCGCCTGCCTCACGACAACATGCAAGCCATGATCCTGACCAATGGATCTACCACAGACCCAATTTACGTATGGACTGGGGTCAAGCAAGGCTGTGTCATCGCACCAACGCTCTTCTCGATCTTCCTTGTTGCAATGCTTCATCTCACCCTCAGTAAGCTCCCCGCGGGACTGGAGCTAATCTACAGAACAAACAGGAAACTGTTCAACCTCCGTCGCCTCCAGTCCAGATCCAAGGTCATCCCATCCTGTCACTGAATTACAGAATGCAGACGACGCTTGTGTCTGCGCACACTCTGAGGCCGAACTCCAAACCATCGTCAACACCTTCACCGAAGCATACGAGAGCACGGGCCTTACACTAAACATCCGTAAGACAAAGGTCCTCTAACAACCTGCACCCGCCACGCAGCACTGCTTCCCGATTATCAAAATCTATGACGAGGCCTTGGACAACGTGGACCACTTTCCATACCTCGGGAGCCTACTGACAACAAGGGCAGATGCCGATGACAAAGTCCAACACCGCCTTCAGTGTGCCAGTGCAGCCTTCAGTCGCCTGAGGAAGAAAGTGTTTGACGACCAGGACCTCAAACCCAGCACCAAGCTCATGGTCTACAGAGCAGCAGTGATACCCGCCCTCCTGTATGCTTCAGAGACATGGACCATGTACAGCAGGCACCTCAAAGCACTGGAGAGGAACCACCAATGCTGCCTCCACAAGATCCTGCAAATCCATTGGCAGGATAGGCGCACCAACATCAGTGTTCTCGCTCAGGCCAACATCCCCAGCATCGAAGCTCTGACCATGCTCGATCAGCTCCGATGGACGGGCCACATCGTCCGCATGCCCGATACGAGACTCCCAAAACAAGCACTCTACTCGGAGCTCCGACATGGCAAGAGAGCCCCAGGTGGGCAGAGGAAACGCTTCAAGGACACCCGCAAAGCCTCCTTGAAAAAGTGCAACATCCCCACCGACGCCTGGGAATCCCTGGCCCAAGACCGCACAAAGTGGAGAAGCATCCAGGAAGGTGCCGAACACCTTGAGTCTCTTCGCCGGGAACAAGCGGAAGCCAAGCGCAAGCAGCGCAAGGCGCGCACGCCAACCCAAGCACCCCACCCACCTGCCCCTTCAATCATCGTCTGCCCCACCTGTGACAGAGACTGTAGGTCCCGCATTGGACTCATCAGTCACCTGAGAACTCATTTTTAGTGTGGAAGCAAGTCATCCTTGGTTCCGAGGGACTGCCTAAGAAGAAGAAGGGTTTGTAAACACAAATCCTTAGCTATTGATAACAGTGAGCATACCCCTCAAGTTACCCTCATCCAATTGATGCAATCAAATGAATTCCCATCCTCACAGCTTGGTTAGCTGCAACTTATACTGCAGCAGCTGTTGTCAAAACTCTGAAGGTTTCAGCAAAAAGGCAAAAGTATAGAAGGAAATAAAAATGCACAAAATGTTCAGTGCAAATGTAGAGAAATAGTCACTTGCCAAAAAAAGCAGACTTCAACATTCAAATGAAACAACAGCAACCTTGCTTGAAGAAACACTCCAAAGCTGGTCAGGCCCGTTTCCCTGTCCAGTGCCCATTTTATGTGGATAAGGCATGCACTGGGGCAGAGCTTTGATTGAACTCATGAAAGTACGTATGGGGTAGGATTTAAATAATATCTTTGATGTGGATTTTGTTTGCCAGTATCACAGACTCGTTATTCCACCCACAATTGCGACTTGAAAAATTGGACAGGCTGTAAATTGGACAAGTGAGGTCAGGGGCCCAACTTTCTGACACATGTTCAACACCAGCAAGGCTCTGTGCTGCCAGACAAACCTCAGCAAATCAAGGCTTTGGTATCTGCCTCAGCAACAGACCTATTATAGCATAGGCTACATAAAGAACAAAGAGGTCTTTTACTCTGTCCCAACAATCTAGCATAACAGTGAGAAAGGGACTCCCAAGCACACCACTCTGAATGTCCCATTTTACACATTGGACATAACTGTGGCCTCTAAATGAGACTATAAATTTAGTTGCAAATTTTGCTGAATTATGCGTAATTTGTTTTCCAGACTTGTACTCACAAGAGATTGGGCTGAAAGCCCCCAAATTTATTTCCCATAATAATAAGGAGACATACAGCCAGGAGAGAGCGAATTTTTCACTCCGCATTCTGGGCTGCTTTCAATCCTAACGGGTAGAATTTAACTTTCACCGGCAGGTGGTGAACCCAGTGTGGTGAATCGGCTAGTTATACACCCCACCGGATTTCCTTTTCCATTGACTTCAAGTCGTGCGGGGTGTATAACAGGTGGCCGATCCACTACCACCAATTCCCCGCCCCGGCCAAAGTTGAAAATTACCCCCAATATGTTAAATCACTGTGCCATCCAGTTCCATTATAATCCGTTTTACAATAATTATACAATACAAAGTGCCATTGCAATGTAACAAGTTGCACTGGCAGATCTCGGTTCAGCTCAATGTCACTTCACCATTTTGCAACTATTTAGTACTGAGGAATATGTTTCTAGTGAATCACTTTTACATGCCAAACATCAATGAGTAATACATTGAACACTGATGAAACATATTAAAGATTGTACTTCATTGGCTGTAAAGTGCTTTGGGACGTCCTGAGGTCATGAAAGGCGCTATAGAAATGCAAGTCTTTTTTTAATTAACTTTTATAAGTATAAAATTGCAAGACTGGAAACAAATAATTATCATTCAAAAAATTGTAAAGCTAATTCTTAAATTGTGATATTATACAGGAATATCAATCTTGAAAATATTTATACAAATATATATAAAATCAGTAGTACTGGGTTTCACTACATTGCTGTTAGCTGATACTATTTTAGAGGAAGTGTAAAATCTCATGTTAATAGCTGCAAATTTACAATGTTAAAGTGTTGCAATCTTCCTGCCTCTTACATAGTCTCATACATATTTATGGCAAAACATTTTATACAAAAAATGTTTAAGAGCATCAGAGTAATTCAGTTTGGAGCAAAATTATTACTTTACCACTTCGTTTAAAATAAATAGCTTTCAAGCATAGATGAATGCAATTGTATGCAATATATTCAAAATTCTGTTTAGTTCCTTCTTGAAAAACAACTCATTGATTGTACTGAGTCACTAATGCATCCCAAGTCAGCAAGTCTGAATTCCAGAAGTTACAGACTTGAAGCAGAATCCATTTCCTCTGTGGGAAATCCGAGCCCGAGTTCAGTTTGCACCTGTAGTAGAGGAAAATAATGATTTGATAAACTGTCAGTACACATAGATACGTGTCTCAGGTTCTGTAATGTGATGCAAAGGTGTCATTAGTTTTAGCATAGAATCATAGAAATTTACAGCACAGAAGGAGGCCATTCAGCCCATCGTGCCTGCGTCGGTCGAGAAAGAGCTATCCAGCCTAATTCCACTTCCCAGCACTTGGTCCGCAGCCTTGCAGGTTACGGCACTTCAAGTGCATATCCAGGTACTTTTTAAATGTGATGAGAGTCTCTGCCTCTACCACCCTTTCAGACAGTGAGTTCCAAACCCCCACAGCCCTCTGGGTGAAAAAAGTTCTCTTCAACTCCCCTCTAATCCTTCCAACAATTACTTTAAATCTATGCCCCCTGGTTATTGGCCTCTCTGCTAGGGGAAATAGGTCATTCCTATCCACTCAATCTCGGCCCCCTCATAATTTTATACACCTCAATTAAGTCTCCCCTCAGCCTCCTCTGTTCCAAATAAAACAACCCCAGCCTATCCAATCTTTCCTCATAGTTAAAATTCTCCAGTCCTGGCAACATCCCCGTAAATCTCCTCTGTACCCTCTCTAGTGCAGGCACATCTTTCCTGTAATGTGGTGACCAGAACTGTACGTAGTACTCTAGCTGTGGCCCAGCTAGTGTTTTATGCAGTTCTAGCATAACCTTTCTGCTCATAGTCTATGCCTCGGCTAATAAAGGAAAGTATCCCATATGCCATCTTAACCACCTTATCTACCTGTCCTGCTACTTTCAGGCTTCTGTGGACATGAACTCCAAGATCCCTCTGATCCTCTACATTTCTCAGTATCCTACCATTTATTGTGTATTCCCTTGCCTTGTTAGCTCTCCCCAAATGCATTACCTCACACTTCTATGGATTGAATTCCATTTGCCTCTTTTCTGCCCACCTGACCAGTCCATCGATATCTTCCTGCAGTCTACAGCTTTCTTCCTCACTATCAACCACATGGCCAATTTTTGTATCATCTGCAAACTTCTTAATCATGCCCCCTACATTGAAGTCTAAATCATTGATATATAACACAAAAAGGCAAAGGACCCAGTACTGAGCCCTGTGGAACCCTACTGGAAACAGCCTTCCAGTCACAAAAATACCCGTCGACCATTACCCTTTGTTTCCTGCCACTGAGACAATTTTGGATCCAACTTACCACTTTACCTTGGATCCCATGGGCTTTTACTTTTTTGAGCAACCTGCCATGTGGGACCTTGTCAAAAGCCTTGCTAAAATCCATGTAGACTACATCAAACGCACTACCCTCATTGACCCGAGACCGGAGAGGCAGCGGAACTGCGAGGGAGCACCAGAGGCGGTGGAGGTACTTAAAGAGCAGCCCGAGGGAGCACCAGAGGCGGCGGAGGTACTTAAAGAGCAGCCCGAGGCAGCGAGGCCCAGAGCCCCGAGACCGGAGAGGCAGCGGACCTGCGAGGGATCACCAGAGGCGGCGGAGCTATTTAAACAGCAGCCCGAGGCAGCGAGGCCCAGAGCCCCGAGACCGGAGAGGCAGCGGACCTGCGAGGGATCACCAGAGGCGGCGGAGCTACTTAAAGAGCAGCCCGAGGCAGCGAGGCCCAGAGCCCCGAGACCGGAGAGGCAGCGGACCTGCGAGGGATCACCAGAGGCGGCGGAGCTACTTAAAGAGCAGCCCGAGGCAGCGAGGCCCAGAGCCCCGAGACCGGAGAGGCAGCGGACCTGCGAGGGATCACCAGAGGCCCGACCAATCCAGGTTCCGGGAGAGAGGTAAAAAGTAATCCAAGTGTGACGTCAGCAGGAAGCTGGTAAGTGATTGGTTGGTGAGTATTTCTCTCTTTTTTAAAACTTTAACTCTGTTTTATAGTTTCTAAGGTCTCTCTGGTGTAGCGGGGACTGTTGGTAAACTATTTAACTGTAGTGTAATTAGTGGGATTGATTGATTTAATTTAAACTCAATTAATTAAAGGGTAAGTCATGGCAGGAAAGCCGGGCCCTGTGATCTGCTCCTCCTGCGAGATGTGGGAACTCAGGGACACTTCCTGTGTCCCTGACAACTACATGTGCAGGAAGAGCACCCAGCTGCAGCTACTGACAGACCACATTGCGGTACTGGAGCTGCGATTGGATGCATACTGGAGCGTTCACGATGCTCGGGACATCGTGAATAGCACGTCTAGGGAGTTGGACACACTGCAGGTAGAGGTTGGACAGGAAGAAAGGGAACGGGTGACCAACAGGCAGAGTACTAGGCGCAGGCAGGTAGTGCAGGGGTCCCCTGTGGCCATCCCCCTCTCCAACAGATATACCACTTTGAGTACTGTTGGGGGGGATGGCTTATCAGAGGAAGGCAGCAGCAGCCAACTTCCTGGCACCAGGGGTGGCTCTGCTGCACAGAATGGAAGGAAAAAGTGTGGTAGAGCTATAGTAATAGGGGATTCAATTGTAAGGGGAATAGATAGGCGTTTCTGCGGCCGCAAACGAGACTCCAGGGTGGTGTGTTGCCTCCCTGGTGCAAGGGTCAAGGATGTCTCCGAGCGGCTGCAGAACATCTTGGAAGGGGAGGGTGAACAGCCAGTTGTCGTGGTGCATATAGGCACCAACGATATAGGTAAAAAGCGGGATGAGGGCCTAAAAGCGGAATATAGGGAGTTAGGAGGTAAATTAAAAAACAGGACCTCAAAGGTAGTAATCTCAGGATTGCTACCAGTGCCACGTGCTAGTCAGAGTAGAAATAGAAGGATACTTCAGATGAATACGTGGCTAGAGGAATGGTGCCAGGGGGAGGGATTCAAGTTCCTGGGACATTGGAACCGGTTCTGGGGGAGGTGGGACCTGTTCAAACCGGACGGTCTGCACCTGGGCAGGGCTGGAACCGATGTCCGAGGGGGAGTGTTTGCTAGTGCTGTGGGGGAGGGTTTAAACTAAAATGGAAGGGGGTTGGGAACCTGAGCAGGGAGACAGAGGAAAGGAAAACAAGGATAAAAGCAAAAGATAGGATGGAGAAAAACAAAAGTGGCAGTCAGAGAAATCAACGGTTTAAATCAAACGTGGCCACAGTAAATAATAATTCTAATAGGTCTAAGAGCGTTAAAAAAACAAGCCTGAAGACTTTGGCCTAGAAATTCAGTGGCCTGCGCCACCAGTTTGCGCCCAAAGAGGGCTTTTGCGCCAGTCTGCAAACTTCAGGCGAAATTCAGCGGTGCGCTAATGGCGGCGTTAGGCTGTAGCGCTGCGCCGCCACCGATGACGTCATCGGTGTGCGCAGCGCCCCGCTATCCCCCCGCTGGCCATATTGCGCCCCGCTATCGCCCCGAACGCCATATTAAGTCCCACCCGCCTCTTCAGCGCCGGCCGCAAACAGCGACCGGTACACAGGGCCTACCTGTGGCGGTAGTGGCGGTAATTAAAGTGGAGGTGCGGCCGGCCGCTTTTTCGGCAGCCGCCTGCCCGCACCTCCGTCCCCGGCCTCCTACACCCCGCCCCCCCCGCGGCATTGCCGGCTGTTTCCAGAGAGCCCGGCACTTCTCCTTGGTGCCGGGCTCATTTGCCGGCACTCGCGAGTGGAGATCGCGCTGTTGCAGGCACCTCCCCCTTAAGGGTGAGAGGAAGGCCTGCAGTACCGCAGGCTGCCGTGCCGCAGCGGGTGGCGCTGCGGCACCTTTCCCGCCGATATTCAGTTTCAGCGCCCCAAGCGGGGCGCCGAAACCCCTGTTTAGCGGCCGCCTTCCACTTGGGGTGCTGAAACCGAATATCCCGCTTGCGCAAGTGGATCCGCGCGCAGCGGTAATTCCGGCGCCTGAATTTCTAGGCCTTTGTGTCTTAATGCGAGGAGCATTTGTAATAAGGTGGATGAATTGGCTGCGCAAATAGAGGTAAACGAATATGATTTGGTTGGGATTACGGAAACGTGGCTCAAGGACGGCCAAGACTGGGAACTCAACATCCAGGGGTATTCGATATTCAGGAAAGATAGGCAAAAAGGAAAGGGAGGTGGGGTAGCATTACTGGTTAAAGAAGGGATTAACACAATTGTAATGAAGGATATTAGCTCTGATGAGGTGGAATCTGTATGGGTAGAATTGAGAAATACTAAGGGGAAAAAAACATTAGTGGGAGTGGTATATAGACCTCCAAACAGTAAGGCGGAGGTTGGGGATGGCATTAAAAGGGAAATTAAAGAAGCGTGCAATAAGGGCACAGCAGTCATCATGGGTGACTTTAATCTACATATAGATTGGGCTAACCAAATTAGTAACAATACTGTGGAGGAGGAATTCCTGGAGTGTTTACGGGATGGTTTCCTGGACCAATATGTCGAGGAACCAACCAGAGATCAGGCCATCTTAGACTGGGTATTATGTAACGAGAAAGGTATAATTAGCAATCTTGTTGTACGAGGCCCCTTGGGTCAGAGCGATCATAATATGATCGAATTCTTCATTAAGATGGAGAATGAAGTAGTTGACTCAGAACCTAGGGTCCTCAATTTAAATAAAGGAAACTACGATGGTCTGAGGAGCGAGTTGGGTAGGATTGATTGGGGAATGGCGCTCAAAGGGTTGACGGTGGATAGGCAATGGCAAACATTCAAAGACCGAATGGATGAACTACAGAAGTTGTTCATCCCAGTTTGGCATAAAAATAAAACAAAAAAGGTGACTCAACCGTGGCTAACAAGGGAAATTAGGGATAGCATAAGATCCAAGGAGAGGACATATAAATTGGCCAGAAAAAGCAATAATCCTGAGGATTGGGAGCAGTTTAGGATTCAACAAAGGAGGACAGGGAAAATAGAATATGAGAGTAAGCTATCAGGGAACACAAAAACTGACTGTAAAAGCTTTTATAGATATGTAAAGAGGAAAAGATTGGTGAAGTCAAGCGTAGGTCCCTTGCAGTCAGAATCGGGGGAATTTATAATGGGGAGCAAAGAAATGGCAGACCAACTAAATACATATTTTGGTTCTGTCTTCACAAAGGAGGACATAAATAACCTCCCAGAAATACCGCGGAACATAGGGTCTGATGAAAGGGTGGAACTGAAAGATATCAGTATTTGTAGGGAAATGGTGTTAGGAAAATTGATGGGACTGAAGGCCGATAAATCCCCAGGGCCTGATAATCTACATCCCAGGGTACTTAAGGAAGTGGCCCTAGAAATAGTAGATGCATTGCTGGTCATCTTCCAGAACTCAATAGACTCTGGAACAGTACCCATGGATTGGAGGGTAGCTAATGTTACCCCACTATTCAAAAAAGGTGGCAGAGAAAAAACAGGGAATTATAGACCGGTAAGCCTGACATCAGTAGTGGGGAAAATGCTGGAGTCCATTATAAAAGATGTAATAGCAGAGCACTTGGAAAGCAGTGACAGGATCGGACAAAGTCAACATGGATTTACAAAAGGTAAATCATGCTTGACTAATCTACTGGAATTTTTTGAGGATGTAACTGGTAAAATAGATAAGGGAGAACCAGTGGATGTGGTGTATTTGGACTTTCAGAAGGCTTTCGATAAGGTCCCGCATAAGAGGTTAGCGTGCAAAATTAAGGCACATGGGATTGGGGGCAAGGTATTGACTTGGATAGAGAACTGGTTGGCGGACAGAAAGCAAAGAGTTGGAATAAATGGGTCGTTTTCCGAGTGGCAGGCAGTGACTAGTGGGGTACCGCAAGGATCGGTCCTAGGACCCCAACTGTTCACAATATATATTAATGATCTGGACGAGGGAATTGGATGTAATATCTCCAAATTTGCAGACGACACAAAGCTGGGTGGGAGGGTATGCTGTGAGGAGGATGTCACGAAACTCCAGTACGATTTGGACAGGTTGGGTGATTGGGCAGAAACATGGCAAATGCACTATAATGTGGATAAATGTGAGGTTATCCACTTTGGTGGCAAAAACAGGAAGGCAGATTATTATTTGAATGGCAATAGATTGGGAGAAGGGGAAGTGCAAAGAGACCTATGTGTTCTTGTGCACCAGTCGCTGAAGGTAAGCATGCAGGTGCAGCAGGCGGTTAAGAAGGCAAATGGTATGTTGGCCTTCGTAGCAAGAGGGTTCGAGTACAAGAACAAGGATGTCTTGCTGCAGTTGTACAGGGCCTTGGTGAGACTGCACCTTGAGTATTGTGTGCAGTTTTGGTCACCTTACCTGAGGAAGGACGTTCTTGCCATGGAGGGAGTGCAGCGAAGATTCACCAGGCTGATACCTGGGATGGCAGGAATGACGTACGAGGAGAGATTGTGTCAATTGGGCTTATACTCACTGGAGTTTAGAAGATTGAGAGGGGATCTCATCGAAACCTATAAAATTCTGTCAGGTCTGGACAGACTAGATGCAGAAAGGATGTTTCTGATGGCTGGGGAGTCCAGAACCAGGGGTCATAGTCTAAGGATAAGGGGTAAGCCATTTAGGACTGAAATGAGGAGGAATTTCTTCACCCAGAGAGTGGTGAACCTGTGGAATTCTCTGCCACAGAGGGCGGAGGAGGCCAGTTCATTAAATATATTCAAGAAAAGAGTTGGATATATTTCTTGAGGCTAAAGGGATCAAGGGATATGGGGAGAAGGTAGGGACAGGGTACTGAATTTGGATGATCAGCCATGATCTCATTGAATGGCGGAGCAGGCTCGAAGGGCCGAATGGCCTACTCCTGCTCCTATCTTCTATGTGTCTATGACCCACCTCGTTACCTCCTCAAAAAATTCAATCAAGTAAGCCAGACACGACCTACCCTTAACAAATCCATGCTGACTATCCTTGATTAATCCGTGACTTTCTAAATGATGATTTATCCTGGCCCTCAGAATTTTTCCAATAATTTTCCCACCACCAAGGTTAGGTTGACTGGCCTCTAATTACTTGGTCTATCCCTTTTTCCTTTATTAAACAATGGTACAACATTAGCAGACCTCCAGTCCTCTGGCACCACGCCTGCAAGAGCCTCCGCTATTGCCTCCCTTGCCTCTCTTAACAACCTGGGATACATTTCATCCGGGCCTGGTGATTTATCTACTTTCAAAGATTCTAAACGTCTTAATACTTCCTCTCTCTCTATGTTTATCCCATCTAATATTTCACACTCCTCCTTAACTACCATGTCTGCAGACACAAAGTATTCATTAAAAACTATGCCCACATCTTCTGCCTCCACACATAGGTTACCTTTTTGGTCTCTAATAGGCAATGTTACCACAGCAAGTGTGGCATGAAATGGGCCACTTTTTTGTCAGTGTGAGAATTGCCACTTCAGTTTTATTTTGTTATTTTACTTCACAGTGAGGAAATCTCTAATAACTGATGGGCAACCAAGTCGAAAGTGGACTATGTAGGCCTGCTAGAGAAATGCAATGTAAATAAAAGATTCATATTAAGATTTTATTCGAACTAGAACAGACCAACAAGATCTAGCGCCTTTGCTAACATAAAATTTCTATGGTGAGGCATATCATTTGCAGAGATTGAGGTAATCATGGCTGCTATTATGAAGCATCACTCCATATTGTCTGGTTCTGCTTTGTGGGAGTGCAGGATTAGAAATAGAAATTCATTTCAATCACTGGAAAATCAGGCTAGCTTCAGCTTGAATGTATTGACCTCTACGCCTGATTCTTCGAGCAGAGTGGAGACTCTGAAAATTTACCCCATGTGCTCGTGGAACAATGAAGTCCCAGTTATTGTATTATCCAGTGGTCATGGGTCAATATAACACCCATTAACTGCCTTTTAGTGGCGTTTGTGATAGTATTGCAGTAAGTAACCACAGTTACAAGAACTGTTCACTAAAGTTAGCTTTTGTTACTTGGCTTACCTTTCTCGTCATTTCATTGAAAGGATCTTTGTTGCAGAAAATGCCGAGGAACATTCTGCAGATATCTTCACCTTTGTCAAGCACTATTCTCAGCAATTCCCGGTTCTTTTCTTGGCAAGTTATTTTGGATGAAATGTTATTTACTTCCTCTTCATTCAGACACTTCTCAAAAAGCTGATCTACCACAGGCTTGTGAACACCGTCCCTCGTTATCTGTACAAATTTACTAAAGTTCTGGTGTATCCAATCTGATGAGAAACAAACATGAGTACGTGACAAATTAATATCCACCTCAACCAGAAAACATGAGGGTGAATGTGCAGAGTTTTCATTATGACTGCTGTTGACATCCGTGCTCGATCCAAGATCTGTGCTCCTGTTGAACAAGACTCTTCATTGGGGTGGGGGTGCAGCATTTTACAGTTTACCCTCATATTTTCAATGGAGTAAATATACCAGCTAACGTGGGGTGTGCAAGGAAAAGTTACCGTCTGTTTCTGGTGTATGTAACTAAAGAGAAAGTAATAGCTGTTCACTATTGTCACTTGCCTGCTTCAGGATTATGCATTTTTGGTAAGAAACTCAAGGAGATATTTGTGTTATTGTCAAACAAATTAGGTTGTCAGTTTCTTTTTCTGGTAGCCTTTGGAATTTTATTAATGAATGGGCTAGGCTTATTGCAGTTAGTTTTGGTAAAATGAACGAATAGAAAATTTTCCAGTCTGTGGAGCTCTGTCCAAATAAGCAGTGAGGGGTTTAAATGGTAAGGGGAAGTATTTACATTCAAAATATTCCCCCTTTTTAACATTCTTACCTGATATTTCTTCAATTTTCTTCAATGCATAATATCTCTATGTATCTCATTAAACACTTTTAGCTCCTGACAACAGATCCTGTCTCAAAAACCTTACTTCCTTGTCACATTTTTGTCACATTTCTGCACCAACGTTTTACAATTATAAATAATGTATTAAAAATCATCTTCCATGTGCACTTCCATTATAAAATCGCATGTGCACATTTATAATGGAGACTGCCTAGGAAACGTGTCCCACTGTCACTTTACCCTCCAGCCTGTAGCACCTGTTTTGTGTCTCTCAGCCCCTCAGCCCCTCCTGTGGAGAAGCTCCTGTGGTGCAACCAACTGTACTTCTCAAATTGCAGTAAGATTTGCTATTTAACTATCTGTAACAATCTAAAATCAAAGTAATATACAAAAATAAAGACAAAAGGTATGGGAGGAATTTTAACCCCCGAGGGTTACCCCAAACAGGTGGGTTTGGGTCGGGTGGGATGTTAAGAATCTCAAACCTGAACCCAACCCGCCTCGATCCCACCTACTTGCGCTATTGACGGAGGCAGGCCGGGGGGCGGGCGGCCAATCTGGTACCAGCAGCAGTTCACTCATTTAAATATTTTAATGAGGCTGCATGCCTCAGATTTCACCTCCATTTTAAATTTAACACTGGCCAGCAGGGTTTCCTGGGCTTTGGGAAACCCGGCAGCTGAAGGGAGGTGAGGATTGCTGGATTCAGCAGGTAAGTTTCTTTCCAGCACTGCTTGTGGGCTAAGAGGAGCAGGAGGGAGCACTTCCCCCTTGGCCCTCTAAGCTACCCGGCATCACCCCTCCCCCGTGATCGGCCGTTCCCTCCCGTGATTGGACCCCACAGATAGCCGATCTCCCCCTCCCTGATCCACGACCTGTCTCCAATCTGGCCTTTCCGATCTCCCCCCGCACCCACCCCCCACCCCGACCGTTCTGATCTCCCCCAACACCGGCCTCCGATCTCCCCCAACACCGGCCTCCGATCTCCTCCAACACCGGCCTCCGATCTCCCCCAACCCCGGCCTCCGATCTCCCCCAACCCCGGCCTCCGATCTCCCCCAACACCGGCCTCCGATCTCCCCCAGACACCGGCCTCCGATCTCCCCCAGACACCGGCCTCTGATCTCCCCCAGACACCGACCTCCGATCTCCCCCAACACCGGCCTCCGATCTCCCCCAACACCGGCCTCCGATCTCCCCCAACACCGGCCTTCGATCTCCCCCAACACCGGCCTCCGATCTCCCCCAACACCGGCCTCCGATCTCCCCCAGACACCGGCCTCCGATCTCCCCCAACACCGGCCTCCGATCTCCCCCAACACCGGCCTTCGATCTCCCCCAACACCGGCCTCCGATCTCCCCCAACACCGGCCTCCGATCTCCCCCAACACCGGCCTCCGATCTCCCCCAACACCGGCCTCCGATCTCCCCCAACACCGGCCTCCGATCTCCCCCAGACACCGGCCTCCGATCTCCCCCAGACACCGGCCTCCGATCTCCCCCAACACCGGCCTTCGATCTCCCCCAACACCGGCCTCCGATCTCCCCCAACACCGGCCTCCGATCTGCCCCAGACACCGGCCTCCGATCTGCCCCAGACACCGGCCTCCGATCTGCCCCAACACCGGCCTCCGCTCTCCCCCAACACCGGCCTCCGATCTCCCCCAACACCGGCCTCCGATCTCCCCCAGCACCGGCCTCCGATCTCCCCCAACACCGGCCTCCGATCTGCCCCAACACCGGCCTCCGATCTGCCCCAACACCGGCCTCCGATCTGCCCCAACACCGGCCTCCGATCTGCCCCAACACCGGCCTCCGATCTGCCCCAACACCGGCCTCCGATCTCCCCCAACACCGGCCTCCGATCTCCCCCAACACCGGTCTCCGATCTCCCCCAACACCGGCCTCCGATCTCCCCCAACACCGGCCTCCGATCTCCCCCAACACCGGCCTCCGATCTCCCCCAACACCGGCCTCCGATCTGCCCCAACACCGGCCTCCGATCTGCCCCAACACCGGCCTCCGATCTCCCCCAACACCGGCCTCCGATCTGCCCCAACACCGGCCTCCGATCTGCCCCAACACCGGCCTCCGATCTGCCCCAACACCGGCCTCCGATCTGCCCCAACACCGGCCTCCGATCTCCCCCAACACCGGCCTCCGATCTGCCCCAACACCGGCCTCCGATCTGCCCCAACACCGGCCTCCGATCTCCCCCAACACCGGCCTCTGATCTCCCTCAACACCGGCCTCCGATCTCCCCCAACACCGGCCTCCGATCTCCCCCAACACCGGCCTGTAACCCTGCTTCACCTGAAGACTACACATGGGGGTGAATTTCCATGTGGTTACTCCCGATCCCCCCCAACACCGGTTCCGAACTCCTCCCATCCCCCCAGACTTTCCAATCCCTCCCTCCCTCCTCTCTGCTCTCTGGCTGCGGCCTGGTGCCGAAGGCCTATCTGCCCGACAGTCAGCCAGTCTCTCAATCTGGCTGGCTGCGGCCAGGAAATGGAGACAAAAAATACTAATCAGGTTCTGTCGTTAAATTCGGCAAGACCTGAGGGAAGCCCGTTCTTCCAGGTTTCCCGAATGCAAAACTGTTCAGGTGCTGCCTGCAGTCTTCCGAATGGGCACGGGTTGCTAGCGCATCGCAATCCCTGCGTTCGTTTTCGGGGGGCTAACGAATTTCTAGGCCTTAGGCTCTTCTATCTTGTGACTGAGGTAAAGGGACCACTACCAGGCTAAAACTAGACAAAAATGCTTCATTTTTGTCACAGTGAAGTTATATTGCCAGGGAAATTGAAATTTACAGCAAGAGAATGCTTCTTACCTCGGCAGGGTGTGCTTTTATGGGTTGAGGTTCTTGCTTCAGTTAATTTATGTTGTTTGTTTCTTAGTGCACCAAGTTCCTTTTCACATTCTACATAGCGTAGATAGCTTTTAAAGTACAGATTACTAATTGACTCCTCCAAGCATTTCTCTTTTGCACTTTTCCCATCTGTGAAACAAAATACATACAGGTACTGCATTTGCAAATGGAGACTCCTCAAGATGTTTTATATGGTTAGAAATAGCAGTGGTTTCAACTAAAGATTATGTAAAGTTGATGAAATATAGGAGGGAGTTACAGCTTGGGGCGTTAGGGTAATAACATTCCTGGGTACCTGGTGTTATACCGTGGGGCACTGCAAGATAGTAGTTCTAATTTGCTGCATACAGCCAATGATTTGATGAATTCCTAGATTGTTAAGTGCCGATTTTAACTCAGAACAGGAATGGGGTGGACAAGGCCGAGGCTGGCGGAAAGCCGTGTTGTTGTCAGCAGCATGAGGGCCAGGAAATTTTAACTCCTGGGCATTATATGCATCTTCCTAGTCATTCTCCTGCCTGCATCCTGGCCGGCGTGTGGGAGCACAATGTTGGCACTCAAGTGCCTTTCCACAATCTACAAGGCACAAGTAAGGAGTGTGATGGAATACTCTCCACTTGCCTGGATGAGTGCAGCTCCAACACTCAAGAAGCTCGACACCATCCAGGGCAAAGCTGCCCACTTGATCGGCACCCCATCCACCACCTTAAACATTCACTCCCTCCACCACCTGCGTACCGTGGCTGCAGTGTGTACCATCTGCAAGATGCACTGCAGCAACTTGCCAAGGCTTCTTCGGCAGCACCTCCCAAACCCGTGACCTCTTCCACCTAGAGGGACAAGGGCAGCAGGCACATGGGAACACCACCACCTCCAAGTTCCCCTCCAAGTCAAACACCATCCTGACTTAGAAGTATATCGCTGATCCTTCATCGTTGCTGGGTCAAAATCCTGGAACTCCCTACCTAACAGCACTGTGGGAGTACCTTCACCACACGGACTGCAGCGATTCAAGAAGGCGGCTCACCACCACCTTCTCGAGGGCAATTAGGGATGGGCAATAAATGCTGGCCTTGCCAGCGACGACCAAATCCCAGGAACGAATAAAAAAAATAAGTCGCCGGAGAGGATTTTGGGAGGACCTTGTGATTTGGGGGTGGAGCCCAGGGCAGGGAGGCCTAAACTTTCTTTGTGGGGCCTGAAGGAGCACTCCTGCTCTTCCTGGCCCCACAAGGAAAGTAAATGAAAAATGTTAAAAAGACTTGCCTGTTTGGGCTCCTCTGCCTGCTAGATTGACCCGGCAGGAAGGCCACAACCACTTCCCTGCTCAGGCCCATCGTTAAAATAGCAGTCGGGTCCCAGTGACTTCATCGGTGCCTCCCTCCCTCCCCACGCACACCCATTAATTATAGCATGAACCCTCCTCCCCATTTTCTGTAACTTTCAGGACAATCACCAACATAACTGAATGGAGTTCACCCAACACTGTGTAAAGATTGGTGAAACCCTACCCCCAATCAGAACAGAAATGGTGACGAGTGATTGAGCAACCCCCTCACCTCCCCAAGAGGAGATTGGGCCAACCCTCCCTCCAATGAGTTTAGCTCTAGCCACCACCATCCCCCACGAGCAGAAATCTGACAATCCCCAGCTACTGAGTAGAAAGTCTGCAACTGTTGAGATACCGCGGCAAACGTGGGAGTCGAGACAGAGCTATTGAAAACACAACTGCTTTATTCTGACCACATGGCAAACAGGAACTAGAAAAGCCCGCACATCCACTTAAATACTTCCCAGACAGGAAGTGCTCCCGGCAGCCTGTCCCTGCGGGAAACAAGTTGCTGGAGGAAAGGGCCCCCGGCTGGGGGCTTCTGCTTAGACTGTCTGTGCCGCTGTGAGCGGATTATGTCCAGTGGTGGCGTGTCGCCACAGAGCTCCCCCCAGAATCCGCTTAGGAGGAGTGGACGAGTCGTGACGGTGGTCTAATGGTTCTGCCGCAGCGGCTCTGAGTGGTCGCCGGTCTGGTTGGTTGGGTCGGGCGGTTCGCCGCCGGCTGTGCTGGCTTGCCGGGGGGACGGCCTCTGGCTGGAGGCTGGGCCACGGGGACCTGTTCCCCTGGTTCTGTGTGTGCTGGTTTGAGCCGGTCGATGGAGACTGTCTCGACCCTGTCGCCGAGTCGCAGCTTGAATACCTTGTCCCCGGTTTGTAGTACCTCGTACAGACCGTCGTACGGGGGTCGCAGGGGCCCGCGGTGCGCGTTGTGTCGCACGAAGACGAAGCGCGCCTGCTGTAAATTTGGCGGGACGTGAGGTGCGAGTTCGCCGTGTCGGTTGACCGGAAGTGGGGCGAACTGCTGAGCGGAAGAGAAAGAGTCGAGCCGCTGCTGTTCGGCCGACCAAGACTTGGTAGGCTCCGGAAGGAATTCGCCTGGGACGCGCAGCGGTTGTCCGTAGACTAACTCCGCTGCCGAGGACTGGAGGTCTTCCTTGACCGCGGTGCGTAGGCCGAGTAGCACCCACGGTAGGCGGTCAGTCCAGGTACTGTCCTGCAGGCCGGCGCGGAGTGAGGCCTTGAGTGACCTGTGGAAGCGTTCACAAAGTCCGTTGGCCTGCGGGTGGTACGCCGTGGTGCGGTGGAGCGTCACCCCGAGGTTGCGTGCTGTGGCCGTCCAGAGTTCGGAGGTGAACTGGGCGCCTCTGTCGGAGGTTATGTCGGCCGGTATGCCGAACCTCGCAACCCAGGTGTTAACGAACGCCCTGGCGATGTCGGCTGTGGTGGTGGAGGTCAGCGGCACTGCCTCAGGCCAGCGTGTGTAGCGGTCGACCATCGTGAGGAGATAAGTTTGGCCTTGCGATGGCGGCAGGGGACCGACGATGTCGACGTGTACGTGGTCGAAGCGGCGGCTGGGTACCTCGAAGTCTCCCAGGGGTGCTTTGGTGAGCAGCTGTACCTTAGCCCGTTGGCAGGCGAGGCAGGAGGTGGCCCAAGTCCGAACATCTCTGCTAAGGCCGCGCCAGACGAAGCGCTTGGAGAGGAGTTTGACGGATGCGCGGGAACCCGGGTGAGAGAGCCCGTGGAGCGCGTCGAAGACGCGGCGGCGCCAGGTCTCAGGGACGACCGGCCTGGGTTGGCCGAGTGAGACGTCGCACGTGACTGCCGTGGCTTCGGGCCCGTGCGCGACCTTGGCTAGGCGTAGCCCTGGCAGGCTGGTAGCCGCCGAGAGGAGGTCTGGGTCCGTGAGCTGGGCCGCTGCTAGTTGTGCGTAGTCAACCGCGAGGTGATTCGCACAGACGACGGGACGGGAAAGGCAGTCGGCGACCACGTTGTCTCTACCGGAGACGTGCTGAATGTCTGTAGTAAACTCGGAGACGGCCGCGAGCTGGCGTTGCTGCCTAGCGGACCAGGGTTCGGTGTGCTTGGCCATCGCGTATGTGAGTGGCTTGTGGTCCACATACGCGGTGAAGGGGCGGCCTTCCAGGAGGAACCTGAAATGGCGGACCAACAGGTGGAGTGCGAGAAGCTCGCGGTCGAAAGTGGAGTATTTGACCTCCGGGGGGCGCAGTTGGTGGCTGTAGAAGGCAAGTGGCTGCCACGCGCCATTGACCCACTGCTCGAACACGGCCCCGACCGCGTGGTCGGAGGCGTCGGTGGTGAGCGCGACCCGGGCATCGGCCCTCGGGTGCGCGAGCAGAGTGGCGTCGGCGAGCGCGTTTTTGGTGGCGTCGAAGGCAGCTGCCGTGTCAGTGGTCCAGGCTACGTCCATCTTGCCGGATTTTCCTCGGAGGGAGTCGTATAGGGGCTTCATAAGGGCTGCGGCTCTGGGGATGAACCTGTTGTAGAAGTTCACCATCCCGAGGAACTCCTGGAGGCCCTTGATGGTTGTGGGGCGGGGGAATTGCTGGACGGCCTGCACCTTGTTGGGCAGGGGGACGGCCCCAGCAGGGGTGATGTGGTGACCGAGAAAATCGATCTCGGTTAGGCCGAATTGGCACTTCGCCGGGCTGAGGATGAGCCCGTGTTGGGCTAGGCGCCCGAACAGGATGCGAAGGTGTTCGAGGTGTTCCTGTTTGGAGGAGCTGGCCACGAGAATGTCGTCTAGATAGACGAATAGGAAGTTCAGGTCCCGGAGGACTGAGTCCATAAGGCGCTGGAAAGCCTGTGCTGCATTCTTGAGGCCGAAGGGCATCCTCAGGAACTCGAACAGGCCGAATGGGGTGATGACGGGCGTTTTGGGGATGTCCGCGGGGTGTACGGGGACTTGGTGGTAACCGCGCACCAGGTCGACTTTGGAAAAGACGGTTCGTCCGGCCAGTCGGGCCGAGAAGTCCTGGATGTGTGGCACCGGGTACCGATCGGGGGTGGTGGCGTCGTTGAGGCGGCGGTAGTCCCCGCAAGGGCGCCAGCCTCCGCCGGGCTTGGGGGCGACGTGGAGGGGCGAGGCCCAAGGGCTGCTGGAGCGGCGGATGATGCCGAGTTGTTCCATGTTGGTAAACTCGGCCCGCGCGATTTCCAGCTTGGCCGGGTTGAGTCTGCGGGCGTGGGCAGAAACTGGGGGGCCGGTGGTGGGGATATAGTGTTCCACACCGTGCTTGGCGGCTTTGGCCGAAAAGGTCGGGTTAGTGAGGGCGGGAAACTCAGCTAGGAGTGCCGAGTAGTCGTCCGTGGCTCTGGCGAGGCAGTAGATCGTCGGGCCGGCCGAACGGGCCGGGGTAAAGGCGCCGGGGATGGGGGCCATAGTGTTGATGTCGACGAGGCGGTGCCTCGGAATGTCGACAAGGAGGCCGTGGGCGCGTAGGAAGTCGGCGCCAATGAGTGGGCAGAGGACCTTGGCTGTCAGGAACTCCCAGCGGTAGCGGCGGCCCGCGAGGTCGAGCGTGACCATGCGGGTGCCATATGTGCGGATTTCAGAGCCGTTGGCTGCAGCCAGTGTGATACCCCGTGTGCCGCGTTGGATCTCGAGGGCGGAGGCGGGGGTGATGCTGTGCTGGGCCCCTGTGTCGCACAGAAATCGGCGGTTGGTTCTGTCGTCAGTGACGTACAGTAGGGGCTCCTTCTGCCCCGCGGCCATCGCGGGGGCCGGTGCGGGGGGGGGGTTTGAAGGAACACGGTGGCGTGCAGCGTTGAGCCCTAGCGCCAAAACGGGTGTGGTAGTAGCAGTGACCCGGAGTGGTAGGGCGGTCGGGCCTAGCGGCCCGGGAAGACCGCGTGGTCGTTGCCATGAGGTCGGGCGCGACGTCGCGAGCGACCTGTGCAGAGAGCAGCCGGTCGGCCTTTTCGGTTATCTCATTCAGGTCCGTGGAGTCAGACTCCACAAGGAGCGGGCGGATGCTGGCGGGGAGCTGCCGAATGAAAAGCGTGCGAAAAAGGGCGCCGGGATTTTTGTCGTCGGAGAGGGACAGCATGTGGGAAAGCAGGTCTGATGGTGAAGCGTCACCAAGGCCGGGGAGGTCCAGGAGTTGGCAGTGGCGCTGGTAAGAGGACGTTTGAAATTTTTTAAGTAGTGCAGCCTTCAGATGCTCGTACTTGCCCTCCGTTGGTGGATTCTGCAGCGCTGCCCAAACCTTGGGGACTGTAGCGTAGGTGAGCGAGGCAGTCGTACTTCGTGGCGTCGACTGTAATGCCTTTCAGCCGGAATCTGGACTCAGCTTGAACGAACCAGGCTTCGGCGAGGTTCTCCCAAAAGTCAGGTAATTTAACCGTGACTACGTTTGTATCCGCCATGCTAGCTTAGGATTCGTCCTGAGCGTCGGGGTCACCAGTGTTGAGATACCGCGGCAAACGTGGGAGTCGAGACAGAGCTATTGAAAACACAACTGCTTTATTCTGACCACATGGCAAACAGGAACTAGAAAAGCCCGCACATCCACTTAAATACTTCCCAGACAGGAAGTGCTCCCGGCAGCCTGTCCCTGCGGGAAACAAGTTGCTGGAGGAAAGGGCCCCCGGCTGGGGGCTTCTGTTTAGACTGTCTGTGCCGCCGTGAGCGGATTATGTCCAGTGGTGGCGTGTCGCCACACAACCACCAATGAACAGAAATATCAACAGACGTTCCCCATGCCCCCACTGAACAGAGATCAGTAATGAACCCCTCATCTCCCACTGAGGGCCACCCCCACCCCCAGTGAAGGCAAACTTAGCTTTTCCCGCTGCAGACAAAGACACTCGCTGAAGAAAAACTCATTCTCTTCCTCCAATGAGGACAAGCTATGCTTTCTCTTGCACACTGAGCACACACTGGGCCAGCCCCTGGTGCAGAAATGCAGCCTCCTTTTCCCTACTAAGAACAACTTCCTCTCCCCCACTGTGCTGAAGCTTGTTCTCCCCTTTCCCCACTTACAACAAATTGGGGTCTATTCTGGCCTCCCATGAGCAGTAACTTACCTTCCACACAATGAGAAGCAAATCTCCCACTCCCCCCCACATACACATTGAGAAATAACTCGTGTCTCTTCCACAGCCCCTCACCCCCCACTCTCACATCCTGAGCCAAAAACCTACTCTCTGTAATGTTTCCCCCCTCCCCATGTAAGAAAAAGAAAAATGCTCTCCCCTCCCCTCCCTCCATGCAAATTGAATTGGGGCCTACCCCAGTGCAGCTCCCCCTTCCACTGAGAGGAAGACTGCTCCGCCCCAGTGTCAACTCTTCTCCATCCGCCATCTCCTCCACTCCCTGTCCCCCTCCTCTTCCACTTTTCCCCATCCCTCTCCTTGTTCAGTTAACCCCTCTGCTCCCTGTCCACCTCCCCCCCACCTTTTCTACACTTCCTGTCTCTGCTTCTCATGCCCCCCCCTTCATTGTGAAGAAATGGGTCTTGGTCCAGTGCTAGGCTCTGCACAGTTGTCCTTTGTTGCTCCCTCCTCCACCCACTCTTCTTGCTCACCCCTCCTCCACTAACCATCCCTCTCTCCATTTCTCCTTCTCTCCCTCCTCTCCTCTTTTCCTCTTCTCTTCCCATCTGCCTCCCCTCCCTCTCCTGACCTCCCTTCTCCCACCTAGGTCCACTTGTTGGACTTGGTCTTGATCCCTATTTGGAACTAGATGGGAGATTGACTAAAGTGCCAATACTACTAGAACTTTCAAGTGTCACCACTTTAAACGAGTATTTGGCCAGTTCCATAATCCTTGCACACAGATAGGAACAAGGAAAGCATATTTAACCAATCAAGCTGACTCCCCACATTATTTAAACCCTCTTCCAGCAGCTGCATAGAATGTTTTTATTTCCTTCCTCTCTGCCCTGGCATCCAACTGATAACATTATACAGGTACTCCCTGTTAAATCAAGTAATTATCAATATGAAGTATGACTAGTTGAAATTTCCCATTAATAATAACACATTAGGGAAAAACTCCCTGTGAGTGTTATTTCTTTATTATTGTTTGATCAGAGATACACGTACACACATGCACGCACACACAGAGTGACAGGGGCGAAGATACAAAGGGAGAAAGTATTGAATTGCCTCAATTAAAAGACCTACCCACGCACTTGACAAAGACCAGCTTCACGATCCAGAACAGGCGGTGTATGCTTATCGTGAGTTTCTCTGTAAAATCCTCAGACATGGTGGAATCATCTAGTATTGATAAATCTTGAAGGTGCAGGATGTCTCTTATGGCACTTTCTGGAATTCCAGGCTGAGCTTTTTCAAATATTTCATAAGTGTTCAGAGTTTGGGTTTCACTGTAGTCGACAGGCTGACTTGCTGTGTCCAGCATGCACTGGATAACACAGCACTGAAGGGTTTCGCTCACAGTATCAAGGACGTATCTCCTGCCCTCAATGGAACTGTTGTGTAATTTTCTCAGTAGGTCACACAGGTTGTTTACCAGCTCTGTGCCTTTTGGAAAGAAGTGAGCCACTATAATAGAACAAAAAAAAACAATAGTCAGGTTCCAAGAAAACCTACACGATTATCGCAAATCTATGTCACTGGTGGGTCATTATAATGATCCGATTTATGTTTCCAAGAGGATCATTTTGTATAAAAAATGCTGGTTACAACATACTTGAACAAAATATTTGAATACATGATTTGTGCTTTCCCAGATTGTGGCCTAGAAATTGAGTTGCCTTAGCGCCGCTTTTGCGGCGCTAGAGGGCCTAGCGCTGCAATTGGCGCCGGCGCCGAAATTGCCTGGGGCCCTTCCGCCGCGCTAGACCGGTAGCGCTGCGCCGGCACCGATGACGTCATCGGTGTGCGCAGCGTCCCGGTTGCCATGGCGACGGGCCCCAGCGCCGAAATTCAGTTGCGGCCGCCTCGCCCGTGGCAGCCGCAACTAAGACTCTGGCAACAGAGTCTTACCTGACTTTGCGCCGGCGCATTAAAGGCCCCGCGGCGGCCGGCCGCTTTCCCGCCGGCCGCCTGGCCGCAGCTCCCTCCCCGGACTTCCCCCCCCCCCCCCCCCCGGAACAGAAGCAAGCCCGGCACTTGTCCGAGGTGCCGGGCTCATTTTTAGAACGATTTTCGCGGGCCGCGGCCGGGTGCAGGCAGCTCCTCCTTAAGGGAAGGAGGAGGCCTGCACTTCCCGAACCTGCCGCACCGCAGCGGGCGCCGCAGCGCCGGAATAGCGCCGATATTCAGCACGTAGCGCCAGTTTTCAGGCGCAAACACCTCTCAGCAGCACCGGCAGCCGTTTGGGCGCAGAACTATTGAATTTTGGGCCCGACCAGCGCGACTTAGCTCCGGCACTAACTTCCGGCGCTAAAGCCCTGGCTGCGCCAAAACTCAATTTCTAGGCCTATATATCTTGAATGTGAAAGAAAGGAAAAGTACTGTATGAGTTTTAAGTCAGTTATAAAAGGTTAATAAAGCTTCTAATACAAATACCATAGATGTTTAAACATTGATTCTTTACTATAAATTGTCTTTAAGAAACCAAAGGGTGCAGATACTTATGGATGAGGAAGGCCATCTGGCCCACTATAATGTAGCCATATGGCCTGCTTTAATACCTTCATCTAGAATACCCATACACTCCCACTGTTGCTGCATTGAATTATTTCCTAAATGATTCCAGGGCCTTTGTCTCCACCACTCTGCCTGGAAGCCCATTCCAAGTGTTGATCACACTCTGCATGATGAAGAACCACCTGCTATCAGTCCTGAAGTTACCTTTTACTTGTTTGAACCTGCATCCCCTTGCTTTACTCCCACGGTTTAAAGTAGTATTCTGGATTAACCTTATTCCAAAGCATTTACTATTTTCCATACCTCTATAAGATTCCCTCTCAGTTGCCATCTTTCCAGGCTGAAAAGCCAAGATGGCTGATTTTAATTTTCAGTGGTGGCGGAATACCGGCCTCAATGGAAAGGGAAATCAGACAGGGTGTATATTTGAATATGGACCGTTGAGGACTTGAACTTAGTCTTACTAATCATGGAATCATTCCAGCCTGAGCTTTAGACAACACGTTTTCAATCCCTCCCCCTCCCCAGCGCAACGAGTGGTGCATTTCTAGAGGGGGTGGGGGGGCGGTGTAGGCATACTCCATCAGAAAATTTAGAATTTTTACGTTAAAATACAAAACATTCACCTGGTAAAAGGTTGAGCTTTTGCCTACATATCTCCTCTGCATTAGGCCCATGGAATTGGTTGAGTTCTGCCAAAGCTTTTATCAGCATCCTTTCTTCAATACTATCCACCATATTTTCTGTTGTTGTATCAAATCTGATGTCAATTAACTGGTCCCTGAAGAAAATATCCTTTTGTTTTTCTGGTTGATCTTCCATAAAGATCTTCACCACATTCACCACCTCCATGTTTTGTCTCATGCTGTGCCTGACCTGAAGAAAGAGTTCAATTGCTAGAAACAAAATAAATAACCAGAAATTAATCATAAGATAAATATACGACTGCATCATACAATTTATTTGTAGGTGGTTCATTTTTTTTTGTTTCTCTCACCCTCTCTCCTTTTGCTAAAGAAATGTGTAATTAAAATAGATATAAAGAAAAGGAACATACATTCATTCTACTTTACTTCCCCAACATTCAAACACATGGGGGTAGATCTTGACTTTGAGTGATAGTGTAAAACGGGTGATAGCGAGTCAGCAGCCCGTTTTACACAGAGTCATAACGGTACAGAAGGAGGCCATTCAGCCCATCGAGTCTGTGCCGGCTCTCTGTAGAGCAATCCAGTCAGTCCCATTACCCCGCTCTATCCCCGTAGCCCTGCAAGTTTATTTCCCTCAAGTACCTATCCAGTCTTCCCTTGAAAACATTGAGTGTCTCCGCTTCCACCACTTCCATCGACAGCGAAATCCATTGGAAACAGAAATCGGGAGAGATGTAGAACAGGCTGCCGACTCGCTATATCACCCGTTTTACACTATCGAACAAAGTCAAGATCTACGCCAGTGCACTTTTCAGTCTGGGTCAATGGATAAAGATCAGATAAGAGCACCTTGGCTGGTTTTTCTCTTCCCTAGGCAATTGGTGCTGCCACCTTGGCTGAGATGAGCTCATTCAGTACAGACCCTGGATCAAACCGGGGATCCTTCCTGGTTCAGTGCCATACCAGTCCAGTCAGTGCACTAAACCGTCAGGGGAGCAGCCATATTAGTTTATATCAGAAGTTTTATTATAATGTCAACAATACTATATTAACTTTATTATAAACATATTCTTAAAATATTCTCCCACTATCACATGTTCTTCCCTGCAGTAAATGATTGTGCTCAATATGTAGCTCATCTCATTCTACTGTAATGGAGTGTGCCAGCTTCAGCTCACTGCATGTGCAATAGACTCAATGTGGAGAATATTAGTTGCAAATGAACTCTGCTAATTGGTAGAGAAAACAGAAGAACAATTAAATTGAAGCTTAAAACTGAATCACTGCAAATTACTGAAGACGTTAAGATAGAGAACAATAGGGAGGCACTGCTACCAAGAGTGAGGGAGAAACTGAGGTAGTAATCTGGACTGACATCTCTGTAAAGTTTACGAGTGCATGAGATCATATTGCTATCGGGAACCTACAGTGACAAAAACTCTTAAAGGGGTAGTGTCCTGCAATGTCTCCAGTCGGATGATGGCCTGACTCAAATGTATGTGAGGGAATAAATGGAAGTAAAAAGATTTTTCCATTCTTCACCACTGGCTTCCTTCACCTTGATATGTACAAAAAAGGACCTTAATTAAAATGAAAAGAAGTGTAAAATAAGCATTTGTATTTTTCTTGTTAGGATGATAAACACATTTATGGTTCTGTGCTCACAAATTATGAAACGGTCCTTAGCATTCAAATACTAAATACTTATTTTACAATTTGCCTGATACATTCATTTATGGATACAGATATACTTAGTGCACAATATTATGGAGATCGCATTAATTTATTGAATCGTTCTTACCTTTGTAGGGTCTGCCATCCACAAACAAACAAAGTGTTGGGTACTGCTTTTGCATATACTCCACAATGGTACCAACTTTATACACAAAATCATCGTGTTCAAACTCATTTTTATTCACAAGGAGTACTTTGTCATGTCTTAATTCCAGATGTATTTTGTAATCGGCATTCTTTTTCTTTTCGAGTAGAACAAAAGTAGCATCCAGGGATTCAATGTAGGGCCATTCCTTCTGAAACATTGGTATCATTTCATTAAAAACATCTTTCCGGAAGGCAGTCATAACTTGGTTCTCATAAAAACACAGAAATATCTCTCTCTGTTTATGCTTGAACCAAAGATGGTAACACTTGGACTCTGGATTGGCTTGCACGACTAAATTTAGGCTTTTCAGAATGTCAAGTAACTCATCCTTATGCTTTAGTGTTTCATTCGACCAAATATATTGCAACAGGTTCTCTGAAAATTTTCCAGTGTTGACGAGTTTCATCCACTCACGTTGGATTGGAAATGATGCAGTTTGTATCTTTGGTGGTAGTGTACAGTTGATTGGAATCAAAGCAGCCATGTGATCAATAAGCCACTGAGGATCCAAGACCAAGATCGGGTCGGAGTAGTAAGCAAACTTCATGCAGTTCAAAACTTGCAATGCAGCCTGCACTTGATATTTCTTGTCAGCGCTGCTCACCTCGACACCTTGGGGGCTGCCCATTATCTCATACCACGGCAAGTACATATCTGAACACAGCAAGTATTTCTCAGTACAATGGAGAATATGATAGTACAATTTTGCATGACACAAAGCAATGCTGTCTTCAAATGCAACCTGTCTGGAAAGTTTGTCAATGGCTGAACGTAACTCTGCGTATCCGGCTCCCTGGTCATGGTCAACAGAGTTGTCAACAGCGAATTTCTGAGCATAAAGGACAGCGGTTGGGAAATGTTTTTCAAGGTAACTGTAAATGGTGCTCAAAGCCTCTTCACCCTTAGGAAAAAATAAAAACGGAGAAAACAAGAAAATTTAAACTACATTAAATAAAATGAAAAACAACACTGAAGAACAGTGTAGTATTAATTGCAATCAGATTCCGTCTGTTAAAAAAGGCTCGGATTTACATAAAATTACATAGAACTTACAGCACTGAAACAGGCCATTCAGCCCAACTGGTCTATGCCAATGTTTCTGCTCCACGTGAGCCTCCTCCCACTCTCTTCATCTAACCCTATCAGCATGGCCTTCTACAGCATACCCGTCTATTCCTTTCTAACATAGAAACATAGAAGATAGGAGCAGGAGTAGGCCATTCAGCCCTTCGAGCCTGCTCCGCCATTCAATGTGATCATGGCTGATCATCCAAATTCAGTACCCTGTCCCTGCCTTCTCCCCATATCCCTTGATCCCTTTAGCCTTAAGAAATATATCCAACTCTTTCTTGAATATATTTAATGAACTGGCCTCCACCGCCCTCTGTGGCAGAGAATTCCACAGGTTCACCACTCTCTGGGTGAAGAAATTCCTCCTCATTTCAGTCCTAAATGGCTTACCCCTTATCCTTAGACTATGACCCCTGGTTCTGGACTCCCCGGCCATCAGAAACATTCTTCCTGCATCTAGTCTGTTCAGGCCTGACAGAATTTTATAGGTTTCGATGAGATCCCCTCTCAATCTTCTAAACTCCAGTGAGTATAAGCCCAATCGACACAATCTCTCCTCATACGTCATTCCTGCCATCCCAGGTATCAGCCTGGTGAATCTTCGCTGCACTCCTTCCATGGCAAGAACGTCCTTCCTCAGGTAAGGCGACCAAAACTGCACACAATACTCAAGGTGTGGTCTCACCAAGGCCCTGTACAACTGCAGCAAGACATCCTTGTTCTTGTACTCGAACCCTCTTGCTACGAAGGCCAACATACCATTTGCCTTCTTAACCGCCTGCTGCACCTGCATGCTTACCTTCAGCGACTGGTGTACAAGAACACCCAGGTCTCTTTGCACTTCCCCTTCTCTCTCTCGTGTACTTATCTAGCTTCCCCTTAAAGGCATCTATGTTATTTGCCTCAACTACTCCTGTGGTACTCCATTTAACATACAATATCCAAACCAAATGACTGTTTACAGTAAAATATTGCTTGAAGAAAGAAACAAATTATAAATCAGTAACACCGCCATTTGCACTAAGAGCTCTTCCACTGCCAAAAAAGCACAAAACACAAAGACAAGTTAAAGTATTAAAAAGCACTGAATTCCACCAAAGTGTAAATGCAGCATGTTGCAGTGGAGGGATACAGGGCTAAATCCCCTCTCCACAGAATTCTTGACTTCAGTGATGCTGCGAGGTGAGGTATACAGCTTACCTTCCCATAAAAAGAGGGGAAAAAGCAGACAAAATGGTTCCACTGGGATGTTCTCTCTCAGTTATTGTTGCTAGCTAACAGTGAAACTAAAGGCGTATGCAGCGCACTCAAATGCAAAGATATGTGCAACTGGGTATTGGGGAACCTGTGACGGGGGAAACCATGGAATTAAAAAGGGGATGTATGCTACTATTGGATGGTAACTTACTTCACAAAATAAATGAATACATTGATAGAGGTTTTCATATCAGCTTTCAAATGCACACAATAATTCAGCCTCAGAAATAGTGCAGGGTCTAACAATTACTCTACCGAGCCAGAATTTTTTTTTGATGAGGAGATGATTCCTGGGATGACTGCAAAGGGTTGGGCTCGGACAGAACTACTTCTGCCCCCACAAGTATCACTAAAAAACCTGTCTGCCCATTTTTGGAATGACCTCCAGCAGTCCCTTTAAGGACCACTGGCCGGGCTGTTCTATGTCCTATATAACTGGATGGAGCATGCACAGCACATGCTCCGCCATTGGTACTTGAAAATGGTATTAGGGTCCTATTGACAACATAGAACCCCGATTTGCCTTGTAGCATGATTGTTCATACTCGCAGTATTTGAGATGTTAACTGTTACAATTTTATATCTACACCAAAACTTTTATCATTGGAGGTGAGTATTAAAAAGGTATTTCACATGGTTCTATGTTAGTGAGCAAGCCATAAAAACATTTATGTTCAAGGCCTTGTAAAATATTCGAGTGAACAACTACTGTATAGAAACTTCAGAAATATACATACTGCTAAGAAACCTTTACGCTAAAGTTGTTAATTAAGATCCTCTAACTTCCATGTTATGGATAGGATCCCCACTGCTATCTCCTGTCACTCCCTCCTCCTTCAGGCAAGGTACTAGAGGCATTAACCCCTCCAAAGCACATGTTCAGATCTACTTTGTGCAGGTGTAGTTTTTCTGGGGGCAGTTTTTCCTTCCTTTTCCTCTCACTCATGTGGATTCTACCTCTACCTGGCAGTTTCTTTATAAATATTGTATTAGGTCTTCACTTATTTATATTTTCCTTCCAGTACAGACCGACAGGCTGTCTCTCCTTTCACAAACAATCTTCTTTTTTCTCTTATCTCATGAGTTGATAAGAAGTGAAGAAGGCATGTAACAAGAAAGGCCATTCAAGCCCATTCCTTGTACAGTACAGACATAAGAATATAAGAAATAGGAGCAGGAGTAGGCCATTCGGCCCCTCGATCCTGCTCCACCATTCAATAAGATCATGGCTGATCTTCTACCTCAATTCCACTTTGCTGCATTATCCCCATATCCCTTGATTCCCTCAATATTCAAAAATCTATCGATCTCTGTCTTGAATATACTCAACGACTGAGCCTCCACAGCCCTCTGGGGTAGAGAATTCCAAAGATTCACCACCCTCTGAGTGAAGAAATTTCTCCTCATCTCAGTCCTAAATGGCCGACCCCTTATTCTGAGACTGTGACCCCTGGTTCTAGACTCCCCAGCCAGGAGAAACATCCTCCCTGCATCTACTCTGTCAAGCCCTGTAAGAATTTTGTATGTTTCAATGAGATCACCTCTCATTCTTCTAAACTCCAGAGAATATAGGCCTAGTCTACTCAACCTCTTCTCATAGGACAAGCCCCCATCCCAGGAACCAGTCTGGTGAACTTTTGTTGCACTCCGTCTATGGCAAGTATATCCTTCCTTAGGTAAGGAGACCAAAACTGTACACAATACTCCAGGTGTGGTTTCACCAGGGCCCTATATAATTGCAGTAAGACATCTTTACTCTTATACTCAAATCCTCTTATAATAAAGGCCAACATGCCATTTGCTTTCTTAATTGCTTGCTGTACCTGCATGTTAACTTTCAGTGATTCGTGTACAAGGACACCCAGGTCCCTCTGAACACCAACATTTCCCAATCTCTCACCATTTAAAAAATACTCTGCTTTTCTATTTTTCCTACCAAAGTGGACAACTTCACCTTTCTCCACATTATATTCCATTTGCCATGTTCTTGCCCACTCACTTAGCCTATCTATAGCCCCTTGAAGCCTCTTTGCATCCTCCTCACAACTTACATTCCCACCCAGCTTTGTGTGAGACCATGTGTGAGTTGAAGAGCTGACGAATTCAATTCAACAGTGGGGCATAAATAACAATACTTACATTTCTGCAGTCATTGGCAAAAGTCCCAACCAGAATGACACGGTGTGTAGTCTTACTATCTCTACAGAGGGAGGAAATGCACTTGATCCAGTAGTCGAGGTATTCTAAAATGAGGTGTATTGTACACTTGAATTAATATTAAACCTGTATCAACGCAATAAGAAACCTCACCCACCCCAGCAAATTCATTTCAATGGAGCCGTCCGGTAATTTCTAGTGATGATAAAGGTTAGTTCTTGAAGTCTGATAACATATTTAGTGGGAAAAATTGAGTTGCGCCCCCTTTGGGGCGCTAACATTGCTGGGGCGCTACTCCCAAAAAAATTAGCGCCCCCGCGACCGAAATTCACCGGTAGCGCCCCAAAAGAGAAGCGGGGTGCTACTGGAAGCACCCTCTTGGGGCACGGCAAGTGAACGTCGTGCCGCGGTACTGCAGGCCTTCCTCCCCTTCTTAAAGGGGAGGGGCCTAGCGCAGCACGACCCGGGGCCCAACTGGGCCACCAGGGATCGGAGTGCCGGCAAAAGAGCCCGGCATGCAAGAGAAGTGCCGGGCTCACGGAGCGCAGCCGGCATTCTGCGGGGGGCGGGGGGGCTGCAGAGGAGGCCGGGGGCGGCAGAGGGGGCAGGTGCCGGCAGGTGGTCAGCAACAAAAATGGGCGCCTGGCACCTTCCCTTTAATTAGCGCCGCCCTGGCCGCAGGTAGGCCCCCGACCCCGTCAGACATGGCGTCCGGCGGTAAGACGGGGCGCTACCGAAGATCACGGCTGGGCCGCGATGACGTCCTCGCCGGAGGCACTGTGCCGCAGGGCGCTAACGGTTACCATCGCTGCTAACCTCCCGCTGAATTTCGCGGGAGGTGTTGGCGATGCCGCGCCCAGGCGCTAGTTGCTCTTAGGGCACTAACAGGAGGCTCAAAGCAACCGAATTTTTAGGCTTTAGTCTTTTCAGTTTCAGCAATGTCTTTAAAATACATTTTATTCTGGTTAATTTTATTGTTATATAGAGCAATTTTGGATTTAAATTATTCAGTTAAAATCACACTGTGTTATATTAGTAATGAACGGATTAATCCACTGGTATTAAATTCCTTTATCTACTAGTTAAAAAAAAGTAACCCTGTTTATTTTAAATTAGTTAACACCACATTAAAAATAGGAAAGGAAATTCATACGAATGCAGTAATGCATATCCTTAAACTTAGAAAAGAGAGGGAGAAAAGTAAGTTCATATTTAAGTACTTCATTCAGAGGGTGGTGAATGTATGGAACGGACTGCCGAGGGAGGCAGCGGGAACTGTTGTATTAGCAAATTGAAGAGAGAATTGGATAAGTACCTGGAGAGATATTTGACAGATGAGCATGAGAGAGTGCGAGATGACCTGAGTTGATAGTAATACTATTTGTCTGTTTTTTTTATAGGTTGTATTTAGGTTTAGATTTATAGGCAAAACTGCAAATCTTCCAACCTAAGAAACATTTTCTAAGCGTGAAGAGTCGGCTAATTGCGGTGGCACAAGATTCAGCCAAATATGTTGAGGATTCGGGGCCTGCTTTAGGCCCCAGAAACTATGGGGGTGATTTTATCAATGGGGACGCGATGGAGGCGGGAAAGCTGCTTGTCGGGTTTTAGTCCCGCCCCATGACGTCTAGCCAACCCACGCTACTTTCCCTTGATTGACCTTGTTAAGCCCGCCCAGCAGGCTTGGCCGGCCAATTAAGGGAAAGCCGGTGACAGAACGTCAAAAAAAAATTTTCACAGATGAATTGTCATTGTTTGACCGCTTTGAGAAGTGGTCAAACACTGACAATCTCTGTTCTTTGGTTAGTCCTTGTACTCAAGACTCACTTAGAAAGCTTCCCTGAGCAGAAAGCAGAAGGTTGCTGTATTTAAGAATGCAGCGGCCATTCTGCTTTCTCTGCCGGTGAGATGAGGCAGCTCCGCAGCCTAAAGAGATGAAGCCTGGAGGAAGAAGCAAAGGTAAGTAACTTTATTAAAATACTTTAGACTCACCTCACACATTTACCTCTGCACACATGCACCCATCACTCACCTGCACACCGGCCATTTCGGCCCCTCCGACCCCCGCAGACCCACGGCCCGCCTCTTTGACCCTGGCGAGGTTCGGAGCCATTGGGAAGCCCACACTTTAGGGCTCAAAATAGGGATTCTCCAAAAAACTGCCTGTTAACTACCTGTTAACAGGCAGTTAATTGGCACTAATCCCCTTCCCGCCTCGAGGAGATGGGACCTGGCGCGGGTCGGGTACCCGCCTCCTGGGAAGATGGCACGGAGGCGGGTTGGGGGCAGGATGGGTACTCGCTCCCAGATTTTGCCATTTTCCCGGCAGTCCCGCCTCCATACCCGGCTCCCCAGGGCTGGGAAAATCACCCCCTTTGAGTTGTACAATTTTTAAAAAAAATTCTGCTTACAACAAAATATAACATAAACTAAGCAATGACATGTATATAAAGCTAATCAATCTCCTGTGGCCTTGCTAACAGTTAGATGGGGGAAATGGCATATCATTCAGCTGTCTTTCTTGTAATGGGCTGAGAGATAATGGCAGCATCGCCTCTGGTGAAAGTAAGAACAGCATTGCCTTTACTATTAGAGAGTCTCTCATTGATTTCAGGGGATTGGGGCTTACAGAATGAAGGTTTCTCGGTGTCTGCATTGATGCCATTCTTCATTAACACCAACAATTTTATTCAGAGAAGTATGAGAAAAATTTGAATAATTTTTAACAATTCCATTTATTTGCAGTTAGAGCGCAGGCTTTGCTAAAGTGCTTTCACGTCATTTGGATATGCAAAGTAGGCCCAAGTATTTACTGAACAGAACACACGCGCCAGGAATTTCCTCACGGTTTGTCCTGCTCCACCAGCACAGCTTTGATGAACGTTTAGCGGAAAGCCCGTTTACAGGTGTAAGTGGGGTTTCCACTAGAGTTACCCCTACCAAATGGGAGGAGTCCCAAAGCAATTCCTGGCAATAGTAACCATCCATTAGAATCGCTGCACACCAGAAGAACCCATTTCTCAATCAGTAAACACTGCCCCCCCCCCCCCCCGGGGAAATTCAACCCCCAATGTTTAAAGGCAAACAACAGACTACTCAAAGAAGAGAAATTGTAAATTTTTGATTTTAATCCAGGTGGTTAATAAAACTTGGAATGTAAATAGTTGAAAGCATTACTTATTACTGGTAATAATTTAGTTTGTAACAATTCTGATCAGCGGTTTAAAGAATTACAGGAAGCATGTCACTATAACTTACCTTTCACAGTAAATCCACAGGCGTCCATTACTTTTTGTCCTCTGAGCGGCCTTTCCTTCGCTGGTAATGTGTCATTTAATTCTAGGTTTAGGTTAACGACCAACAGGTAGACGGCATTGTCAGGTAAAAAGGGCATGTGCATCTGCTGGTATTCCACATGTCCTCCAAAGTCATAGTATCTAAACACTGAGAACTCTTCAGGGACTTTGCTGGTTTCTTTCACTTTCATCAGTATCTCATTGGTAAAAGGTTCATTCAGAACAGCACCTGCCACAAAGAAAAACAACAAATGTAGTTATTCTGCACACGCTTCCTTGCACAGTATTTCCTGGACAATATACTTAACGGGAAGCAAAAGCAAAATACTGCAAATGCTGGAAATCTGAAATAAAAGCAGAAAATGCTGGAAAAACACTCACCAGGTCAGACAGCATCTTATCTGGGATGTATGTTTTTATTAAAGGTAATAGGATAGATTTTGTTAAGAGTTAAAATTTAGAATTGATTTGGCTTTATGAGCCAAAATCCAGCTTTGGAAGCTGCATTTCCTTTCTGCGTATGGCTGAAAACTCAGTCGAACACTGTGCTTGTTCACTGCGATTTCCAGTTTTGGAGATGTAATTTTGAGGTAAAAACTGCAACTGTGCAGATCTTCCAAATGAAGGTGCTGACTCAATCAAACGTTGAAAGCACGTGTGTTGCCAAATGACAAAATAAGATGCATAAATCAGTAAGATGTAGTGCTGTGTACAGTGGAAACTATTCTCAATTGCTATTACAGATGTTGCACGAATTTGAAGTCTGCAGTACTTGACTTGTAAGTAAAACTTTGAAAAGATTAAATGAAATGTGGTCAGGCTCTTTTACACACTACTGAAGATATTGGATCTCCTGACTCTCTAGCTGCGCGATATCTATTATATATTAAAAAGGCTGAGTGGGAAATTCCATCTCAAAATACATTGAGAGCGCCGATGTCAGGCTTTTTCAATGGGAAAATCCATCTTAAGGGGTCAGCATTTATCTGCAGTTATCTGTTATGCCTGTAGGTGGTGATGTGACATGAGTTTTTAACATTAAATGCGCTCGAACGTCAGTTGTATTATAATGGAGTTAATGGTGAAAACATTGGTTGCGTCCACGTGTAGTTACAGGCTCTGGCCATTGAGTGCTGCTGTTGAGCAGCCTAATTCCTTGAGCCGCCGTTTCGTCAGCAATCAGTCCGTGTTGGCATAAATAAATAAAGGTGACAAGTTGGATTATTTTCATGTAAATGTTGTACTTTTTTAACACTTACAGGTTTCCTGATCTCCTCACCCCCTTAAGCTGAAAACCCTTCATTGCAGTTACTGCTTGCCCTTTTACTGCCCTCACAGAATTACAGCTCCCAACTCCCACTGCATCCACTGGGCCATCGCCTCTCACCACCTTCAGCCCGCACCACCGGCTATCGGTGGCCCCCAGTGCTGCTGATGGCGGTACCTTGCCCCACCAACCCCTCTCTCCCCCCCTCCGCACAAACATTAATTTCTGGACACGTGGGGAGGGAGAGTGTACATCACTGCTTCCCCCTCTGAAAGGAAATGCAGGAATAGGCAGAAGGGAAGTTGCAGCTCACCTAAACATCACCCCCCCCCCCCCCTCGCCTCCATCACTGAAAGTCTTAGCCCACCCCATTCAGATGAAAATCCTGGCTGCCTCTCCCTGCTGGATCCCAGATTTTCATTGTGGGGCTTGGAGAAGCACTTTTGTACTTACCTTTTGGGATCTCTGTTTCTGCTCTGGAAGGTTATACTGGTCAGAGCGCCCACGGCAGACACTCCAGCCAGTCGGCCGTTAAAATTGCTCCAGAGTCCTAACAGAGCAATGGGACCCTGATTTGTATCTATTTATGAAGCGTCTGACTGAGTCAGGCAGATATCTCAAACACTTGCCGTTAAAGCAGCCATGGGTCGGTATCTGAGAGGCAAAAGTGCATGGTCCTAATTCCTGCTCCGCTCAGTTTCCGAAGGATGAAGGGAACTAAAATTCCCCCTTATGCCTCGTTTTTTAGTATCATCTGCAAATCTGGATACCCCTTCTTCTAGCCCCATATCCAAATCATTGATGTAAACATATGCGGTCGCAGAACAGAACCCAGTGGGACACCCCCAACTACTTCCAATCACTCTGATAAACTGCCCTTAACTCCTACTCTCTCTTTCCTCCCTTCCAAACAGTTTTTAATCCAATTTGCGACCGTTTCCCTAATTTCCTTTTTTTTTAATGCTTTATTTTCTACAAAAACCTGCATTTGCTTCTGATTGCCTCTGGCAGAGTCAGCCCACCGCAAGATTGCCAGCGCACCCCCAGCTGCAGACAGGGTATCTCAGCAGCAGGTATGTCTTTCCCTGTGAGCGTACCACTCTATCCCATTATCAGGGAGGAGGAGGAGGAGGAGCAGCACAGGATGTAGAACAGCAGAGTCAGGCACCTGTCAAAGAGGAGGCAGCCACCAGGTATAACATCCCCACTGACACCTGGGAATCCCTGGCCCAAGACTGCACAAAGTGGAGGAGAAGCATCCGGGAAGGCGCCGAACACCTCGAGTCTCTTCGCCGGGAACAAGCGGAAGCCAAGCGCAAACAGCGCAAGGAGCGCCCGTCAACCCAAGCACCCCACCCACCCGCCCCTTCAACCACCGTCTGCCCCACCTGTGACAGAGACTGTAGGTCCCGCATTGGACTCATCAGTCACCTGCGAGCTCATTTTTAATGTGGAAGCAAGTCACCCTCGGTTCCGAGGGACTGCCTAAGAGAGAAGATTACTGCCCCTTCCCGCACCCTATCACTGCCCCTTCCCGCACCCGCCAAAGAATATAGAGGCCGTACAGGTCATATCAGGACCGCTCTGAGGAGCTCTGCATGAGAAGAGTGTGTTTCACCAATGATGCAATAGGGCAACTCTGTGACTTTCTGGAGGAAGAACTGAAGCCTCGCTCACCTGCCCGCACTGCTCTCTCAAAGGCTATGAAGCTGACCACGGCAAAGGCTAATTGCAGGCAGCCTCGGGGATGGATCTCTGCAACACCAGTCAGGGACCAGTACAGATGTGTATTTGGGAGGTCATGGATGCCTTTACAGCACGGCAGTCCCATTGATAAGCTTTGCCCTCACAGAAAAGTAGCAGCGAGATAGAGCCATAAAGTTTTATGAGGTTACTGGCTTCCCCAAGGTCCAGGGGGCAGTCAGTGCTTTCAGAACATCCACTTAGCAATGTCAACAGGAAGGGATTCCACTCCATCAATGTCCAGTTAGTGTGTAACAACAATCTGAGGATCTCGCATCTCAACACCCGAAAGCAGGAACTGCCATGGTGCTTTCATCCTCAATTATTTGGCCCTCACTGATCTCTTCAGGGAAGAGAATGTCTTGTTTTGCACACTTTGTACAAAAATAATAAATTGCAGGACAACGGAATATTACAGTTTAAACTAATGGCCCTGAAATTAGGATCGGGAGCTTGCCGCGCGTGCAAGCCCCCGATCTGCACTCACCCTGCGCGCCGACATCTGAAGCCCGGGCCTGCTCGCATTTCCTGTCACAGGCCCGGTTCAGCTGTCGGCGCGCTGTGCTTACCTGATCCAGCGGTGTAGTTAGTGCGATGTGCCGGCTGTGATCAGGTGAGCACTGTGCAGCCAATCAGGGGAGGGGAAACTCATTCATGAGTTTGACAGTAAGAGCTGTCAAACTCATGAAAAGTATGGGGTGCCAAAACACTACTTTAACTTTAAATAAAATTTTAAAAAACATCCCACTGATTATATTAACTATAAATAAGTTTTTAAAAATGTTTTAAACAATTAATCAATTTTTGAAAAAAATAAAATTTTTAAAAATAGGGTCTAAAACTAAACTTACCATCCTGTAAATTCTTTAAAAATAACAAACCTGTGGAAAAAAAATTCTACATTGTACTAAAAGCCCACTTACCTGAAAAACTAAATACTTACGTCTGGTTTTTCCACGCGTAAAGACCGGAGGCCTTCACACGCGCGCAACTCTGAAAAAAAAAAAGGAATTTTACTGCGCACGTGCTGCCTGTGCAGTCGTGTGCGTTCTGCCTCTTAACCCCTTGGGTCAGAGGACAGGAAATGCCGGTTTTCAGCGCATGTGCTGTGCATGCTGAAAATCGGCAATTCCTCCAGGCACACGCGTGAGTACCCCGTCCGTACTCACGCGTTGTGCCTGGAATTACTGGGCCATTTTATGAAGCATCAGGTCTGTAAGCTTTCTCACAACAGTACAGCACCGTGTGGACAAGATGGAGTCAGGCCCCTGGGTCCTCCAAAACAATAGCAGTCCTTACAGATGCCTGCAGGCCAATGACAACTCAGCATGTGATCACATGTGAATATAATAGGTATTCCTTACAGATGCCTGCGGGCCAATGATAATTCAGTATGCAAATGTTACAGAGAATCAGACCCATGAATGGCTTCTGGGTGACAAAGCATACCCCCTTCTCCCATGGCTAATGGCCCCAATCAGTCCCAGTGTGACTTCCCTCCAGAGAGCATGAATCACATTTCTGTGTAGCTTGGTGCCATCTACACCCAGGGATATGTGCCTCCTGCCTTCGATTTCCTCCAGGGTGGCTTGGAGGCCTGAATCGGGGAGTTGTGTGTCCTTCTTCTCTCACTTGCTGCGGTCTGGGTCCAGATGTTGTCTGTGTAGTCATACTTCTCTACATGTATAATAAAACATTGCTAAGGTGTGCAGTGAAGTTATTGGAGAGTGAAGTGAAAGAGCCAAGCACTGTTGCTCTCTTACCTGTTTGTCCTCAGTCTATTGCTGAAGAGTGCAGGCTGAACTGTCCTTTTAAAGGCTGTACAAATGTGCACCCACCAGTGGCCTATAAAAGAAGTTACACGTGGGTTTCCTGAGTCTGCTCATTTGCATTCCCATTGGTGCAGGCATTGTTCAGCTGGTTACACCCATTTTGCATGTCCGCCGGCACGCTTGAGTACTTCCGCGACCGGTGGGAGCCGGGGGGACTGGAGTGCATTATCAATTCGGACAACCAAATCCTAATTTGATTTGTTAAGTTTTATTTGAAGTTTTATTAATTTACAGTCAATTTGTTTATGTATTTAATCAAAAAGAGTACACCCATTTTGCACAGGTTTTACACCAATGCCCGCACCAATGAGAATGCAAATGAGCAGACTCAGGAAACTCATGTGTAACTTTCTCTATAGGCCACTGGTGGGTGCACATTTAAAAAAAAGTGGTGTAACTAATTTTGAGGATATTTTAGCCTTTGATTTTTAACAAAGTTAAAGCTTTCTAGAAGTGTATCTCAGCTATTCCAGCTTGAAGTCTGATTATTTTGCTTTTGTGATTTAGGGAACCTTACACAAGCCTTTTGGAAATAAGCTCAAACACGTACCTTCACTGACGCCTTTTTGTTCTTCGCCTGAACCAGTGTCACTTTGCTCTGTAAGTGTTCCTAGAAGTTAAGAAATAGTTTGTGACTCACAAGTATATTACACCTTTTTGTTTTCACACAATTTGTCCCCAACTCTATGTTGGCTCTTATACACTGGATTACATATGGACTAAAAAAGCAAATCTCGTTCAAACTTGCAGTCAGGCTCTTTTCTCTGACAATGGGCCAAAGATTTTTCTTTGCTGATTGAGCATCTTGTGCTGAAAGTGTAGTACACTTTATATTGGGCAAATTATACTGCACAACAATGATAAAACTGCTAAAACCGACTGCTTTTCTGCTCACTATTTTTCTCAATCTATTTAATTATCTTTCTTCCTTTGGTCCTGTTCCCGACTGTATCAAAGCCTCAGAAACAAAACCAATCAGAAATGACGATTGTGGTTATTATGGTGCAGGCAGATTCTACAGAGAATTAGCTACATTCCTTTTGCAACTGGATTTGGTCTGATAAAAATGAAGATTTAAGTTGAAACATCAAATAAGATATAACTATTGAGCAGATTGGAGGGATTCTCAGTCATAATGATTGCCTTGCTTTTATAGAAACATAGAAGATAGGAGCAGGAGTAGGCCATTCGGCCCCTCAAGCCTGCTCCGCCATTCAATGAGATCATGGCTGATCATCCAAATTCAGTACCCTGTTCCTGCCTTCTCTCCATATCCCTTGATCCCTTTAGCCTTAAGAAATATATCTAACTCCTTCTTGAATATATTTAATGAATTGGCCTCTACTGCCTTCTTTGGTAGAGAATTCCACAGGTTCACTACTCTCTGGGTGAAGAAATTCCTCCTCATCTCTGTCCTAAATGGTTTACCCCTTATCCTTAGACTGTGACTCCTGGTTCTGGACTCCCCGACCATCGGGAACATCCTTCCTGCATCTAGTCTGTCTAGTCCTGTTAGAATTTTATAAGTTTCAATGAGATCCCCTCTCATTCTTCTAAACTCCAGCAAGTACAAGCCCAATCGACCCAATCTCTCCTCATGCGTCATTCCTGCCATCCCAGGTATCAGTCTGGTGAATCTTCGCTGCACTCCTTCCATGGCAAGAACATCCTTCCTCAGATAAGGCGACCAAAATTGCACACAATACTCAAGATGTGGTCTCACCAAGGCCCTGTACAACTGCAGCAAGACATCCTTGTTCCTGTACTCAAATCCTCTCGCTATGAAGGCCAACATACCATTTGCCTTCTTAACCGCCTGCTGCACCTGCATGCTTACCTTCAGCGACTGGTGCACAAGGACACCCAGGTCTCATTGCACTTCCCCTTCTCCCAATCTATTGCCATTCAGATAATAATCTGCCTTCCTGTTTTTGACACCAAAATGGATAACCTCGCATTTATCCACGTTATATTGCATCTGCCATATTTCTGCCCAATCACCCAACATGTCCAAATCATACTGGAGTTTCTCGGCATCCTCCTCACAGCACACACGCCCACCTAGCTTTGTGTCGTCTGCAAACTTGGAGATATTACATCTAGTTCCCTCGTCCAGATCATTAATATATATTGTGAATAGCTGGGGTCCAAGGACCGATCCCTGCGGTACCCCACTAGTCACTGCCTGACACTCGGAAAAAGAGCTGTTTATTCCAACTCTTTGCTTTCTGTCTGCCAACCGGTTCTCTATCCAAGTCAAAACCTTGCCCCCAATCCCATGTGCCTTAACGTTACATGCTAATCTCTTATGCGGGACCTTATCGAAAGCCTTTTGAAAGTCCAAATAAACCACATCCACTGGTTCTCCCTTATCTATTTTACCAGTTACATCCTCAAAAAATTCCAGTAGATTAGTCAAGCACGATTTACCTTTTGTAAATCCATGTTGACTTTGTCCGATCCGGTCACTGTTTTCCAAGTGCTCTGCTATTACATCTTTTATAATGGACTCTAGCATTTTCCCCACTACCGATGTCAGGCTTACCGGCCTGTAATTCCCTGTTTTCTCTCTACCACCTTTTTTGAATAGTGGGGTAACATTAGCTACCTGCCAATCCATGGGTACTGTTCCAGATTTCATCGAATGTTGGAAGATGATCAGCAATGCATCTACTATTTCTAGGGCCACTTCCTTAAGTACCCTAGGATGTAGATTATCAGGTCCTGGGGATTTATCGGCCTTCAATCCCGTCAATTTCCCTAACACCATTTCCCTACAAATCATGAGTACATCTGTATCAGCTCAAAATCCCAAAGAATGTTGGCTGTTCTGCATTCAATACTGAAGAGCCAGACATATACTGCAGTATAAAGGGGAGTGCCGCTTCAAGGAAACACAAAGAGCAATACCCTTTACGATCATGTGCTTTTTGTGGTCTATTTTTATTCTTTCATAGCACTTCCCTTGGTGACAAGTGTCTAATATAGTGCTCGTAAGTGCTACTCTAGTGGGAGAAGGAACTGAGGTCAATGGAAGTCCCTGAACCATCCTTGGGATGAAGATGGCTGCTTAGCTCTTTCAGCAGGGTCATCATCATTATCCAGAGGCATATGATAAAGTTACGGCTAACAATCCTATACAAAATTATGAGGAATATAGAAAGTGAGTAGTGAGGTGAAAAGGGAGATTAGAAGCAGTAGTGCCCCCGAAAATTGCAATGGTGCACTCTTTTTCTGCTCCATTTCTGCTTGCTGGTATTTTCGTTGTTTTTTTTTCCCCAGAGTGGCCCAGGTGGCCGTCTGTTTCAGGTGGGAGCCTGCTTAGAATATGTTAATCGGGGTCCTATGATATACATAGGACCCCGATGTAATTTTGAGGTACCAGTGCACACTCAGCACACTGGTACCAGGCATTGAGCGGCCTAACCTGCAGTCCTTAAAGGGACTGTTACAGGCCACCCTGAAAAAGTTTCTGTTTTGTTTTAAGGATTTTTCTGGGGCAGGGGAAGCAGGAAAATCAAGTGTTGTATCAGTTGTAACTCATGCACAGTTGTCTGCATACATTAATATGTAACTTTCAACTAAAGGCATAGTGCTAGGATTTCTTTTAATCGACAGTAAAACATTTGCTAGCTTTGCTGATGTTTTTGAATCAACTAAAAGAAAGGTTCTGCAATGATTGCACAACCTCTGTTAATGGAGCACTAGCCTGGGATTGGGGCTGAGTCATGGTGTTGGCCAAAGTTCCTCTTTACAGTCTGACTAACATCCTGCATGGTGTAATAATGTTTTTAGTTCCTCTTGTTAATTGCTTTATGAAAAAAAACCTCTAGCTCCTCTCAAAGAATTGAAAAGAAGAGCAGTTATCCACATCACTCTAAAAGTAGAATTCTTTACATCTTTTCTGCAACTGTAAGGTTCGCAAAATTCTAAAATTCTACAGATTCCCCCAAACCAAGAAAAGGAGAGATTTTGGACTGTTTTAAAGAATATTGGGCCAAAAGGGACTTAAAGTCAAAACCCCAGGAAGATTTGGCTATTTTAAAAGGCATGTCCAGGCCTGTGGAAAGCTGCAACAAAGGAACTGGGTTGGGCACTGTGGGACAGACAGTTTGAGTATTGGAAAAGGCCAGATTATCTGAGAATGTTCTGGACCATCCCAGCCATTCTACATAAAGACAATAGGCCCACGGAAGGACAGTTCCCGCCAAAAACCTACAGGGCCATCAAGAACATGAATAATACAATACATGCCACTAATCAACAAAAGAGACCCTGGCCCCAGCAGGGGAAGACAATCGAACAACAGTTTAAACCCACTCAGAGAAACATCCAAAACCACTTCACACACTTAAACTGATTTCGAAGCAATCCTGAAACCAGTTAAATAAATGGGACCAATCAAAATTAACGAGCCCGCCCAAAATCTAACAAGATTAGCAGGCTTCGTTTAGTATAAACTAAAGACCTGTCTCCACAAGAAATCAGTTAGTTTGATGAGTTTGATGGGTTTGAACAGTTCGATAAGTACAGTTCAGCAGAAGGCGTTCAACAGAAACAGTTCGAGAAGAAAAGAGAGACCCATCGTTCAAGTTTAAAACACCATCGAAACTCGGTGGTTTCAGAAGCAAGCATCTGGAAGCAGTTCTCTCTCTCGAAGAAGTAACACATCATCGGACACCTCGCGGCACCAAGGGCCCCACGAAACCAACAACCAAATATTACCAGAAGCCAACCAGGTAATACTGGGCCACCGCGACCAACAAGAAACCAACTCAGAAGAAACCGAAGATCTGCAAGTTTTTCCACGCTACAAACTATTCCTGCGCTTGGTGAGCATTTCCCTGGTCCTCTGGAACCCAACCTAGTTAGTGTAGTGGGATTGGGAGGGGTGAAGTATTTTGTCTATTGTCATTCTCCCTCGTATATTCCGAAGTGTTCCCCCTTTTAGAGTGATAAGATTATTGTGTTGTGTATATTTTCCTGTCTCAAATAAAAATCCAAGTTCTTTTCACCAACTCAGTTGTCTGTTGCAATTTCATCACAGCCCCCAAATAAGTCCAGGTCTAGAACCAAGGGAGTGGGAGTGATTCGAACCGCTCAGGAGTCAGAGGCAAAGCTGACCACACACACCACCCCTTACACAACACAGATAAATGTGAGGTATTACATTTTGGTAGGAAGAATAGGGAGGTCACTTATTACTTGGAGGGTGCGAGTCTAGGTGGGGTAGAGGAACAAAGGGATCTTGGAGCATAAATACACAAATCACAAAGTTGCGACACAGGTTAGCAAGGCCATTAAAAAAGCAAACCAAGCACTAGGGTTTATTTCTAGAGGGATAGAATTGAGAAGTAGGGAAGTTATGCTAAACCTGTATCGAACCTTGGTTAGACCACACTTAAAAAAGAAGGCTAAGGGGTGACCTAATAGAGGTCTTTAAAATTATGTAAGGTTTTGATAGAGTGGATACAGAGAGCATAACTAGAGGCCATCAATATAAGATAGTCACCAAGGAATCAAATAGGGAATTCAGAAGAAACTTCTTTACCCAAAGAGTGGTGAGAATGTGGAACTCGCTACCACAGGGAGTGGTTGAAGCGAATAGTATAGATGCATTTAAGGGGAGGCTAGACAAGCATATGAGGGAGAAGGGAATAGAGGGTTATGCTGATAGATTTAGATGAGGAAAGACAAGAGGAGGCTCGAGTGGAGCATAAATGGCAGCATGGACTGGTTGGGCCAAATGGCCTGTTTCTGTGCCGTATATCCTATGTAATATGTTAACAAAGACCAATGTTTAACTCAACTCTTCGCTATGTGCTATTTTTGTGCTCATTGAGCTGAGAGACATCGGAAATAGAAACAGATAATGCTGGAAAGATCAACAGGTCAGGCAGCCTCTGTGGAGAAAGGAAGGTAGGGTTAATGTTGCAGTTCTGTGACCCTTTGTCAGAACCACTTAATGTCTGGAGCACCAGACAGGTGCCCCAGTTGCCTTATGGGAAAGTTGGTTAAATTAAATGAATGATGAGGCGTTAATGAGCTATGTACACATTTTGTGTGGACAGGTTGCCACACTGGATGCATTAGACAGTACACCAAGCTGAGCTGTGCGTATTGGGAACATAGTAGGCCTCAAGCCTCTGGGCCCAGTATTACAGGGATCCAGTGCCCAATATACACCAGTACAACAGGCACCAATCATTGCATTATTAGCTGCATAAAATTTAAGAAAATAACCTCTTTTTGTTGTTGATTTATTGGTACATTTGTGCCTTGACAGTTCATAGTTTGCCGCTTAAGCTTCCTCAATGATTATTGATGTTAAAGGCTCAAGCAATCTGAGCCATGTTTTGAGCAGTTAGGATTGAGTGGTACTACAACTTCAGTTTTATACTGAGAGTGTTCTTTTGGGATTTAGCAAGGTTCAGAACTTATGTCTCTTCAAATAGGTAATGAAGGTTTGTATTATTGTTATTAGCAGCTACTGCCCTGTTTTATCATTACTTGGGTGTATCATGTGGGTGTGACCTGCATTTGTACATTTGATAATGATAATGGGTGCCATTTAAAAAGAAATTCAAACTTTAACTCTTATCCTAATAACCTCTTCAGCAACACTGGGTAAAATAGAGGGAACTGGAAGCTTTAAAACATACAGCATCAGTATGGAAATTGGTGGAAGATCAGGACATGTAACAGTTGCAAACAATTTAGAACGTAATCCAGGTTTAAAATGCATTAAGGAAAGTGTTCTAACAACATAATCAGTACCAGAATTTATTTTTAAAATATCCTTTCCATTGAAATCACTTTTTATGGTACTGTACTTAAAAGAAAAGCAATCCATAAGTACTTGCTTACCTTCAAGTGGTGGTTTATCAGAATTTAAAACACAGGATGCAATTGCAGTCGTTAAATCATCACTTGGATTATCTATACATGAGAGAAGAAAGATGAGTTTTGAAAATGATTAATTACATGCTTAGAAGATTATATTGTCAGATCGCATCAGTTTGTACCAGTGGTTGCTCTTTCAAAACATCCCCAAGTTCAGACATTTGGTGCATTTATACCTGAATGAAGGAGTAGAAAATGAAATACTGCTTGAAGTAGAACAAAATTACTTAAAATTAGTAACTTTAAAGAAGAAAAAAAGAGAAAAAAAACTGCAAATGCTGGAAGTCTGAAATTGAACCAGAACATTTTGGAAATATACAGCAGGTCAATCAGCATCTGTAAAGAAAAAAGATGGGTTAATGTTTCAGGTGTGAGATCATCAGGAAGGGTCTACACCCAAACATTAACATTGAAGGGTCATCGACCTGAAACGTTAACTGTTTCTCTCTCCACAGAGCCAGTTCTGATGAAGGGTCATCGACCTGAAACGTTAACTCTGTTTCTCTCTCTACAGATGCTGCCTGACCTGCTGAGTATTTCCAGCATTTTCTGTTTTTATTTCAGATTTCCAGCATCCGTAGTATTTTACTTTTGTATTAACATCTCTGTTCTCTTTACAAATATTGACTGACCTGCTCTGTTTTCCAGCATTTTTTGTTTTTACTTCAAGTTTGAAGCTCTGTTAGAGAAGCATTATATTTAATATGACCAATATTTTCTCCCTTTTTTGAAAATACCTGTATGTAAAGAGAACGTGCCAATAACATTATTTAGGGAATTGGTTTGGAGGCGTTAACTGGGGTGAACAATTGCAAGAGAGTTCGATTAACATGTGTAGATACAGTTAAGAACTCTTTCAAACAATAATTCTCTCACACTGTTGGTCTCAATAATTCAGGGGTCTCGTTAACTCCCATAGTGTTATCATGACTCAGGAGCAACAGTCGGGTGGGAGGAAGTCATGTTCCACCATGCTTATAGTGGCACTGCTGCCAAAGAGGAAAATCTTCTCCATAAAGTCACCAGAAAACAGGGGAGAGCATTGCATGGTGTCACCACAAGAAAACAGCATGCAGCAATAAATAAAGAATTCTGATTGTTGTGATAATTATGATCCCAATAACCATATTCAGCTGAGCACCTCATTAGACTCTGCATCTCATGCATTAATGGTGGCAAGCACCAGCTCCGACATCTGTTCTTTGGGAGACCAAGTGGTTTAATGGGTTGCAGGAGGGATTTGGAAGAGATGTAACTGCTGGTCAAAGGTTCTGTTCCAAAGCTCCTACAGCTGCTGAGCCCAGGGATTCAGAGTGCACAGGGCTGCCTACAAATTTAGTTTGATAACTTGGCATCACAGTAATGTTTGGGGGTGTCTACGGAAGATATGGGACTAGATTGTGTTCATGTGGACCAATTATTTATGTTAGGGAGGTTTACAAGTTATGTAAGGGCAAAACTAGGTTGGATGTTAGGTGGTTTCTTTTCCCAGAGAATAGTAGACCTGTGGAACAGGTTACTGGCATGTGCAGTGAACGCATATTCACTGTATAAGGTGAAGAGAGAACTGGACCTGTTTCTAGCTGGGGCCCAGATCACCTTGTACAGGAGGTAGGTAACCTCTAATATCAACCAGGGTCAATGTGATCTCCTGGACTGGTTGTTATCACCTAAAGGGGTTGGAAAGGAACTTTCCAGATTTTTTTCCCTAATCTTTTTTCTCACCTCTCCCAGGAGATTACATGGCTCTGCGTAGGTAGGAAGTGTCTGTATCGTGATGTATAGGGAGTCATAACTATACAGGAGAGGCTAGATGGACCAATGGGTAATGTTCTGACTGCCTGGACTTTTCACACACTAATCTAAATACATCGGTTTCTGCCCTACTGCTTTGCTCCTCAGTACTATAATTTTGGATTATTTATCAAATGCTTGCATTGCAACATGCTGTCCTCCAGCCTGGTTCAGTCTGATTCACGTGAGAGTTCAAATCTACCACAGACTCTACCTGAATAAGTATTTCCATTTACCTATTCTTTTTTCCCAGTTTTTAATATCTATCTGTCCAATGCGTATTCCATCTGTTATGGGCTCATCCTCCCGAAATGATTCATTCAGTAACTTCCGCAGCAGCGTTGATTTCCCAGCACTCCTGTAGCCACAAACAGTCAAAGTCCTGACGTAAAGTGGGATTTGTCCTCGCTGGAATATATTCTGAAGCTTTATTTTGAGTTCATCCATCATTTTTTCTTTTTGAATTTCTGCCAATAAGTAAAACCTTACGTTAGTAAGCAACAAATGAGACGTTGATAAAGTTGATGTCATTTAATACGCCGAAGAAGAGGTTTTAGGAAGAGCCACAGGTTGTGCCTGAAGAAGCAGTAATTCACATTACAGGAAACTTTCTGGTATCCGGCACGGATGGGACCGACGTGGTGCCGGTTCATCAACAATTCCGGATAACCGAACGCTATAGTAAAAGATACGGAGCTGAGAGCTCCGTGTAAAGCAACAAACCCTGTGCTTCAGAACAATCAGCACAAGTTGCAAACGTCTCTGTAGCTTAGCAGCAGCCGAAGCTACACCCTTGCACAGCAACAAATGGAGTAAAAAAAGTAATAAAAGTTACTTGAACCTACTCCTGAATTTTGCTGGTTAACTGACATTTCCAGTTATTTAGGGGCTGGTTAATCAAAAGTTTCCTGTATAAAGTGCGCTTAAAACATCTAAAGACCCTGAAGATGCGCGAGCCTACTGACACACTCCTGCCAGAACTCCGTCGGGAATGGGGCAGAAGGCCTACGAATTAGGCCGGGCACACTCGTTCTCAGCCTGTGCTGCTGGTTTCCAGGGGACCTTGTTTTGGGGCAGAACCTCTATCCGCCCCAGATGTGGTGTCAGAGGCAATGTGGCCGGGGAGTGGGGACCCCCAGGCGGGGAATTCCTCCGGTCCTTACCTCGGATTGACTTGCTGGAGTAGGGCCGCTGGTATGCCAGGAGGTGCACCAGCCCCCAGGGATCAGCGTATAGGGGGTCCACCTTGGGGGGGGGGGGGAACTCATCACCTGGGCTTCCACAGAACTGATAGAGGCTCGAGGAATTTCATTCACTGATTGGTTTCTGGAAAGCCCCCTCCCTGGAGTAGAACAACTTTAGAAAGGATTCCTGGCCTTGTGGGCTGGATGGGTACCAGAGATAGGCATCTAGTGGTACGGGGACCTGCCCTAGTGATGCAAATCAGGGATTTCAGTGAGGTCAGCAGTGGAGGTTCCCAATGGGAATAATCCCAGAACTGCTCAGTTTGCTGGCCTGCACATTTTCAGGGCCATATTAACTGGCTCCCTTCCTAACATTGCCAGCAGCACCATCTGGAATTAGGATTGCAGGTAGCCAGGCTGGAAGTTTAAGTTTAATGCATCTTTTGCCATTAAGTGATGGAATCCTGGGGCATGGAATAGTTTTCACCTGGGGTGAAATTTCCTCCGGGAGGGGGGAGGGAGGGTTCCCCGATCATCTGCTGGAACTGCAGCGGAAACCCCGGAGTAATGGGGTAATCAGCCGTCTAGACCGTTTCTTCAGGGTTTCCACCCATCCCCCACCGAAGTTACAGCAGAAGATCGGGACAGCCCCTGCAGAAAATCACAGCAACAATGCCAGCATCAAGTGCTTTCAGATCAGAGATACACAACAGTGTGCCTTAGTTCCTGGTAGTAACACCATATTATATCTTTGTTCTTTAAAAAAAGGAGTTTTAAAAGACAAAATCTGTTGCTGTAAAGTGTTGTGAGTTAGCATTCCAGTGGATTTTTAGTTCAAAAAAATTGGGCAGCATTAAGATATAATTTCTTTAATTAAGAAAAACAGTGTGATAACTATTACTACTTATAACGATTTATTCCAATTTATTAATTAAAATCTCTCCCTAAAGAAAAGGGATTCAAATTGGTCAACAAATATTGTTTCAAGTCAGTTATTATCATAGACATGCTCCTGCAATCTTGACATTTGGGAAGCTTATTGTTTACACTTGTGAAACCTGCTGACAACAGCAGTTTCAAAATGATCTCCTCATTGCTCTATGAACATTTTGATCCGAGTACATCCCTCTTAGGCACTCCCAACTGCACAAGTGAAGAAGACACAAATACTAAGCAACAGAAAAATGTTTAAATTCCAGAATTTTTCAGCACCTCCTTTTATTGTTGAATTTTAATTGATATGAATGTAATGAGGGGAAAAAGGAAAGATACTCACCAGCTGCTGTTTCTGTCGAAGTAGGTTCACTTTGGCAAGTGTTCTCAATGGCATTGTTTGGCACGTCTCCCTCACTTTCAGGCCCACCACCATGTGGCGCTGTCCCGCTCGTTTGCTCCACAATGCTTTTCAATAATTTTCCCAGGTTTTGCTTTCCTATTATCTCCAGTTTTCTTCCTGTGGATTTTGTTTGCATCTCGTCAACATCATCTTTGTGGTCACCGTCATGTGATGCATCATCCCCGAATACTCCTTTTTGTTGCACATCTTTAATAAAAATTTCCAGGTGTTCTTTTCCAATTTTCTCCAATTGTTTTCCTGCAGTTTTGAAAAATCTGTCCATTTTTTAAAAAACTTGGTCACAGCACAAAACCAAAACAATCAATTATCTGTTTTATAAAACAGATCGATAAGCTGAAGGAAAAAGAAATAGAATGATAAGTCCATCAGGTAAGGAAATAATGAATGCAATGTTAACAATGTTCGTAACAGTGCTTGATTTTCAGTATAGTTAGCAGTACCAACTAAAGATTAAGGAGCTTAGGATGGTTAACTACATTTACAAGTGGATAGTAATTGAAAGCTTTGGCTTTGGATATAACTTGTGCAAGTGATATATCTCTATTGTACAGTTAGAAGATCCAAAACTGACTGGGAAACAATAGAATAAGCAAAAGGCCTTGAGCACATCATCTAGGTTGACATGCCAGTACAGTACTGAGTGAACACTACATTGTTGGAGATACTGCCCTTCGGAAAAAGATGTTTAACTAAACTCTTTCTTATTCCAGGGATCAGAGAATATTAATGATCCCATAGCACTATTCAAAGAGGAGCAGGAAGTTCTCCTGGTGTCCTGCCCAACACCTCTGCTCTCCCTCTTTGTCATACAATGAAGATTTTTGAACAAAGGGGCATTGCATTTGGATGCTGTACACCATTCCCAAGGATGGGACTGGATTCCCCTCCTGAATGCTATCCAGTGAGCCTCTGGTTAAAGCATAATGACAGATGAAGCTAAGAGTGGACTTAGCTTGTTGAATAACAACCACACTGTCCATGGGCACACATGAATAAAAGTCACTCATTCATTTGATTCTTATCTTTTACTTTGTAGTTGCAGAGATTGGTGTTTTTATTGCATCCGTGGAACTTATGGATTTCCTAAGTCCACAACATCTCTATATATGTCATCACTAATGATCATGGTGTGGAGATGCCGGTGTTGGACTGGGGTGGACAAATGTAAGAAGTCACACAACACCAGGTTATAGTCCAACAGTTTTATTTGAAATCACAAGCTTTCGGAGTGCTGCTCCTTCGTCAGGTGCATTCATGGACATAATACAGCCCAGTGGTATTGGAAACTAACATATGTACCAGACCATTATCTATCCTACAGAAGATAGGTACTGGGAATAGGTACAGGGCTGTTCCCAGGATAATCCAGAATCTCCCTCAAAACAAAATTATAGGCCCCTAATTCCACTTCACAGGAACCATATTAAAAAAACACAACTTCCAAAACGTATCTAACACTGTAGCATTTTTAAGGTAATTTTCACGATGGTAATTGCTTGTTTTGGTCACTTGTGATTGTAGCTATACAGTGGTCAGTCAGTTCAACGGCCGAAGTAATCGCCTGTAAGTTCAAATAATTAAATTTTTGTTTAAAATATTTAATTTATTGTAATTTCAACTAATTTTAAAAAGGTGATGGTTTTTTAAAAATGTATTTAAATTTTACTATATTTTTGGGGTAATCTCCATTCATATATTTGACGGGCCTATCTGTCAAGTGTATGAAGGGAGATTCCCTTCTGCTATTGGTTGGCCTGGCCCACGTGATCCCAGGGACGCTTGCGAACCGCCTGCACCTCTGGGATACCTGGGCCCTGCGCATTTGGAGTTTGGAGAGGCCCGGGAGCGGAAGTATAGGTGCTTCGGGAGCCCTCGGGGAAGTTCGTAGATTTTTCCAGATCAGAGGCCTCTGCACGCAGGAAGCCTCCGATCGGAAAATGCGGCCCAATATTCCCAGCCACATAATGGTGCACATGGGTCCAGAGAGTAAATTTGAAAACATACACATTTCTCGCAATGGCACCCAACCCCATGCCTGTTGGTGCATACAATTCTATGAGGGATGTGAGGGCATCTGTGCAACTGGTGCCAAATGAGGAGGTGCCTCTATGTCTATGATTTTTTTAGGTCTCTCTTTACATAGGAACAGTCAGCCATTCAATCAGATCATGGCTGATCTGGAGCTCAACTCCATTTACCTACCTTCGTTCCTTATCCCCTGATACCCTAACCTAAGAAAAATCTATCGATTTCAGCCCATAACATTTAATTTGCTCCTCTGATCACACTTTTAGTGTTTCTCTATATTTCTGTATTAATTCCTGGGAGTCCTTTCCCCTTTCTACTGGATTTTTAGAGGTTGTTTTCCCTCTTTATGTCACTTTTAGTTTAACTGAAGGACAGAATCCTGTAACTGTCTATCCGGTGAATGAGCCCGTTATTTTTAGTAATGCTCCCTCCCTTGTACGGGGGGTGGTTGTCTCTAATCAATAAATACAACTTTAATGTTATTTAGTACCAAGTTTTCCTCATCTCTCCTGACTTTCACTCCATGGATCACCGTCCCTTCCTCCATTCCTTGTATCCATGTTTAGTTTCTCTCTCTGCTCAGTACAGCATCTTGAAATATTTTCAACGTGAAGAATACATGTAACTGTTTTTATCGACTTAGACTGTAGTATTCGCGGCTTAATTTGTTAAGCAGCATGAAACAATTAAAACATTCGGTCGAAAAAGCAACTGATAATAACTAACATTGCGGCTAAAAACGATTATAAATGATACTTACTGAGAGCGAGAAGTTCAACAGCGAAAGTGAAAAGAGAGCTCGAGCTGAAGTTCCTAATATGTGCGGGAAGTCATGTCGAAGGGTTACTGGCAAAGGATGGCCAGTTTCATGTGGAAGATACTTTCCCAGCCTCAAGCAATCTTCCCTTTAGTTCCTGTTCTTGTACTTTCGTTCTGCCAATGGAGTCCGTGCTTTTTGGAGAGTCCCCTGTGAGCTCACTCATTAATGTGCATCATCGCAAACAACATGCAATATCAGAATTCCCATCTTGTACTTAATGGGAAAAGTCGCTCAATTAGAATGCGAGGATACTCAGAAATTTCCATTCCACAGAGACTCTCTGCCCCCTTCTCTCTTTCCCCTCTCTCCTCCCCTTTCTATTGTCTCTCTTTCCCTTATTCTTATTACCACTTCCCCTTCTCTTTGCCTCTCCCCTCTGTTCCTCTTGCTCGCTTCCACCTCCTTTCCCTCCCACCATCTCCCCCTCTCCACTCAACCTTCTCCACTCTATCTCCTTTCACTCCCTTCACCTCTTCCCTTCCCTCTCTTCCCCTCCCCTTTCTCAACCCATGATCCTTCTTCCTCCCATCCCCACCCCTTTCTCTCACCCCTTTCCTTCCCCTCTTCTCTTAGGCAGTCTCTTGGAACCGAGATAACAACAGAAAACGCTGGAAAAACTCAGCAGGCCAGGCAGCATCCGTGGAGAGAGAAACAGAGTTAACGTTTCAGGTCGAAGACCTTTCGTCAGAACTGGGAAAAAGCAGGAAAAAGAACAGATTTTAAAGCAAGTTTAGGGGCTGGGAAATGGGGGAGGGGACGAAAGAACAAAAGGGAAGGTCTGTGATAGGATAGAAAGCAGGAGAAGTAAAGAGGCATTAAGGGATATTCAAGGCAAGAGGAGATGGTAATGGGACAGGTTAAGAAACAAAGGATGGCTCTAGATGGAGTGTGAATTGCACTGGCAGAATGAAGGACAGCTGCCCTGTGGGAGGGGGAAAAAAAAGGCACAAACAAAAAGCGTGGATAAAAAATATATATATGATAGGGGCCGAGGTTATTATCTGAAGTTTTTGAACTCTATGTTGAGTCCAGAGGGCTGTAGAGTGCCTAATCGAAAGATGAGGTGCTGTTCCTCGAACTTACGCTGAGCTTCCGTGGAACAATGTAAGAGGCCGAGGACAGTGAGGTCTGAGTGGGAATGGAGCGGTGAATTAAAGTGACAGGTGACCGGAAGCTCGGGGTTCCCCTTACCGACTGAATGGAGGTGTTCCGCAAAGCGGTCACCCAATCTGCGTTTGGAGACCACATCGTGAGCAGCGAATACAGTGTACTAAATTGCAAGAAGTACAAGTAAATCGCTGTTTCACCTGGAAGGGGTGTTTGGGGCCCTGGACAGTGGGAAGGAGGGAGGTATAAGGGCATGTGTTGCATCTCCTGCGCTTGCACGGGAAGGTGCCGGACGAAGGGGAAGGGGTGCTGGGGGTGATAGAAGAGTGGACTAGGGTGTCGCGGGGGGAGCGGTCACTATGGAATGCTGAAAGGAGAGGTGAGGGGAAGATGCGTTTGGTGGTGGGATCACGCTGGAGGTGGCAGAAATGGTGGAGGATGATCCGTTGAATGTGGAGGCTGGTGGGGTGAAAGGTGAGGACAAGGGGAACTCTATCGTGGTTCCGGGAGGGAGGGGCAGGGGTGAGGGCAGAAGTGCGGGAGATAGAACGGACACGATCGAAGGCCGTGTCAACCACAGTAGAGGGGAATCCTGGGTTGAGGAAAAAGGAAGATATGTCGGAAGCACTGGTATGGAAGGTGGCATCGTCAGAGCCGAGGATGACTTGCTTCCACATTAAGAATGAGTTCTCAGGTGACTGATGAGTCCAATGCGGGACCTACAGTCTCTGTCACAGGTGGGGCAGACGGTGGTTGAAGGGGCGGGTGGGTGGGGTGCTTGGGTTGACGTGTACTCTTTGTGCTGCTTGTGCTTGGCTTCCGCTTGCTCCCGGCGAAGAGACTCGAGGTGTTCAGCGCCTTCCTGGATGCTTTTCCTCCACTTTGTGCAGTCTTGGACCAGGGATTCCCTGGTGTCGGTGGGATGTTGCACCTTTTCCAGGAGGCTTTGAGGGTGTGGTAAACCACTGTTACCGTTCACAACCGTTCACTATTGTTACACTGTTGTTATCACTGTTTACACTGTTGTTATCGCTACACAAGGTTACCTCTTGCCACGCACACTGCTATACCTGGGCTTACCTCAGCTGACTCCGCCCATGGCTCCGCCTGCTTGCCCAGGTATAAAGGTGACCGCTTGGCTAGTATTCTCCCTTGTTGGAACCGATCGCCCACGAGGGTGGGCTCTGTTATTTAGCCAATAAAAACCTATAGTTACTATCTTAACTCGTCGCTTTTCATGGAATGAATTGATAGGTATATCAATTTTATTGGCTAAATTTTGAAATGAGTGGATTGGAGCAGCCAAACGACCAGCCAAACGGCCAGCTACAACAGCCACAGCAGCCGGCCTGGCTGCGAGCCCTCCGACCGCCGTACCTGGATCTAAACCCACAGGCAGCGAACTCAGCCCTCGACTTCGAACACTGGCTGAGCTGAGCTGGACACATACCCCCTTCCCCGCATATCTGATATGGTCAACCAGATTGCACAGTACCGGGTATTCTCCACCATCGACCTCAAGTCAGCCTATCACCAACTCCCTATCTGCCCTGAGGACCGCCAGTATACCGCCTTCGAGGCGAACGGCCGCCTCTACCACTTCCTTAGGGTTCCCTTCGGCATCACCAACGGAGTCTCGGTCTTCCAAAGGGAGATGGACCGGATGGTTGACCAGAACGCGCTTCAGGCCACGTTCCCTTATCTAGATAACATCACCATCTGCGGCCGCGACCAGCAGGACCATGATGTTAATCTGGAGAAATTCCTCCGTACGGCCCAACGGCTGAATCTCACTTACAATAAGGATAAATGTGTGTTTAATACCTCGCGCCTGGCCATCCTCGGCTGCGTAGTAGAGAACGGAGTAATCGGCCCCGACCCCGAAAGAGTGCACCCCCTCATGGAGCTTCCCCTCCCCCACTGTCCAAAGGCGCTGAAGAGAACCCTGGGGCTCTTCGCTTACTATGCCCAATGGGTGCCGAATTATGCGGACAAAGCCAGGCCCCTCATGAAGTCCACCTCCTTCCCCCTGACAGCAGAAGCAGGCGCAACCTTCTCCCTCATAAAAGGAGACATTGCGAAGGCCACAATGCACGCTGTGGATGAGTCCATCCCTTTCCAAGTGGAGAGCGATGCCTCCGACTTCGCCCTAGCGGCAACCCTTAACCAGGCGGGGAGACCTGTGGCCTTCTTCTCAAGGACCCTCCAGGGCCCTGAGATCCGACACTCGTCTGTCGAGAAGGAGGCCCAGGCGATTGTGGAGGCGGTACGACGCTGGAGGCATTACCTGGCAGGCAAACGATTTACCCTCCTCACCGACCAGCGTTCGGTTGCTTTTATGTTTAATAACAAGCTGAAGGGCAAAATCAAGAACGACAAGATCTTGAGGTGGAGAATTGAGCTCTCCACCTACGATTACGATATCTTGTACCGGCCTGGTAAACTCAACGACCCCCCGGATGCTCTACCACGAAGTACTTGCGCAAACACGCAAGTTGATAGACTACGGACCCTCCACAACGACCTCTGCCACCCCGGGGTCACCAGACTTTACCACTTCATTAAGGCCTGCAACCTGCCCTACTCCATCGAGGAGGTCAGGACCATGACCAGGAACTGCCAAACCTGTGCCGAATGCAAACTGCATTTCTATAGGCCGGACAGAGCAAGCCTGATCAAGGCCACCCGCCCCTTCGAGCGCTTGAGCATCGATTTTAAGGCGCCCCTCCCATCCTCTGACCGTAATGTGTACTTCCTCAACATTATTAACGAGTACTCCCGTTTCCCCTTTGCCATCCCCTGCCCAGACATGACCAGTACCACGGTCATCAAATGCCTGAACGACCTGTTCGCCTTGTTCGGGTTCCCGAACTATATACATAGCGACCGGGGCGCATCCTTCATGAGCGAGGAACTTCGCCAGTTCCTGCTCGCGAGAGGTATTGCTGCGAGCAGGACCACCAGCTACAACCCCCGGGGGAACGGCCAGGTGGAAAGAGAAAACGCGACAGTTTGGAGGGCCGTCCTCTTAGCCCTAAATTCTAAGGGCCTCCCAATCTCTCGCTAGCAGGAAGTCCTCCCGGCAGCACTCCATTCCATCCGGTCACTGCTTTGCACTGCCATTAACGCCACCCCCCATGAACGAATGTTTGTTTTCCCCAGGAAGTCGACTACGGGAACCTCGCTACCAACATGGCTGACTTCTCCGGGGCCCGTCTTGCTGCGTAAGCACGTGAGGGCCCATAAAATGGACCCCCTGGTTGAGAGGGTGGACCTCCTGCACGCCAACCCCCAGTACACCTATGTGGCATACCCAGACGGGCGGGAGGACACTGTCTCCTTGCGAGACCTCGCACCCTCGGGCACCCCCGAGATACCACCGTTACCCCCCACCACTCCCCCAAATCCAGCTCCTGTAGACGGCATGCCGGAACCCCAGGAGCCTTCGTCGACCACGCAGACACCAGCATTACCATCGGATACTGCACCACCGCCGCTGCTGCTGCGCCGATCAGAAAGGCTTACGAGGCCTCCTGAGAGACTGACATACACGAACTGGTAGTACACTTCACCCCGCCGGACTCAATTTTAAACAAGGGGTGAATGTGGTAAACCACTGTTACCGTTCACAACCGTTCACTATTGTTACACTGTTGTTATCACTGTTTACACTGTTGTTATCACTACACAAGGTTACCTCTTGCCACGCACACTGCTATACCTGGGCTTACCTCAGCTGACTCCGCCCATGGCTCCACCTGCTTGCCCAGGTATAAAGGTGACCGCTTGGCTAGTATTCTCCCTTGTTGGAACCGATCGCCCACGAGGGTGGGCTCTGTTATTTAGCCAATAAAAACCTATAGTTACTATCTTAACTCGTCGCTTTTCGTGGAATGAATTGATAGGTATATCAGAGGGTGTCCTTGAAGCGTTTCCTCTGCCCACCTGGGGCTCTCTTGCTGTGTCGGAGTTCCAAGTAGAGTGCTTGTTTTGGGAGTCTCGTATCGGGCATGCGGACGATGTGACCCATCCATCGGAGCTGATCGAGCGTGGTCAAAGCTTCGTTGCTGGGGATGTTAGCCTGAGCAAAAACACTGATGTTGGTGCGCCTATCCTGCCAATGGATTTGTAGGATCTTGCGGAGGCAGTGTTGGTGGTATCTCTCCAGTGCAATTAGGTGCCTGCTGTACATGGTCCATGTCTCTGAAGCATACAGGAGGGTAGGTATCACTACCCTGTAGACCATGAGCTTGGTGCTGGGTTTGAGGTCCTGGTCTTCAAACACTCTCTTCCTCAGGTGACTGAAGGCTGCACTGGCAATCTGAAGGTGGTGTTGGACTTCATCATCGACGTCGGCCCTTGTTGACAGTAGGCTCCTGAGGTACGGAAAGTGGCTCACGTTGTCCAAGGCTTTGTCGTGGATTTTGATAATCAGGGAGCAGTACTGTGTGGCGGGGGCAGGATGGTAGAGGACCTTTGTCTTACAGATGTTTAGTGTACGCTTCGGTGAAGGTGTTGACGATGGTTTGGAGTTCGACCTCTGAGTGTGCGCAGACGCAAGCGTCGTCTGCATACTGTGTGTAAGGCTCGCAAAATTTTACAGATTCCCCCAAACCAAGAAAAGGTGTGAGGGTGCCAGTCAGTTCCTTCAGTAACCCCTAGATGGCACCTTCACTTGTTTGTTTCCCTTTGTTAATTGTTACTTGTTTCTCCTCTTTTGGTAGGGCCAAATAAATTGAACAAATAAACTGCAACTAAACCTCTAAAAAATCTTTAAATAAACCTTAACAAATCAAATTAAAATTTAGTTGTCCAATCCAATTATGCACTCCAGTCCCCGCGGCGCCCACCGGTCACGGAAGTGCTCGAGCGCGCTGGCGGACACCGCGTGCTCCATCTCCAGGGCCACCCGGGCGCGAACATGGCCGCGGAAGAGAGGGAGACAATCTGGCTGGATGACCCCCTCGACCGCCCGCTGCCTGGACCAATTGATGGCTTTTTTTGCCAGGCCCAGGAGCAGACCCACGAGGAGGTCCTCCAACCTGCCCGCTCCCCTCCACACCGGGTGACCGTAGATCAAGAGCGTGGGACTGAAGTGCAACCAAAAATCGAGGAGCAGCCCCTTCAATTAATGGAAGAGGGGCTGCAAACTCGCACATTCAACATAAACATGAAAAACGGACTCCTCCAGACCGCAGAACAAACAGGCGGTCTGGGAGTCCGTGAACCTATTTAACAATATATTGCACGGGACTGCTCTGTGCAACACCCTCCAGGCCAAGTCCCCAATAGAACAAGGGAGGACTCCCGCATAGAGAGCCCTCCATTGGGGACCTCCGCCTCCGCCGGAAGGCAAAACGGCACGCCACGGCGCGTCTGGACGGCGGGCGAAGATGACAAAGTGGAAAGTGTGCAGGAGGAACCCGTACAGGAAACCCCTCCGTGCGGAATGAAAAGGCACGGAGGGCATCTCCTCGAGATGGCTCAAGTTGTGAGGCGCCGGTTCGCGAGGGGGGGTTCGGGGCAGGGCGCCGATAAGGAATTCCGTCCGAACGGGGGAAAGATCGGACGGGATCGCCCCACGCGCTTGAGCCGCCTCGATACACCTCGTGGTGCCGGGGTGCAGTGCCGCTTTCACCGACTCGATGGCATCGACCGCGAGCCGGACGTTGTCCCAAGACATGCGCCACGCCAACTCCTCCGGCGCCATCCAGCCCGCTCCTCCGCCATCGAGTAGGTCCCCGACTCTAGTCACCTTGCCAGGCACAGCCCTGCATTCTGCCAGCCACCCGAACTCGCGGACGTGGAGGTGCGGATTCCTGAACAGCGGCTCCCGAAGGACAGCCGCCATTCCTGACGGGGGAGAGCTCCACCTGGAGGCGATGTAGTTCCAAACCCATAGCAGTTCCTGGTAGAAGACAGGCAGCTCCCGCAGGCTGGTACGCCTGCCGCCCACTTCCAAAAACAGGAGCTGCATGTCGTAATTGAGGCCGTGCAGCTGGCAGAAAATGTACGTCGCCAGCGCACACCATCTCGGAGGATTCTCGACGTACAGGTATCTCTGCAGCATCCGAAGACGGAAAGTCGCAGCCTGGGTGCGGAGGCACACCAACGCCTGACCGCCCTCCCTAAGCGGGAGACTCAGAACCGCGGCAGAGACCCAGTGCATCCTTTTGTCCCAGAAGAAGTCGACGAGCTTCTTCTGTATCTTGGCGACAAACGCAGGGGGAGGGATCAAAGTGACAAACCGGTACCACAACATGGCGGCCACCAGTTGGTTTATGACCATCGCTCGACCCCTGTAGGACAACACTCGGAGCAATCCTGTCCAGCGTCCTAAGGGAGTGGTGACTTTGGCCTCCAACTCTTGCCAGTTCGCCGGCCAGGCGTCCTCGGCAGGGCTGAGGTAGACTCCCAAGTAGAGGAGGTGCGTGGTGCTCCAGGCGAAGGGCCTGAACTCCTCCGGCAGGGAGTCCACCCGCCACTGACCCACCAGGAGTCCAGAACATTTCTCCCAGTTGATCTTGGCGGAGGACGCGTCCGAGTAAATCTGCTGGCATTCCCGCATTCTCCGCAAGTCAGCGGGATCCGTGACCGTGAGGAGCACGTCATCGGCGTAAGCCGAGAGGACCACCTCCATGCCCGGCCCTTGCAGAGCCAGTCCCGTCAACCTCTTCCGCAAGAGGCGCAGGAAAGGCTCTACGCAAACGGCGTATAACTGGCCGGACATGGGGCATCCCTGACGCACCCCCCTCCCGAAGCGAAGGGGCGCCGTCAAGGACCCGTTAACTTTAATCAGACACTCTGCGGCAGCGTACAGAAGTCAGATCCGGGCGACAAAATGCGTCCCGAACCCGAATGCGCGCAGAGTCCCGAAGAGATACTCGTGATCCACCCTGTCGAACGCCTTCTCCTGATCCAGGGAAAGGAAAGCGACCGACAGACCAGCCCTCTGGGAATGGTAGACCAGGTCCCGGACCAGATGGATGTTATCGTGGATGGTCCGGCCCGGGACCGTGTAGGACTGGTCGGGGTGGATCATGTGGGCCAGCACGGCGCCTAGGTGAGCAGACATAGCCCTGGCAAATATTTTATAGTCCGTGCTGAGGAGGGAGACCGGGCGCCAGTTCTTAAGGAGGCGGAGATCGCCCTTCTTAGGCAGCAGGACAATAACCGCCCTGCGCCAAGGGAGGGGCATCTCCCCGGTCGCCGAACTTTCCCCCAGGACCCGCACGTAGTCGCCCCCCAAGACATCCCAGAACGCCCTGTGGAACTCCACGGTCAGCCCGTCCAGCCCCGGGGACTTTCCCCTGGAGAGCTGGCGGAGGGCGCCGGTCAGCTCCTCCAGACTCAGAGGGGCGTCCAATTTTTCGGCGCCCTCCAGGCCGACCTTCGGCAGGTCCTCCCACAAAACTCTGCGCGCAGCCTCGCTGGACGGATCCGGAGAGAACAGAGCCCCGTAATAGGCGCGGGCCTCCGCGCTGATTCCCTCCGGATCTGAGACCAGAGATCCGTCGTCGGCCAGCAGCCCCAAGAGCTGGTTACGGACCCCCTGTCTTTTTTCCAGCGAGTAGAAGAAGGGGGAGCTGCGGTCCAGGTCCCGCAGGAACTGGATCCGCGACCTCACGTACGCGCCTCGGGACCCGACAAGCTGCAGGTCCTTCAGCGCGCCCTTCTTCTCTTCGTACACCTTCCACAGGGCCGGGTACTTGAAGACTTGACCGAGATGGGACTCCAGGCCGAGCACCTCCTTCTCCAACCGCCCGACCCGGGCCTCCCGCCTCTTGACAGAAGAGACAGTGTGAGCCTTGCCCACGTCCCACCATAGCCTCAAGGAGGGGAAGCCCCCCCGCTTCCTTCTCCAGTCGGCCCAGAACCGGCGAAACGAATCCTGGAACCGCGCGTCCTCCAGCAGCAGGTTATTAAAATGCCAGTACGCGGACCCCCCCCCCGTGCGCGCAGCGGAACAAGCTCCACCCACACCAGGTGGTGGTCCGTGCACGGCACCGGCCGCATGGAAGCTGCCGGAACGCAGGAGACGTACGCCCGGGAAATATAAAGGCGGTCGATTCTGGACCATCCTCCTCCAGACCTCACGCTAGTGAAGGCGCTGGAGTCGGGGTGGAGATGTCGCCAGACGTCCACCAAGTCGAAGGACCCAACCAGGTCCCTCAACTTCTCCATCGCCGCCGGGCATCGCTGGGGGGCCGAACGGTCCCTCGCCTCGAGGGTGCAGTTAAAATCCCCCCCGAGGATGACGCACTCGCCCGCGTCGATGGAGCCCAGAAGAGCGGACACTTCTTCAAAGAAGCGCACTTGCTGCGCACTGGCCTGAGGGGCGTACACGTTCACTAGATGGAGCGGCACGCCCCCAGGTGCACAGTGACCTGGAGCAAGCGGCCCGGCACGAGCTCCTTGACCCCCAAGATCTCCGGCTGAAAATGCGGAGCCAGCAAGATAGCCACCCCGCTGGAAACGCTGGAGAGGTGACTCATGCTGACCCCTCCTTGCCACTCCAGGAGCCACGTGGCCTCGTCTCCCGGAACGGTGTGGGTTTCTTGCAGGAAACACACCGCATACTTCCCGTCCCGAAGGACCGAAAGGTTATTAAATCTGCGGCGAGCCTCCCTGCTGCCGTTGATGTTGAGGCTGGCTATGGTTATCTTCATCTCAGAAGCATAGTGCAACCTCTACGTACAACTAACGGGGGGAGGGAGCGCAGCCGCTAGTCGACCGCCACTCCCTCAGCAGCCCAGTGAGGAACGACCTGAGCCGACGCAGCTCGAGCGGGCCCACGTCCGCGCCCACGGCCTTGACGGCGGCGCGGACCGACCTGATGAGCAGCGCCAGCTCCGACCACCTGGCGATGGCCAGCTGGGTTTTGTTGGGACGACCCTGGCACACGGCCACAAAACCCCGGAGTTCCCTGATGGGAATGAGGGGGGACTCGGCGAGGGGCACGAGGTCATCCACCGCCTCGTCGGCGATGGAATCCAACTCGTCCTCCATGCCCATCACCGAGTCCCCATCCTCCTCCGGGGGGTCATCGCCGGCGGCCGAACCGTCCGTCGCGCAGTGTGCAGCGAACGGCTCGGCCGCAACAGCCGGCCCCGCCTCTGCCCGGACCCTACCCCCAGGATCGGTGGCAGGGGAATCCTCCCTGGGCTCCTCCGGGGGCGCTGGGTCAGAAGACGGCGGCGGTTCGAAGCCCCCCTCCGCCTCAGACGCCTCAGACGCTGGAGGAATCGGGGAAAAAACAAAACCCAACTCCTCCAAGACGTCCGGCGCCGGAGACACAGTCAGAGGGCCCTCCTCTTCCCCGCCACTGGCCTCCGACCCAGCAGATGGGGTGTCCTCAACTAAACCCTCGACCAGGTCGAGCAGCCCCTGGGAAATGTCCGGGTCGCTTGGGGCGAGCTCACTTTCATCAAACTCGCCCGACCCAGACCCCAGGCCGCCCGACCCGTCGAGGGGTAACGGCACCGAGAGATAATCTATTTCAGCCGCGGGTTGTTCCGCGACCACCCCCACGGGCAGGGCCTCGTCCCCATCCCCGGGAGGCGCGTGCTGGACAGACACATCTACCTCAGCCTCCCGAGGGGCAGGCGACCCCTGCCGAACGCCGGAGATGGTGACAGCGGGGCGGGGGGGGCGCAGTACCCGTGGCGGGCGATGACTCCCCCTGTTCGGAGGGACCTTCCTCCTCCCGGTCCTCCTCCTCTTCCAGGGGGTCGCACCTTCTTTTTAACGCGGAGGGAGCGAGGGAGACCTCCATGCCTGTAGAGGCCCCCTCCTCTGCTCCCTCCGGCGGGGCAGGTTCGTCAGGTCCCTCAGGCCCGAGCCCGGCCGCCGGTATTAACCTTTCCGCCTCGGCGGCGGCGGCCACAGGCTCGGGCACGAGGCCCCTCCCACCCTCGCCTGCCCCGACCAAATCCGCAATGAGCGCGGGTGTCAGGGGCTCTAAGTCCAGGGGCTCGCCCTCCGCGGGGGGACCCACCCTGAGATGTTTTGTTTTACGCCGCGACTTCTTTCCGCCCGGACGGGCTCCCTCCCCCCCGCCGGAGGCCCCGGTGGCATCGGCCTCCGACGTCGACCGCGCATCAGTGGTACCCATCCGGGGGGGGGGGCGGCGGCGGCGCCAGCCTCGGCCGCACCAGACGATCTGGCGGCCTTGGAGGCAGGGCAGTTCTTTCTAATGTGCCCCACCTCCTTACAGGCGTGGCACCGCACACCGTCCGACGTCCAGAAGGCGCGGTAGGTGGTCCCCTCGTGAAGGACGACAAAAGCCCCGTCGGTGTCCTCCTCCCACGCCAGCTGAATGTAGACCTGGCGCCGGAAGGAGAAGACATGTCGAAGGCTGGCTTCCCGGCAGCCGAGCGGGATAGGCGCAATCCCCGACCTCACCTCCCCAAGTTGGCGCAGGTGGGGGAGGAGGAGCTCACCCAAAATGTAGGGCGGGACGTTGGAGATCACGATCCTCCGCGCGGTGGCCTCAAGAGGATCCACCGGCAGGAAGGTCCCGCCCACGGTGAGCCCCTTGGTGATGGCCAGGGACACCGCCCGCTCCGACCCCAGGAAGAACACAGCCTTCCCGTACATTTTTGAGGCGGCGAGGATGGCTGAAGGGCCGACAACCCCAGCCATGGCCTTTACACATGCCTCAATTGTCATGTTGGGGTGGGTGTAGCTCTTCACCCCAAGCTTTTTGGTAATAAGTTTAAAAGCTGACGGGGCAGCAGAAGAAGCGGGAGCGGCTGTGGCTATGGCTACCACTCTCGCATAGGTTCTGGCTGACCCCACCACCGGCGAAGATGTAGCCGCCATTATGGGGTGGTTCTTTTTTTTTTAAAAGAAAAAGCTACACTCACCCCAAGTCACAGGCCTGAAGGTGTTAAAAGGCCTCAGGTTTTTTTTTTACGTCTTCCCTTGAGCAGAGGGAGCTGTTAAACTAAGGCCCGCCTCTCCCATTGTTGGAAGTAATTGGGAGAGGGGCCTACTCCCCTCTGCTCAAGTGGCAATTAGTAGTGTTTTGAACCAGAGGTGCCTCCTGAGAGACAGAGAGAGAGACAAAGAGAGGAGGGGGGGTGTGGGAAGGAGGGAGGCCGCAAAGGCAGGGGCGCCACTCAGGATGGTAGGTGGGTGGGTGGGCGTCGACAGGGATGCACTCCCTGATGGAAAAATAAAGTCTCTGCGGGCGGTCTTCAGGCAGGGGGAGAAGATGTCTTCGCCTGGGAAAGCTGGAGAAAAGCCCAGGCTCAGCCCCACACCAGGTCTTCGCGATGAAGGCTTCACCTGGGCAGCTCCAGCTAACCCAGGCCAGGCAATGGAAGGGGCTTTTGACACCCCTTGGTCTTCCGGCCCAGTCTTCTTTCCTCCCCCTACCCACAATACAAAGTCTTTGGGGAATGCACCGAATGACACCCCCCCTGTAGAAGTTTCAAATGGAAAAGAAGTTGCTCCTACCCTCCTTCCAAGTAGTGGGTGTTGAAGGCCGCTCCTCTCCCCTCTCTCCCTCTCCTGGAATGGAGGCCAATTTGGGGAGGCAGTGATGGAAAAGCCTCTCTTGTTGTAAAAGCTGGCCTCCTTTTTCCCTCTCCTCCTCTCTCTCCAGGCACCTCGGTAGATGATGTTTATAGATGGTTGATGGTGGTGGTGGTGGCCTGGGGTCCCTCCTTCCCCTCCACTCCCAGGTCAAGGCGACCACCACTTCCCACACAGCTGCTGCAGCACAACCTGCTCCACAGACAGCAAGGTCTGGAATGAGTGTGAGTATGCTGGTCAGTTCCTTCACTAACCCCTAGATGGCACCTTCACTGGTTGGTTTCCCTTTGTTAATTGTTACTTGTTCCTCCTGTTTATTACTTAACCGCCTTTCATCTGGTTTATTGGTTTCACCTGTTTTTGCTTGTATTTAAGTTCTGTGGTTTCTTCCCTCTGGGCTCAGTCCTGACAAGGTGCTCCGTCTTGACTTGGTGCTCAGTCTCGACAAGCCTGTTGCCCTGTGGTAGCTTGCCTTGATAAGCCGGTTGCCTTAGTGGTTGCTTGTCTTGAGCTCCTATGTCTATAACTGTATCTGTGTTATGTTTTGCTTGTATTAAGTTCTGTGGTTTTTCCCTTTGTTCTCGGTCTTGACAAGGTGCTGACAAGTTGCTCTGTCTTGACTAGATGCTCCATTTTGGACAAGCCGGTTACCCTGCGGTAGCTTGTCTTGAGCTCAGTCTTGACAAGCCGGTTGCCTCACGGTAGCTTCTCTTGAGTTCCTATCTTGACTAGCCGTTTGCCTATGTGGTAGCTTGTCTTGAGCTCCTATGTTTGTACTGTTTACCTGTGTGATTCTCGTAAAGTACTGTTATTTAAGACTGCATATCTGCTTCTCTCCTCGTCTGTCTGCACTTGGGTCCAGAACCAGCCTCGCCCGGACAGCATGGCCCCGTGTCTACGTGGCCCCGTGACAGCAACCCTGACAGTAGGACTGAGCCAGTATGGACCCAGCAGCAATGGAGGAATTTTGTTCTATTCTCGTCCGTTAAGGTGCTTTCCTCGCCCTTCTTGCGTCCCTTCGGAATATAATCCATTGAGCGTGCTAACTCTGGAAAACGATGGCTCTGTCGCTTACAAAGATTATGATCATATGATCGCCACAACATGTACCTGCCGCTAGTGGATGAGGATGATTTTGTCTTGAGATTTCTGAACATCTGCAGTTCGTGATCAGTCGGAATGGGAAATATCATTGCTTGAAAAGCCAAGAAAATTTGCAATGTGTACTAATACAGACTTTTTCATTTTTTACTTCTAGTTCTAAATGCCCAGGAGGGTGTGTGGCTGGCTACTGTTGTACACGTGTGACTGTGACTTTGAATTTATCAAGTTTGAGCCTTTTAAGTCTTTTTCCCCCTTGGGTATCCATACTACTATAATACAGAAGTGTGGATAATTTAAGCATATGCTCTATTTTCATTTAAATGATTATCCTGTGCCTAATGTCTTTATAATGAAACGAGGGCCATTTTATAATTGTCTGTTTCTGGTTATGTGCTTTGTGGTTTGTTTTGAGCAATGTTTTGCTGCTTGTTTGCTCTCATGTTGCTGGTTACCCAAATTGCAGGAGGTGTATTGGCCATTTCACCACTGCTCTTGGGCAGCAAGCTTTCTGGGTTTTTGTTTGTTTTGCTAAATGACTCCTTTTTTGGCCGTACAGGCATGGAGTTTTGTACACCAGGACCACGAGTACTGCCTTATCAGTCCTTTGGTTCCTGCTTCCAGACCTCTTCCCTCCCCCCCGCCCTGCATGATTGAAGGTCAGCAAGTCTACACTGTTCGTCACCTCCTTGATAGTCGCTGGGTTAGGAGTAGCATTCTATACCTGGTTGACTGGGAGGGTTATGGTCCTGAAGAGCGTTCCTGGGTTTCGGCCCGGGACATTTTGGATCCTGAACTCATCAGGGATTTTTGCCGTCGCCACCCTGATCGTCCAGGAGGAACTTCAGGAGCTGTTCCTAGGGGAGGGGGTCCTGTGAGGGTACCGGTCAGTTCCTTCAGTAACCCCTAGATGGCACCTTCACTTGTTTGTTTCCCTTTGTTAATTGTTACTTGTTTCTCCTGTTTATTACTTAACTGCCTTTCATCTGGTTTATTGGTTTCACCTGTTTTTGCTTGTATTTAAGTTCTGTGGTTTCTTCCCTCTGGGCTCAGTCCTGACTAGGTGCTCTGTCTCGACTAGGTGCTCTGTCTCGACAAGCCTGTTGCCCTGTGGTAGCTTGCCTTGACAAGCCGGTTGCCTTAGTGGTTGCTTGTCTTGAGCTCCTATGTCTATAACTGTATCTGTTATGTTTTGCTTGTATTAAGTTCTGTGGTTTTTCCCTTTGTTCTCGGTCTTGACAAGGTGCTGACAAGTTGCTCTGTCTTGACTAGATGCTCAGTTTTGGACAAGCCGGTTGCCCTGAGGTAGCTTGACTTGAGCTCAGTCTGGACAAGCCAGTTGCCTCACAGCTTGTCTTGAGTTCCTATCTTGATTAGCCGTTTGCCTATGTGGTAGCTTGTCTTGAGCTCTTATGTTTTGCAACTGTTTACCTGTGTGATTCTAGTAAAGTACTGTTATTTAAGACTGCATATCTGCTTCTCGCCTCGTCTGTCTGCACTTGGGTCCAGAACCTACCTCGCCCGGACAGCACGGCCCCGTGTCTACACGGCCCCGTGACAGCAACCCTGACAAAAGGAGAGATTTTGGAATGTTTTAAAGAATATTGGGCCATAAGGGACTTAAAGTCAAAACCCCAGGAAGATTTGGCTATTTTAAAAGGCATGTCCAGGCCTGTGGAAAAGCTAACCAAAGGAACTGGGTTGGGCACTGTGGGACAGACAGTTTGAGTATTGGAAAAAGGCCAGATTGTCTGAGAATGTTCTGGACCGTCCCAGTCATTCTACATAAAGACAATAGGCCCATGGAAGGACAGTTCCCGCCGAAACCTACAGGGCCAGGGCCATCAAGAACATGAAAATACAATACATGCCACTAATCAACAAAAGAGACCCTGGCCCCAGGAGGAGAAGACAATCGAACAACAGTTTAAAACCACTCAAAGACATCCAAAACCACTTTGCACACTTAAACTGATTTCGAAGCAATCCCAAAACTAGTTAAGAGTCAATTAGAAATAGATGGGACCAGCCCCGAAACTCGATAAGAATTTTTAAAACTATTAAAATTAACGAGCCCGCCAAAATTAACAATGGTCCAGAGGAGATTTGGCAGTCAGATAAGCCAGGCCTCAAAACAGTATAATTGAGGCCTGTTTTTACACAGAAGCAGTTCACAGGCTGAGTTCAGTTCGGTTCACAAGTTCAGTTCAGTGCAGGAGAGTAGTTAGAAAGTACGGTTCAGAAGGGTATTACTCATCATCATCATCACCGCACACAATCGGAGAATCGGAGACTTGAGGAAAGAAGGACGAAACAAAAGGAGAAAGGAATCGCAGCAACCAAAGGCCTCAAGAAACCAACAACTAACAATATTACCACCAACTAGGTAATATTGGACCACCGCGACCAACAAGAAACCAACCTGGGAAAACCCGAAGATTCGCAAACTTGTTTCCACTCTACAAGCTAGCTTGACTTACCCCTGGGTAAGATTTAGCACAAAAGACTAAAAACTATACCTAACGAAAGGAAATTGGGTACTTACCCAATAAATCCAACTATGCACCCGACCGCATCAGCGGACTCGCAAAGACTGAAAACCCAACGCAGGTGCAGTCTTCCACCACGTCTGGGGTATGGCAGGCCCCAACCGCCACAGCTAGAGAGAACCCCGAAATTGCGAACCTCTACAACTGTCAAGAAAGTCGTTTGGTGAGCATTTCCTGGTTCTCTGGAATTCAACCTAGTTAATATAGTGGGATTGGGAGGGGTAAGGTATTTTGTCTATTGTCATTCTCCCTCGCATATTCTGAAGTGTTCCCCCTTTTAGAGTATAAGATTTATTGTATTGTATATTTTCCTGTCTCAAAATAAAATCTCAATTCTTTTGACCAACTCAGTTGTCTGTTGCAATTTCATTACAACCCCCAAATAAGTACAAAGTCTAGAACCAAGGGAGTGGGAGCGATTCGAACCACTCAGGGAGTCAGAGGCAAAGCTGACTACACACACCACCCCTTACAGCATGCTCTCGTACGCTTCAGTGAAGGTGTTGACGATGGTTTGGAGTTCGAGCTCCGAGTGTGCGCAGACATAGAAACATAGAAACATAGAAGATAGGAGCAGGAGTAGGCCATTTGGCCCCTCGAGCCTGCTCTGCCATTCAATGAGATCATGGCTGATCATCCAAATTCAGTACCCTGTTCCTGCCTTCTCTCCATATCCCTTGATTCCTTTAGCCTTAAGAAATATATCCAACTCCTTCTTGAATATATTTAATGAATTGGCCTCTACTGCCTTCTTTGGCAGAGAATTCCACAGGTTCACCACTCTCTGGGTGAAGAAATTCCTCCTCATTTCTGTCCTAAATGGCTTACCCCTTATCCTTAGACTGTGACCCCTGGTTCTGGACTCCCCGACCATTGGGAACATCCTTCCAGCATCTAGCCTGTCTAGTCCTGTTAGAATTTTATATGTTTCGATGAGATCCCCTCTCATTCTTCTAAACTCCAGCGAGTACAAGCCTAATCGACCCAATCTCTCCTCATACGTCATTCCTGCCATCCCAGGTATCAGCCTGGTGAATCTTCGCTGAACTCCTTCCATGGCAAGAACATCCTTCCTCAGATAAGGCGACCAAAACTGCACACAATACTCAAGATGTGGTCTCACCAAGGCCCTGTACAACTCCTGCAAGACATCCTTGTTCCTGTATGCAAACCCTCTCGCTCCAAAGGCCAACATACCATTTGCCTTCTTAACCGCCTGCTGCACCTGCATGCTTACTTTCAGCGACTGGTGCACAAGGACGCCCAGGTCTCGTTCCCCTTCTCCCAATCTATTGCCATTAAGATAATACTCTGCCTTCCTGTTTTTGACACCAAAGTGGATAACCTCGCATTTATCCACGTTATATTGCACCTGCCATGCTTCTGCCCAATTTTCCAACCTGTCCAAATCATACTGGAGTTTCTCGGTATCCTCCTCATAGCACACACGCCCACCCAGCTTTGTGTCGTCTGCAAACTTGGATATATTACATCTAGTTCCCTCGTCCAGATCATTAATATATATTGTGAATAGCTGGGGTCCAAGGACCGATCCCTGCGGTACCCCACTAGTCACTGCCTGCCACTCGGAAAAAGAGCCGTTTATTCCAACTCTTTGCTTTCCGTCTGCCAACCAGTTCTCTATCCAAGTCAATACCTTGCCCCTAATCCCATGTGCCTTAATTTTACATGCTAATCTCTTATGCGGGACCTTATCGAAAGCCTTTTGAAAATCCAAATACACCACATCCACTGGTTCTCCCTTATCTATTTTACCAGTTACATCCTCAAAAAATTCCAGTAGATTAGTCAAGCACGATTTACCTTTTGTAAATCCATGTTGACTTTGTCCGATCCGGTCACTTTTTCCAAGTGCTCTGCTATTACATCCTTTATCATGGACTCTAGCATTTTCCCCACTACTGATGTCAGGCTTACCGGTCTGTAATTCCCCGTTTTCTCTCTACCACCCTTTTTGAACAGTGGGGTAACATTAGCTACCCGCCATTCCATGGGTACTGCTCCAGAGTCTATCGAATTTTGGAAGATGAACAGCAATGCATCTACTATTTCTAGGGCCACTTCCTTAAGTACCCTAGGATGTAGATTATCAGGCCCTGGGGATTTATCGGCCTTCAATCCCATCAATTTCCCTAACACCATTTCCCTACAAATATTGATTTCTATCAGTTCCTCCCTTTCATTAGACCCTATTTTCCTCGACATCTTTGGGAGGTTACTTGTGTCCTCCTTTGTGAAGACAGAACTAAAGTATGTATTTAATTGGTATGCCATTTCTTTGTTCCCCATTATAAATTCCCCTGATTCTGACTGCAAGGGACCTATGCTTGACTTCACCAATCTTTTTCTCTTCACATATCTATAAAAGCTTTTACAGTCAGTTTTTATGTTCCCTGCAAGCTTACTCTCATACTCTATTTTCCCTCTCTTAATTAATCCCTTTGTCCTCCTTTGCTGAATCCTAAACTGCTCCTAATCCTCAGGGTTACTGCTTTTTCTGGCCAATTTATATGTCCTCTCCTTGGATCTTATGCTATCCCTAATTTTCCTTGTTAGCCACGGTTGAGTCACCATTTTTGTTTTATATTTATGCCAAACTGGGATGAACAAATTCTGTAGTTCATCCATGCGATCTTTGAATGTTTGCCATTGCCCATCCACTGTCAACCCTTTGAGTGACATTCCCCAATCAATCCTACCCAACTCACACCTCACACCATCGTAGTCTCCTTTACTTAAATTCAGGACCCTAGTCTCTGAGTCAACTATTTCACTCGCCATCTTAATGAAGAATTCTATCATATTATGATCGTTCTGACCCAAGAGGCCTCGCACAACAAGATTGCTAATTAATCCTTTCTCATTACATAATACCCAGTCTAAGATGGCCTGATCTCTAGTTGGTTCCGCGACATATTGGTCCAGGAAACCATCCCGTATACACTCCAGGAATTCCTCCTCCACAGTATTGTTACTAATTTGGTTAGCCCAATCTATATGTAGATTAACGTCACCCATGATAACTCCTGTGCCCTTATTGCACGCTTCTCTAATTTCCCGTTTAATGCCTTCCCCGACCTCCGCATTACTGTTTGGAGGTCTATATAGCACTCCCACTAACTTTTTCTGCCCCTTGGTATTTCTCAGTTCTACCCATACAGATTCCACATCATCAGAGCTAATATCCTTCCTTTCAATTGTGTTAATCCCCTCTTTAACCAGGTATGCTACTGTTGTATCCATGTGTTAATGGAGACACGGAATGCAGGAGTTGGTTTAACAGGTGTTTACTGAACAAAGTCTGGAGGTGAACTAAAAGATACAAGACACTATACAGGCTTATATACCCGAGTGGTCACTACCGGTATTACAGTACACAGGGGCTCTTAAAGGTACATACACTACAATTCCACCCCTTTTAGATAATTAGTACATAACATTTTAAGTAATCATTAATTAACATGTTTACAAGAACAATAATCTACACATTTGCTGCAGTTAATCAATTATAAGTCAGTCTCTCTGGAGGCTTCCTGACTCGGTCCGGATAACGCCTCGGTGGTGTAGTAGTTTTCGGTGGTGTAGTAGGTTCTTTTGGCAAGGTCGATTCGGCTTGAATGCCAGTGTCGGGTTCATCTGGTTCCAGTATCACCGGATCGGAGGTAGATACTATGGGTATCTCTGCTTCATCATTAGGCGTATAGAGTTGTGGTGTAGGCTGTCCCTTTTCGGATGACTCTATGATCTGGTCAGCATGGCGCCTTATTATGCTTTCTCCTATGTCCACGGTATACATCAGCGGTCATAGTCGTGTGCAAATAGTTCCAGGCTGCCATTTCTCGGTACGGTAGTCCCGGGCCAAAACTTGTTGACCTATCTGGAAGGTTCTAGTTGGCCTTTCATTTATGCCTTGAAATTGTCGGTTCTCTACGTCCCTTCTGATGTTTGGCTTGATCAAATCCAGCCGGCATCTTAGTCTTCTATTGAAAAACATCATGGCGGGAGTTTGGTTTGTAACCACATGTGTTGCATTCCTGTACGCAAACAAGAAGTTATCTACCTTATGTTGTAGATTTATGTCTTCATTACCCATGGCCTTTATGGCCTTCTTGAAGGTCTGGACAAACCTTTCAGCTAATCCATTGGTGGCGGGATGGTATGGGGCGGACGTGTAGTGCTTAACCCCATTGTTTTTTAAGAACTTCCTGAATTCTTCGGACACAAATTGCAGTCCATTATCAGAACAGATCTGTTCAGGCAGCCCATTCCTGGCAAATATGGTCCTTAATACTGTGATGGTTTTTTCCGTGGTGGTGGAGGACATCTTTATTACCTCCGGCCACTTGGAGTGTGCATCAACCGCGATTAAGAACATTGAGTGCATGAACGGACCAGCAAAGTCGATATGTACCCTTTGCCATGGAGATGAGGGCCACTCCCATGGATGTAGAGGGGCTTGTGGTGGGGCGTTTTGGACCTTCTGGCATCCTAGACAGCTCTTGGTCATTTCTTCGATGTCTCCATCGATACCTGGCCACCACACAAACGCTCTGGCTAGGTTCTTCATTTTCACTCCACCCAGATGCCCCTCGTGAAGCTCCTTTAGCACTTTATCCTGGAGTTTGGGTGGAATCACCACTCTGGATCCACACATCAAGGTTCCTCGGCACACTGACAGCTGTTCTCTTCTTTGGGAGAATGCTGGCAACAGTGGTTCGCCATGTGCTGGCCATCCCTTCACCGTTAAATCGTAGACTCGTGAGAGAGTCGGGTCATTTCTCGTTTCCTTTTCAATGGTAGAATTTGTTACTGGTAGACATTCCACTATGGTTGAGTGGAACATCTCCACTGGGTCCACTGTAGGTGCCTCTTCTACCGTTGGCAACGGTAGGCGCGATAAACCGCCAGCATTCCCATGCTGTTTTGATCCTTTGTATTCTATGTCATATTGGTGTGCCCCTAGTAAAAGGGACCACCTCTGTAGCCTTTGCGCTGTCATAATGGGAATACCCTTTTTAGGGTTGAATATGGAGACGAGGGGTTGATGGTCAGTCAACAAGGTAAATTTTTGTCCGTGTAAGTAATGGTTGAATTTCTTCACTCCCCACACCAGGCTGAGTGCTTCCCTGTCGATCTGGGCATAGTTATGCTCAGCTGAGTTCAATGAGCGTGACGCAAAAGCTATCGGCCGCTCCGAGCCATCAGGGAATCTATGCGATAATACCGCTCCTACGCCGTAAGGGGATGCATCGCACGCCAGTCTGATTGGCAGTGATGGGTTGTAATGAGCCAACACTTCCTTGGACGTGATCAAGCCTTTGCATTTATGGAAGGCACGTTTACAGTCTTCGCTCCATTTCCAAATTACTCCCGTTTGCAGCAGTGCGTTAAGAGGGTGCAGAACAGTTGACAAGTTCGGTAAAAATTTATGATAGTAATTTATCAATCCCAGGAATGACCTTAATTGTGAGACATTTTCAGGTGCTGGGGCTTTTATGACCACTTCAATTTTTTCAGGTGACTTATGCAACCATTCTTCGTTAATTATATGGCCACAATATGATATTTGTTTCTGGAAAAATTCGCACTTGGGGCGATTTGCTCGTAGGCCCCGTTCTCTCAGCCTAGTGAGCACCTGCTCCAAATTGGCAAGGTGCTCGTTGTCGTTTTCTCCTGTTACAAGGATGTCGTCTAGGTAGCATTGAGTTCCCGGAATCCCTTGCAGGACTTGCTCCATAGCTCTTTGCCAGATAGCTGGAGCTGATGCTACTCCGAAAACCAGTCGATTGTACTGGTACAGGACTTTGTGTGTGTTTATCGTGAGATACTTTTTAGAGGCCTCCTCAACCTTCATCTGTAGATATGCCTGTGCCAAGTCAATTTTGGTGAAACGTTTCCCTCCGGATAGTGAGGCGAAAATATCTTCTATCCTCGGAAGAGGATATTGTACTGTGTGAAGGACCGGGTTTACAGTCACCTTGAAGTCCCCACAGATGTGAATTTTTCTCTGTTCTTCAGATTTATCATTATTCAACGTTTTCTTCATGACCGGGACGATGGGTGTGGCCCACTCGCTCCAATCTACCTTGGATAACACGCCTGCCTTTTCCAAATTCTCCAGCTCTGCCTCGACTGCTGGACGAATTGCGTATGGCACCGGCCTTGCCTTAAAAAACTTGGGAATTGCCGCATCTTCTACTTTTATTGAGGTGGTGACGCCTTTCAAGTTTCCTAGTTCCTGTTGAAACACTTCTTTGGCATTGGCCAAGATGTCTTTTAATCGTTCAGGTATGACGTCATCATCATTTTTTTTCTTACTGGTCACCGTCAGTGCCTGAATGGAATGCCAGTCTAAACGTATCTTCCTAATCCATTCACGTCCCAACAGCGGTGGACCACCATCTTGCAGAACGTATAAATACAACTTCTGTATTTCCTTGCCGTTGTATACAACAGGCACCCTTATTTTCCCTCTGGGGTATACTTTCTGCCCCGTATATGTCTTCAAGATAATGGATGTGTCTTTCAAAGGTATATGTGGAAATAGCCGCTCGTAATCCCGTCGGCTTATGACGGTCAGAGCTGATCCTGTATCTAGCTCCATTTTAACTGGGGACCCCGCTATCGTGAGGGTAACCCAAATGGTCTGGTAATCTTCTTTGGCAATTACATTATGTAATTTGAGACAGCTTAGTCTCTTGTTTCCGGAGTCGCTATCGCTCTTCTGGTCTTCGGAGCTACTGTTTGTCATCATTTGTACCTTTCTGTACTTTTCTTTATTGATTTTTTTTCTGTCAGTGGATTTTTGTTTCCGGATCGGCATACACGTGCAATGTGTCCCATCTTTCCGCATTGCCTGCATGCTTTGTCCTTGAACCAGCAGTCCCTCTGGTCATGGGTGGATCTGCCGCAGCGATAACATCTCTCGAAACCCCGTGTCATTTCATGGGTGCCGAAGTCCTGTGGCTTTTGCTGTATCTCTGCAGCTCCTCTTGCTGCTGCTTTGTATGATACAGCCACAGTGAAAGCCTTGTCCAGTGTCAAATCTTTCTCAGAAAGTAGCCTTTTCTGTGTTCCTTCACTTAGGAGACCGCAGACGAATTTGTCTCGTAGAGAATCTGCCAGTCCTGCCCCAAATTGGCAGTGCTTTGACAGCTTTCTTAATTCGGTGAGGTAATCAGCGTTACTTTCATTCTTGTGCTGATTCCTCCTGAAGAATTTGAATCGTTCCGCTATCAGCAGCGGTGTTGGGTTTAAGTGCTCCTGTAGGTTATCAACAATCTCCTTAAAATTCTTGTCCATCGGTTTGGCTGGAGTGATTAAGTTTCGTAACAGCCCGTATGTCCTTGCACCCATCAGATTTAGAAGTACCTCCACTCTTTCCACATATGTGGTCCAATCCTCTATATCACTATCGAAAGCAGTAATATTGCCAGTCTTAGGCATCCTGAAAATCAAAAATGGTGCCTCCCGCGCTTTCCTTTCTTCCCTGACGAGAAAAAAATGGCGCCTCCCGCGCTTTCCCGCCGCTGCCGCTGCTGACAACGCTGTTCTCCGCGGTTTTTATTTACACAGATATTGTTAATAGTTGGAGACTCGTTCCCGCCGGACTCTGGGACTTTTCCCTCCCTCTGCTTGGTCCGAACGCCGACCTGCTTTGCAGCGCCGGCCGTCCCCCGAGTGCTCCACCCTTCGTCTCTGTTTGCCTCCGCCTTCCGACTCGCTGCTCGGCCCCGCTGCAGAGCCACCTGATCGAGCCCCAGCCCGCCGCCCAGTAAGGATTAGTGCAGTACCTGCCACCAGCCCGGCTAGCTGGTGAACTCACAGTTTTTTTTTCTTCGACCTTCGTCTGAGGAATCGATCTCCTTGAGGTGTTGCCGAATTGCAGGTAAGTCCGTTTCCAATTCGTCGCCACTGTTGTATCCATGTGTTAATGGAGACACGGAATGTAGGAGTTGGTTTAACAGGTGTTTACTGAACAAAGTCTGGAGGTGAACTAAAAGATACAAGACGCTATACAGGCTTATATACCCGAGTGGTCACTACCGGTGTTACAGTACACAGGGGCTCTTAAAGGTACATACACTACAGCTACCCCACCTCCTTTTCCTTTTTGCCTATCTTTCCTGAATATTGAATACCCCTGGATGTTGAGTTCCCAGCCTTGGCCACCCTGGAGCCATGTTTCCGTAATCCCAATCATATCATATTTGTTTACCTCTATTTGCGTAGCTAATTCATCCACCTTATTACGAAAGCTCCTCCATTAAGACATAAAGCCTTTAGGCTTGTTTTTTTAATGCTCTTAGATCTTTTAGAATTATTATTTACTGTGGCCATGTTTGATTTAAACCATTGATTTCTCTGCCTGCCACTTTTGTTTTTCTCCTTCCTGTCTTTTGCTTTTATCCTTGTTTCCCTTTCCTCTGTCTCCCCGCTCAGGTTCCCAACCCCCTGCCATTTTAGTTTAAACCCTCCCCCAGAGCATTAGCAAACACTCCCCCTAGGACATCGGTCCCGGCCCTGCCCAGGTGCAAACTGTCCGTTTTGTACTGGTCACACCTCCCCCAGAACCAGTTCCAATGTCCCAGGAATTTGAATCCCTCCCCCTTGCACCATTCCTCTAGCCGTGTATTCATCTGAAATATCTTTCTATTTCTACTCTGACTAGCAGGTGGCACTGGTATGTAGGGGGTTTTGGTTTGGGGTTTGTGTCTGGCCAGTCAGGCGTGTCTGAGCTGCTCCAGCCCCGTGCGGTTCGAATCGCTTCCCCTCTGGTTCTGACCACTGGACTTATTATGAGCAGCGATATAAACAAAACGAGACCAGTGGTTTGGTGCAAAGAAAACCAATGTTTATTAAAAATAGGGAAAATAAACATTATACAGAGAAAAATCATTATGTATGTAACACAATTACACTTAACTGGGGAGGAGAAACGGACACATCGAGGGAAAATGACCAAAATGACAATTTTAGCAATCCCCTTAACTCCCACCCTTTACACCTATCTAAGTTGTCTTGCGAAAGTTTATGCTCACCAGTCTCGGATGTTAGAACGCCTGCTCCATACCCCGTTGCCTGCCGATGTCTTTAGGGTTTTCACCACCCAGAGCAGAGATACCCCAGTGATTTAAAATGTAACTGCGAGCATCCTGCTTCCCTTGGACGGGCTCTTCGTCGTCGATCTTCTTGATGGTAAGGCAGGGCACCGGAGTCCAGGCGAGAGAGAGAGAGAGAAATGGCTTCCCGAGGGACTACTTATACCCCTTTCTGGGAGCCCTTATCACTCGCCAGATCAGCTTGTTTCTTTGTCTGACCTGGACGTGTTGAAGTCTATACAAAGGAAACCGTTCTGGGCCCATCGACCTGGATGGCCGGTTAATCGGTTTTTAAACGTCCCATAAGTGTTTTCCTTTGTGTGACTGGTCTTGTGATGGGACCATTCCAGTTTTAATGCCCCGTTGATCATTTCCAAACTGTGTTGAAGTCAGCTAATGAAGGTCTGAATGCAGCTATTACCCATTGATTATCTGTGTAAACGGCCTTGATGGGTTTTAATCAGAGGCCCGAATGCCACTGTTTGCTTCACATACATAAATGCAGAAGGCCTGTCTGCCTTCTAATTTCTGGAACATTCCTTCTTTGTCAGTCCAAACCTGAACTTTGCAGGCCTTGGCCATGAGGTTGACCGTAGCCATCTTGTTGGGCCCTGGAGCCCTGGATTTTAAACTCAGTCCAGCCAGGGTTTCTCCAATAAGCCAGAAGTAAATCTTCAGGGGAGACATGAAATTTGCGAATCCTTTCAGGTAGCAATTCTGAGATTACTACCTTTGAGGTCCTATTTTTTAATTTACCACCTAACTCCCTATATTCAGCTTTTAGGACCTCATCCCGGTTTTCACCTATATCGTTGGTACCTATATGCACCACGACAACTGGCTGTTTATCCTCCCCTTCCAAAATGTTCTGCAGCCGCTCTGAGACATCCTTGACCCTTGCACCAGGGAGGCAACACACCATCCTGGAGTCTCGTTTGCGGCCGCGGAAACGCCTATCTATTCCCCTTACAATAGAATCCCCTATTACTACAGCTCTCCCCCTCTTTTTCCTCCTGTCCTGTGCAGCAGAACCACCCCTGGTGCCAGGAAGTTGGCTGCTGCTGCCTTCCCCTGGTAAGCCATCCCCCCCATCAGTATCCAAAGCGTATATCTGTTTGAGAGGGGGATGGCCACAGGGGACCCTTGCACTACCTGCCTGCGCCTACTACTCTGCCTGTTGGTCACTCGTTCCCTTTCTTCCTGTGCCACCTTTACCTGCGGTGTGACCAACTGATTAAACGTGCTATTCACGACATCCTCAGCATCGCAAATGGTCCAGTATGTATCCAATCGCTGCTCCAGCGCCGCAATGCGGTCTGTCAGTAGCTGCAGCTGGACACACTTCCTGCACACATGGTTGTCAGGGACACAGGAAGTGTCCCTGAGTTCCCACATAGCACAGGAGGAGCATACCACGGCACCAGGCTGTCCTGCCATGACTTACCCTTTAATTAATTCAAATTAAACAAATCAATCCCACCAATTTCACTACAGTTAAATGATATATTTAAGGGCCCTGGTTTACAGACAGTCCCTGCTACACCACAGAGAGATTAGAAAGTATAAACCACAGAGTTAAAGTTTAAAAAAGAGAGAAATACTCATCAAGCAATCACTTACCTGCTTTCTGGTGATGTCACACTTCGATTACTTTTTACTTCTCTCCCTCTGAGTATGGTAAGCCTACCCGCGTCTCCGGCTCACCTTATATAGCTCGCCGCCGCCGCCGAGATTCCCGCCGCTGCTGCAAGCGTCGTCTGCACACTGTAATTCGACGACAGAGGATGGGATGACCTTGGATCTAGACTGGAGGCAACGGAGGTTGAACAGTTTCCCATTTGTTCTGTAAATTAGCTCCACTCCAGCAGGGAGCTTACTGAGGGTGAGATGAAGCATTGCATCAAGGAAGATCAAGAAGAGTGTTGTTGCGATGACACAGCCTTGCTTGACCCTGGTCCATACGTGAATTGGGTCTGTGGTGGACCATTGGTCAGGAACGCGGCTTGCATGTCATCGTGAAGCAGGTGGTGACAAACTTTTGAGGGTAGCCGAATTGAGGAGGACACGCCATAATCCCTCACGGTTGACGGTGTTGGTGCTGTTCCCTGCATTTCTCTTGTAGTTGACGCGTGGTGAAGATCATGCCCATTGTGCCCCTTAGTGGGCGGAATCCGCATTGCGACTCTGGGAGGAGCTCTTCAGCCACTGGGAGAAGGCGATTGAGGAGGATTCTTGCAATGACTTTCCCTGTGGTAGACAGCAGGGAGACTCCTCTGTAATTACTGCAATCGGACTTGTCACCTTTCTTGAAGATGATCATGATTACGGCATCTCTGAGATCCCCGGCATGCTCTCCTCCTTCCAAATAAGAGAAATTAGTTCATGTAATCACGCCAATAGTGCATCTCCGCCATGTTTTAGCGCCTCGGCGGGGATTCCATCTGCTCCTGAGGCCTTGTTGTTCTTCAGTTGTCGGATGACCTTTTCAACATCATGCTGGCTGGGGTTGTGCTGAGGTTGTGGTGGGTAGCATGCTGCGGGATGGAGTTGAGGACACTCGCGTCGAAGACAGAGTCTCCGTTAAGGAGATCTTCGAAGTGCTCCTTCCAGCGGGCACTGACTGCCTGTCTGTCTTTGATGAGTACCTCTCCGTTCTTGGCCCGCAGTGGGGTAGGACCTTGGGTGCTTGGGCCGTAGGTGGTCTTGACTGTGCTAAAGAATCCACGCACGTCGTGGTTGTTGGCTAGCTGCTGGATCTCCTGTGCTTTCTCCACCCACCATCTGTTCTTTAGGTCACGAGTTTTTTGTTGGACCTCAGCCTTCAGGCGTCTGTAGAGCTGCTTTGTTGCTCTCAAGTTCTGTTGCTGTTTCCAGATCAGGAATGCCTTGCACTTGCGGCTAATTAGCTCCTGGATCTCCTGGTCGTTCTCGTCAAACCAGTCTTGGTGTTTCCTGGTCGAGTGACCGAGCGTCTCTTCACAGGTGCTGATTATGGAGGCCTTGAGTGCAGACCAGGCGCTGTGGACACTCTGTGTCTCTGAATCACTGGGAGTCGTCAGGTTGGTTGTGAGGCGCAGGCTGAATAGGGCTTTCTTAGCAGGGTCTTTGAGTGCTCCAGTGTTGATTTTCATGTGTCATTGCTTCTGTTGCCACTGCTGTTTTGGGGCTACATTGATGGAGATGACAGAGCAGATTAGGCGGTGGTCTGTCCAGCAGTTTTGTCAGCTCCTGTCGTGGCGTGGGTGATGCAGACGTCCTTGCGGTCCCTCGCTCGGACAATGACGTCGTCCAGCAGATGCCAGTGCTTGGAGCGAGGGTGTTGCCATGAAGCCTTGTACTTGTCTCTCTGATGGAACAAGGTGTTGGTTATGACAAGGCCATGTGCTAAGCATTTCGACAGGAGGAGGGTACCGTTGGAGTTGGCTTTCCCTACCCGCTCTCTGCTGATCACACCTCTCCAGTGGTCTGTGTCCTTTCCAACTCTGGCGTTGAAGTCACCAAGGAGGATCAGCTTGTTGGGACTTGGGACAGGGATTGTTGGAGGCTGGAGTAGAATTCCTCTTTGGTCTCATCTGTGGCTTCCAGTGTTGGGGCGTACGCACTGATGACCGTGGTGCACTGGTTCCGGGCTAGGGTGAGCCGTAGAGTCATGAGGCGTTCGTGTATTCCACAAGGGGAGTCTCTGAGACATCCAACTAGCTCATTTTTTATGGTGAAGCCTACCCCATGGAGGCGGCGTTCTTTTTCAGGTTTGCCTTTCCAGAAGAAGGTGTAACCACCGCCTTGCTCCTTGAGCTGGCCTTCCCCTGCCCGCCGGGTCTCACTTAGGGCGGCGATGTCTATGTCGAAACGTCTGAGCTCCCAGGCAACGATAGCAGTACGGCCTTCCGGTCTGTCACTGTTGGGGTTGTCCAGGAGGGTCCTGACGTTCCAGGTCCCGAACTTCATTTTAAAGGGTGGAAGATGCCTGTGCGTGAATTCTTTTAATGTGGGGTGGCCGTTGCACACCAGCTACCACACGGGCCTGACAGAGCAAGGTCTTGGTCCAATGGCAAGGGGATCCAAGGCGATTGGAGACCAGGCTCTGCTACATTGGCCTAGCACATACACACAAACATACTCCTACTGTCCTCCTCCCTCCTTCCTGCAGGTCCTCTCTGCCTGGGTTTCATAGGCTGCAGTGTGGTCCTCCCGACCCCACTGCTGGTCCACGCTGCGCCATTCCTGGGCCTCATCCTCGCTCCTGGGCCTCGACCTTGCTCCTGGGTCCTGTCCTCGCTCCTGGGCTTTGTCCTCGCCCCTGGGCCCCGTCCTCACCCCTGGGCCCCGTCCTCGCCCCTGGGTTCCGTCCTCGCTCCTGGGCCTCAACCTCGCCCCTGGGTCCCGTCCTCGCTCCTGGGCCTTGTCCTCGCCCCTGGGCCCCGTCCTCGCTCCTGGGTCCCGTCCTCGCCCCTGGGCCTCGTCCTCGCTCCCGGGCCTCGTCCTCGCTCCCGGGCCTCGACCTCGCTCACGGGCCTCGTCCTCGCTCCCGGGCCTCGTCCTCGCTCCCGGGCCTCGACCTCGCTCCCGGGCCTTGTCCTCACCCCTGGGCCTCGTCCTCACTCCCGGGCCTCGTCCTCGCTCCCGGGCCTCGTCCTCACCCCTGGGCCTCGTCCTCGCTCCTGGGCCTCGTCCTCGCCCCTGGGTCCCGTCCTCGCTCCTGGGCCTCGTCCTCACCCCTGGGCCTCGTCCTCGCTCCCGGGCCTCGTCCTCGCTCCTGGGCCTCGTCCTTGCTCCTGGGCCTCGCCCTCGCTCCTGGGCCTCGTCCTCGCTCCCGGGACTCGTCCTCGCTCCTGGGCCTCGTCCTCGCTCCCGGGCCTCGACCTCGCTCCCGGGCCTTGTCCTCGCCCCTGGGCCTCGTCCTCACCCCCGGGCCTCGTCCTCGCTCCCGGGCCTCGTCCTCGCTCCCGGGCCTCGTCCTTGCTCCCGGGCCTCGTCCTCGCTCCTGGGCCTCCTCCTCGCTCCTGGGCCTCCTCCTCGCTCCCGAGCCTCGTCCTCGCTCCCGGGCCTCATCCTCGCTCCCGGGCCTTGTCCTCGCTCCCAGGCCTCGACCTCGCTCCTGGGTCTTGTCCTCGCTCCCGGGCCTCGTCCTTGCTCCCGGGCCTCGTCCTCGCTCCTGGGCCTCCTCCTCGCTCCTGGGCCTCCTCCTTGCTCCCGAGCCTCGTCCTCGCTCCCGGGCCTCATCCTCGCTCCCGGGCCTTGTCCTCGCTCCCGGGCCTCGACCTCGCTCCTGGGTCTTGTCCTCGCTCCTGGGCCTTGTCCTCGCTCCTGGGCCTCGACCTCGCTCCTGGGCCCCGTCCTCGCTCCTTGGCCTCGACCTTGCTCCCGGGCATCATCCTTGTTCCTGGGCCTCGTCCTCGCTTCCGGGCCTCGACCTCGCTCCTGGGCCTCATCCTCGCCCCTGGGCCTCGTCCTCGCTCCCGGGCCTTGTCCTCACCCCTGGGTCTCGACCTCACTCCTGGGCCTCGTCCTCACTCCTGGGCCTCGTCCTCGCTCCCGGGCCTCGTCCTCGCTCCTGGGTCTCGACCTCGCTCCTGGGCCCCGTCCTCACCCCTGGGCCTCGTCCTCGCTCCTGGGTCTCGACCTCGCTCCTGGGCCCCGTCCTCGCTCCTGGGCCCCGTCCTCACCCCTGGGCCTCGTCCTCGCTCCTGGGTCTCGACCTCACCCCTGGGCCTCGTCCTCGCTCCTGGGTCTCGACCTCGCTTCCGGGCCTCGACCTCGCTCCTGGGCCTCGTCCTCGCTCCTGGGCCTCGTCCTCGCTCCTGGGTCCCGTCCTTGCTCCCGGGCCTCGACCTCGCTCCTGGGCCTCGTCCTCGCTCCCGGGCCTCGTCCTCGCTCCCGGGCCTCGTCCTCGCTCCTGGGTCCCGTCCTCGCTCCCGGGCCTCGTCCTCGCTCCCGGGCCTCGACCTCGCTCCTGGGCCTCGTCCTCGCTCCTGGGCCTCGTCCTCGCTCCCGGGCCTCGTCCTCGCTCCTGGGTCTCGACCTCGCTCCTGGGCCTCGTCCTCGCTCCTGGGCCTCGACCTCGCTCCTGGGCCTCGTCCTCGCTCCCGGGCCTCATCCTCGCTCCTGGGTCTCGACCTCGCTCCTGGGCCTCGTCCTCGCTCCTGGGCCTCGACCTCGCTCCTGGGCCTCGTCCTCGCTCCCGGGCCTCATCCTCGCTCCTGGGCCTCGTCCTCGCTCCTGGGCCTCGTCCTCGCTCCTGGGTCTCGACCTCGCTCCTGGGTCTCGACCTCGCTCCTGGGTCCCATCCTCGCTCCCGGGCCTCGTCCTCGCTCCTGGGCCTCGTCCTCGCTCCTGGGCCTCGTCCTCACTCCTGGGCCTCGTCCTCGCTCCTGGGCCTCGTCCTCGCTCCTGGGCCTCGTCCTCGCTCCCGGGCCTCGTCCTCGCTCCTGGGTCTCGACCTCGCTCCTGGGTCCCGTCCTCGCTCCCGGGCCTCGTCCTCGCTCCTGGGTCTCGACCTCGCCCCGGGTCCCGTCCTCGCTCCTGGGCCTCGTCCTCGCTCCTGGGCCTCGACCTCGCTCCCGGGCCTCGTCCTCGCTCCTGGGCCTCGTCCTCGCTACTGGGCCTCGTCCTCGCTCCTGGGCCTCGACCTCGCTCCTGGGCCTCGTCCTCGCTCCTGGGTCTCGACCTCGCCCCGGGTCCCGTCCTCGCTCCTGGGCCTCGTCCTCGCTCCTGGGCCTCGACCTCGCTCCCGGGCCTCGTCCTCGCTCCTGGGCCTCGTCCTCGCTCCTGGGCCTCGTCCTCGCTCCTGGGCCTCGTCCTCGCTCCTGGGCCTCGTCCTCGCTCCTGGGTCTCGACCTCGCTCCTGGGTCTCGACCTCGCTCCTGGGTCCCATCCTCGCTCCCGGGCCTCGTCCTCGCTCCCGGGCCTCGTCCTCGCTCCTGGGCCTCGTCCTCACTCCTGGGCCTCGTCCTCGCTCCTGGGCCTCGTCCTCGCTCCCGGGCCTCGTCCTCGCTCCTGGGTCTCGACCTTGCTCCTGGGTCCCGTCCTCGCTCCCGGGCCTCGTCCTCGCTCCTGGGCCTCGACCTCGCCCCGGGTCCCGTCCTCGCTCCTGGGCCTCGTCCTCGCTCCTGGGCCTCGACCTCGCTCCCGGGCCTCGTCCTCGCTCCTGGGCCTCGTCCTCGCTCCTGGGCCTCGTCCTCGCTCCTGGGCCTCGACCTCGCTCCTGGGCCCCGTCCTCGCTCCTGGGCCTCGACCTCGCCCCTGGGCCCCGTCCTCGCCCCTGGGCCTCGTCCTCGCTCCTGGGCCTCGACCTCGCTCCCGGGCATCGTCCTCGCTCCTGGGCCTCGTCCTCGCTCCTGGACCTCGACCTCTCTCCCGGGCCTCGTCCTCGCTCCTGGGCCTCGACCTCGCTCCTGGCTTCCGATCAGTGATATTAGCACTTAACTCATTCAGCTAATATATCTCTGCTGTTTTAATGCAGACAGAGTTTCAACCTGTTTATTTTAAGTGGTCTGGTGCCTCTTCTACAAAAAGAAACAGAAAAAATCCACACAAGCATGTTAAGCATGTGTCTGCTGATATTGGCAGCACCAAGTTCCAGGCTATAATTAATCTGGGCGAAACAAACACAATGTGTGTACCGATGATAATGAAAACAAAAGTATACATATAAAGGGTTTCACTGCACCAGGCATTGCTATGAAATTAATATCAATTAAATAAATATCTTTTGTAAATTACTGCTTCTCCCTGCTTCACTCCATGAAGCAGGTAATGAATATTGAAAGGAAAGGGCTTCTGGAGAGCTCCCTCTGGTGGTCTAGTTTGTAACCTGCAGTATGTCTATTACAATCTGGAATGGTTTTATTCAGCAGAGAAAAGCAATTCTGTGCATATGAATTTGCTGTCTCTTTCAAATATAAAAAGATTCAGGAATGTAGCAGCTAAGATAAAGCCAAAGATACAACAGCTAGTGGTAGTATTCAGCATTTGTTGTGGATAGAGGAGCAGATATGTTTGAACTGTGCAGATTATTTAGTTCATTTATTAAGATATACTGGATTTTTTTACAATTTTCTCGCATTGTGTCCAAACAGCAAGGGTGAAAACTTACAATGTTCTTTGTTATGTTTATATTTAATTGGTTCAGATACATTTACTTAAATAAATATTCATTAGCTATGATGTAATTGTTCTGATGTAACAGGTCTCAGGGATGTACAGTCTAATTGCAGTGTCCCAACTACTGCGCCATTGGACATAAGCTAGTAGGGCAGAGCCCTGATGATATAGATTGTATGCAGCCTATGGAAGGAGGAGACTTGTTAGCTTTGAGCTCATTATTGACCAGTCACATTCCATTAGTGGTTCAGCAGCCTCAGTAGTTCACAGATGAAATTCAACGCAGAAATGTGTGAGGTCATACATTGTGGTAGGAAGAATGAGGAGAGACAATACAAGCTAAATGGTACAATTATAAATGGGGCTGTAAGAACAGAGGCCTGGGGGTGTTTGTGCACAAATCTTTGAAGGTGGCAGGACAGGTTAACAAAGCAGTTAATAAAGCATATGGGATTTATAAATAGAGGCATGGGCTCGATTTTGCCATTGGGGGCGTGTCAGGTGGTTTTCGTGTCAGGACCCCGACTCCGATGTGAAGTGGGAAAAAAGTGTGATTTTGCCCTAATTGGGCACTTGATTTCCAGCGTGTGGAAACCCCTGGCCCAATGAGTCTTTTCATACAGAAAGTCGCCTCCGATGATGTCATCAATGCTGCTGGATTTAAGGCCTGCAAGCAGCCTTGCTTCTTCTGGAGATTTAAGCTTTATGCCCATTGTTGTGAGCGCTTCATTCATCAACTATGTCCAGCAGTAGGCCAAAGTGTGCTCCAAGATTCGATGAGCCCTCCCTCCAAGCTCTGGTGCAGGGAGCAAGGTCTAATAAGGAGGTGCTCTTCCCTTCCTCAGGGAGGAAAAAGCCTCCCCAGCAGACTAAAGCTGTGTGGCTGCAAGTGGCCCAGGAGGTCAACTCTATGTCTATGTGCCACAGAACCTGGCTGCAGTGCAGGAAGAGGTTTCATGACCTTCTCTGCACAGGAAAAGTGAGTATGCCTTTCCCATCACCCTCAATCTGATCCCCATCACCTCTCCTCACCAGCACTCTGTTTTGCCAACCTCTTCCTCCACATCCCACTTGACCCTTACATCCCTGCACCCTTACCCATTCCCTCTCTCTCTATGGTCACATTCACTTAACTATTCGACCATGCAGCCCTCACACTCCCTATCACTGCGATGCAATGACAACAACTTATAACACACAGGGAGGGCCTTTTGTCTCCTTCTAAGCATCTATGCTTTGGATTCTCTACTCTCACTCCTTCATTCTCACAAACTCCACTTGTGTCCCTCATTGCAGGAAAAGAGAGCCCACAATAAGAGCAAAAGAGTGAGGACAGGAGAAGGGCTACCCTCAGTAGCCCAGCTCACCACCTCGGAGGAGGCGGCCTTGGAAATCGCCGGTGTCGAGGAAGATTCGCAAGTGGGGGCGGACAGACGGGCTGGTGACAGAATAGTTTGGAATCTCTTTCATTGACATTGCATGAGTCACTGATAATGATTCTGATGCTCTAACAGATTGCCTTATGATCATCTGCACAATTCAATGTGCATGTGACCTTTACCTCACATCTCTAACTCTTTCCTTTACTCCCCCACAGGACCATCGACAGCCCCCGTCCTCACTGTCCAGGAGGAACCGCCTGAGCTTCCAGACTCCTCAGAGGAAGCTGCAACCTCTGAGGGCGCAGCATCAGCAGAATTCAGCGCACCCAGCACCAACGCAGACACTCACATCTCGGTGGGACCTTCGCAAGATAGAGTAGTGTTGACACCTGGTGTATCACAGCTCACAAGTGAGCATCAGCAGATGGTGGAGACAGGGACAGCAGTGGAGCGTCCTCATCAGAGGGCGCAGGACTCTCCCAGCTCGGCTCCGCTGCATGTCGACCCTCTTCCTCTGGGTCCATCCACAAGGTCAGTGGTGCTGGAACTTCAGGAACAGATGCAGGAGTTTCTGGCAGGTTTTGTCTCCAGGGTCGCTGCAAGTGTGGAGTGAATGGAGGAGTCCATCGCTAACATGAGCAGAGCCTTTGTGGAGGCATTGGCGCATGAATGCATCACCACAGAAAGGATGGCAACCTCCATGGAAAGGATGGCTACGGTAGAGGAGAGGATGGCTATGGCCATGGAGGAGCTAAGTTGCTAGAGTGTTGAAAACATGGTCATTGTTCAGAATAGACTTGCATCTCTTGAGGAGCGATGGTCAGCTATTGAGCATAGAAACCAGACCTTCATGCAAGTCCTCTGGAGTAGGACTTCCAGTGCAGAAAGGGGTCCACATGGCCCCCTGAAATGCAGCAACGTGCTGTCAAGCCACTTGCTAGCTCTGAGGTGGGGCTGACCCATGAGAGGGATGTTGGTGGCAGACAACAAGGAAGTGGGGGCGCCTCTCCAAGTGCTCACATGACCATGCCACTGCAAAGCACTCGGTCAGAGCCTCACCAGAGTCCTCACCCAACTGAGATGGGTGTCTCATCCCCTGCACAGCTGTAGGAGCAGCAGACCGTTGCCGAGCCCTCACAGGTTCGCAGCCCCAGAGGACAGCCACCAAAGGTGTCGTGACAGGAGCAGCAAGAAAGTGAGCAAGGGGCCTCCACATCTGCTGAAGCCACAGGGGAAGCTCCACGTAGGAGCATGCGCAAGAGAAAGATACTGCACAAGTAGTCACAAGGGTAGTCACTTGGGTGTAATGTTGTGTTTATTTTTGAAATGCCATCAGTTGCTTGTTGAAATAAAAAATCTGATGGCAAACTGTTGAAGTTGTGGCCTGTGTCATTTCGCAAATGGGACTTCCACATTGAGGGCTTAGAGCGATTTGCAATTGTCAGTATGGTGGTCAGAGTGATAGGAATCCGTAGGTTCTTGTCCATTGTTGATGCTCTGCTAAGAAGGTGCGAGGCAAAAGTGTTTGATTGTGCAGGCTAAGCAAATCTGGCCAAGATGAGTGCGTCCTTTGCATCCCGGGCAGCAATGTGGTCGCGAGCTGGCGCCTTCTGGCTTGTGCAGCTTCAGGTGGGTGAGCAGCAGCTTGGCGCTCCTGTTGTTGCTGCTGATGTTGGTGGTGCTGTTGTTCATGGTTCTGCTGCTGCCACGGCTGGTCTTCGTCCGAATCTGATGTCCAGGAGGAAAGGAAATAAATGGTTCCCATGCTTCTGATATATGCCTCAATTGAGGAAGCGCTCAGTCAAGGTGGGGAGAGGGGTTTTGCAGGAGGCCACACTGGAGATGGGTGTCAGGCTCCAAACTTCCACAACAATGAGTAGGCCTGCTAAAAGTTCCCCCAGACCTGAGACAACAAAGTTCTGCCACCTGCAAATGATCATTGGTGAAAACTCCTTTGTAATGGTGGAGCTGCAGCTGTTAGTAAGCAATCCACTAGTGAGGCCGCCAGGATTACCTGGCGTGTTCCAGAGGAGGCATGAGGGATGGGGGGAAAGTGTTAAAATCAGAAAGGCCTCTCAAAATGGGATTATAGAGGCAATTAACTGGTTGTTAAGGGCCTTAAGGGCCTATCCCGCCTCTTGGAGGTGGGATGGAAATGGGGACTGAAACCCCAATTCTGGGAAAATTGCTTGGAGGCGGGCTGGAGGCAGGATCGGAGCTGCCCGCCATTTTTTGCGATTTTAATATCTCACACGCCTCCAATCCCGCCTCCTCGGGCCTGGCAAAATTGAGACCTAGTACAAAAGGCCGGAAGTTATGCTAAACTTTATAAAACACTAGTTTGGCCCCAGCTTGAGTATTGTGTCCAATTCTGGGCACACTTTAGGAAGGATGCGAAGGCTTTGGAGAGGGTGCAGAAGAGATTTACAAGAATGGTTCCAGGGTTGAGGGATTACAGTTACTTGGATAGACTGGAGAAGCTGGGGTTGATCTCCTTAGAGCAGAGAAGGCTAAGAGGAGATTAGATAGAGGTGTTTAAAATCATGAAGGGTTTAGATAGCGTGAATAAAGACAAACTGTTTCCAATGGCTGAGGGTCGATAACCAGAGGCCACAGATTTAATGTTGTAGTGTATGTGCCTTTAAGACAGAACTACTTTTACAGCTCCTGTATACTGTAGTACCGGCAGTGACCACACCTGTATATAAGCTTTGCGCATGCCTCTGTACCCCCAGTCTTGAGACTACCCTCCTCCAGTAAATACCTGTTTAATTGTTAAGTTACAGCATCCGTGTGGTTATTGAAAAACAGCATACCCTCAGAATCACGGATCCAACAAATGTGATTGGCAAAAGAACCAGAGGCAATATAAGGAAAAACGAGTGGTTTGGATTTGGAATGTGTTAAGTCTGTGGGTTGTATTATAAATAATCACAGACTCCACTGTTAACAAAATAAAACACGTCTTTACTATTCAGAGGCTCGGGCGATTCTGCCCTAGTTAACGTATCACAACCCTTATATACTGGTGTGGTCACTATCGGTATTACAGTATACATGAGCCAATAGATAGTGCCACCCTAAAGTCGTGCTCTTAAAGGCGAACGGTTACATTCTATAGTTCCCTTAAAGGTAAACGGTTACATACACAACACTCCTCCCTTCCTAGCTTATTACTTACAGAATCCCGTTAAACATACAATCTTCAACTTTATATAAACAGTTTGCAGATATACTCTCGATGGAGTCAACGTCATATAACAATTTACAGATATACTCTCAATGGAGTCAACGTCATATAACAGTTTACAAACATACTCTCAGTGGAATCAGTTTACAGGTTCAGTCTCTGTGGGAACAGTTCATAAATTCAGTCTCTGGTATTAATTCGTTCCAGACAGCATCCTCCATAGCATTTTTTTTTTTTTTTTTTTTTTTTTAACAGCTTGTACTTTCGTCCTGTTGAACCAGCAGTGCGGACTTATACAACCCACTGGCTGTCTTGATAATGTCCCTGGATTTTTTTTACAAATTTAGCACCTTTCGTAGTGTTCGGACTGAGGTAGTAGAAGTAATAATATTTTAAACAGTTATTATTTTCTGCTTCTTCTTTTTCTTTTCTGCCTTTTTGAAACTCTCCGAGCTCTTTTCCCGGCTGCCATCTGTAGCGCCACCAACTCTCTATGTTCCTTAGACCTTAAGTGCTTCCTCAGGATTTCAGCACTTTGGGAGTTCCCATCACAATTTGGGCAGACCACATCCTCATAACATTCGGTGTCACTCAACAGGTCAAAACCCTTCTTCAAGCAATCATATTCATCCTGCTCTTCCTCGGATGTCTGCCCTTCCTTCCCTCCTGGCCTCATTTGTGCGTTCAATCCTTTCCCTTCCTTCAGGGATTTCGTTATCAGGCTATTTAATCCTTCTACTGAAGTAGCTGTTTCCCCATTCTCCTGTTCCCCTGGACGTAATTCAGCGTACTCCTCCATTTCATCCATCATTTTCTCCAATGCTTTCATCTTCTCTTCCTCTTGTACTTTGGCTTCCAGTGCTTGGAGAAGTTGCGCCTCGATGCTCTCTAGCTCATGTTCAGGGCCCATTCCCAGTTGAAACTGTTCTTCAAGTCGGTCAACCTCGGTAATTGCCGCCTCATATTTGTCTTGGGCTTCCTTCCATATTTTTATGAGTTCTGCCATGTCTTTCACCTCTACATCCTCATCTATGTATGGAACTTCTACCGATGAGTCTGTCTTGGCCCTGAGCTCCTCAAGAATTTCCTGCAGCCTTTGGACTTCTTGCTCATGTTCAACCTTTAGTTGCTCATATACTTCCAACGAAACTAGCTTTTCGGAGGTTGCTGAGTTAACCCCCTCCAGAATTGTAGTCTGGGCCTGTTCATACTGTTTTTTCAACTTCTCGCACTCTGCTTGTAAGGAGTCGTAGAGAAGAACTGGAATAAAATCCTGGCTTCCTGAAGATTCCTCTTCATTTGTTTCTTTCGCAATTTCCTGTTGGAGTTCAGCCAAGGCTGCTATGCTATCTGCCTCTCGAAGTCTCACTGCCATCAACTCTTCTTTATTCTTGCAGTCCATCTCAGCCATTTCCCGTTTACTTTCATTTAACTGAGTGAGTAGTCCCTTATTTTGGGCTGAGAGATATTGCACCTTCTCATGTAGACCCTTGCACTCCTTCTCTGCTTGACATAGCTGATTACCGCTGATTTGGTTCTGCGTTTCAAGTTCCAACATCCTTTGCTTAGCTTCTTTCAGTTTCGCCCCTATAAGCTCCTCTTGCAACATGGCCACATTATTCTCATCAGGTAAAGAAGCGTTTCTCTTTTCCATGTCCAAGATTTGTTTCTGCATCTCCTTAAGAGCACCCTGTGATTCAACTTCTCTTAACTTTGCCTGCACTAGCTCCGTCTCTAATTGCAGAACAAAATCCTCAGTGCAGCGTGACTTGCCCTTCTGCTGTATCTCTAGATCATGCAAATATTCTAACCCCTGAACATCATCAGGGAGATGTGATCGGTAATTGGTCACGATGGCTCTATGGTCGCTCTCTGCTTGAGCCAGTAGGTTCTGTTGTCTTTCCAGACTCTCCCATTCGGTGTCATAGAACTTTTTCATTGTTTTCATCTCTTGTACGAGGCGGTAACTTAATTGTTCTAATTGTTGTTGTACTTTGAAATAGCGTTGAGTTCGAGCCCGGTGTTCCTCCGTAATGCATATGTCTGTAGCTTGAACAGACTCAGAATTCTCTGTCTTTATGCACGCCATCGATTTTCCAACCTTAGTCCGTGAGTTAATGTTAACCTTGTTTTTCATACATAAGCTGGACTTATCGTCTTCCGGCTCAGAGTCTGAGCTGCTTGTCTGCACCGAGTCCTCACTCGTCATTGCTTGTCGGTAGTGCCATTCCATGTCTATTTTCTTGATCCACTCCCGTCCTAGAAGTGGTGGTCCTCCCTCAGGTAGTACGTACAAATTCATTCTTGGGTGTACTTTACCCCTATCTCTCACCTTGACTCTTATTTTCCCCATGGGGTATACGCGATGCCCCGTGTATGTCTGTAATACGAACTTGGTATTTCTTAAGGGTATGTGAGAGAATAGTCGGTGGTAGTCCTTTTGGTTGATGACTGATACAGCTGATCCCGTGTCCAGCTCCATTCGTACTTGGACTCCAGCTATTTTTAGTGTGACCCAGATCGTCTGTAGATCAGTTACTTTACCCACATTGTGGATTCTCAGACTATCCAACTCCTGGCTGTTTGGGTCTGAGTCTGAATTTTGTTCGTCTGAACTCTTTTCAGCCACCTGATGCACCTTGTTGTACTTTTCTTGTGGTGGTGGCTTCCTTTGTTTGTTGGTCTTCTTTCTGGACCTGCATACCTTCGCGATGTGACCCAGTTTGCCACATTTCCTGCACTCTTGATTCTTAAACCAGCACTGATTCTGGTCGTGCGTTGTCTTTCCACAACGGTAGCATTTGGAAATGCTTGCAGTAATTTGATCCTTCAGCACTGCTACGATCTCTTCGAAGGTCTGGTCCACTGGTTTAACTGGTGCTATTAGATGTTTCAAGAGCCCGTATGTTTTTGCTCCCATCGAATTTAACAAAGTTATTGCCTTGGCGTATATGGCTACGCAATATATTCCTATGCGTTCCCCATACGTGGCCCTGTCTTCTATTTCAGCATTAAAATCATTAATATTTCCTCGCTTAGGCATCTTCTTCTCTTTCCGAGAACAGCACAAGTATTTCTTTACTTATTATTAATTTTCTTCTCTTCTTGAGAACACCACAAGTATTGCTTTACTTATTTCTTGTTTCTGAAAATTCTAATTAATTTTCTTCTCTCTTCTTGAGAACACCACAAGTATTGCTTTACTTATTTCTTGTTTCTGAAAATTCTAATTAATTTTCTTCTCTCTTCTTGAGAACACCACAAGTATTGCTGTACTTATACTTATTTTCCCTCTCTTCTTGAGAACACACCAGCCTTTCTGAAAAATCTTATTACTTTCCTGAAATTCTTAATAATTTCCAAGATGGCGGTTTCCCGCTTCTTCCTTCTTCTTCAGCGGTTTCCCCGCGAAAAATGGCGGCTTTCCCGCGCTTCTCGCTCTCCCCGCCCACTTCGATGGCGGTTTTCCCGCGCTTCTCGGCGCTCTCCGCCCACTTCAATGGCGGTTATCACCCGTTCCCCGACGCTGACTTTCAGGCCGAGTGCGGGCCTTATCAGCGGATGCGATCGATGGCCCGGCTGCGCCTCGCACTTGAAAGCGGCCCCCGGCCTCTGGCTCACCCGCTCGCGCGGCTCTTGCTCGCTCCCTCCCGGGCTCTGGCTTACCCGCTCGCGCGTTTCACCGCGGCTCTTATCAGGGATTGCGATCGCCCTGTCTTTGCAGCCAACGCTGCGGCTTACCCACGAGGTTATGGAGGCTTCAGGGTCCTAATGCCTGTCGCTTCCAGCCTGTCGGTTCCAGACTGGTGAGGATTGAAACCTCTCTTCAACGTCCTGTCTTCGGACGAAGCCGCCGTGGAACAACTGCCGCAGGGTTCGAATCCTGACTCATCGCCAATGTTAAGTCTGTGGGTTGTATTATAAATAATCACAGACTCCACTGTTAACAAAATAAAACACGTCTTTACTATTCAGAGGCTCGGGCGATTCTGCCCTAGTTAACGTATCACAACCCTTATATACTGGTGTGGTCACTATCGGTATTACAGTATACATGAGCCAATAGATAGTGCCACCCTAAAGTCGTGCTCTTAAAGGCGAACGGTTACATTCTATAGTTCCCTTAAAGGTAAACGGTTACATACACAACAGAATGCACTGCCCGATAGGGTGGTGGATAAAGATTCAATAGTAACCTTCAAAAGGGAATTGGATAAATACTTGAAGGAGAAAAAAATTGCAGGGGTGTGGAGAAAGAGCGGGGGAGCGGGACTAACTGGATTGCTCTTCGAAAGAGCCGGCGCAGACTCAATGGGCCAAATGGCCTCCTTCTGTGCTGTACTATTCTATGATTCTATGAGATCCCTTTTCCACAGTGTATATGATCAGCAGGCTGTCTGCAACTGGTTATCTTGTTGAAATGATTCAAATATTGGTATCACCAGTGGGGGATGTTTCAGTACCCCATTAGTTTAGGGGGGGGGTATGTGCACAGCTTTCAAGAGGCTCTTTACTACTGCAGAATTGACCTGTAAAACTGGTAGTATTCTGAACCCTCTTTAGGTGTGTCGAAATGGAATGCAGTGGTAGTGTAATGGTTATGGTGTTAAACGAACAAACTAGAAGTTGTGATTTCATTATACCGGTATGGCAAGTAGTAAAATTCAATTTAATGGCCTGGATTTTGCATTGAGAATAATGGTGAGACTAACAGCACTCACCGTTATTATGGAGTAAATCAGACAGTAACTTCGGTCTGCACATGCGCGGTTAAACACAGAAATCTGGAAGCTGTTGTCCGAGTTACCCTGCTCCTCCACAGGCTGTGCTATGATAATCTCTCTCTTAGGCAGTCCCTCGGAACCGAGGATGACTTGATTCCACACTAAAAATGAGTTCTCAGGTGACTGATGAGTCCAATGCGGGACCTACAGTCTCTGTCACAGGCGGGGCAGATGGTGGTTGAAGGGGCGGGTGGGTGGGGTGCTTGGGTTGACGTGCGCTCCTTGCGCTGCCTGCGCTTGGCTTCTGCTTGCTCCCAGCGAAGAGACTCGAGGTATTCGGCGCCTTCCCGGATGCATCTCCTCCACTTTGTGCGGTCTTGGGCCAGGGATTCCCAGGTGTCGGTGGGGATGTTACACTTTTTCAAGGAGGCTTTGAGGGTGTCCTTGAAGCGTTTCCTCTGCCCACCTGGGGCTCTCTTGCCGTGCTGGAGCTTCGGGTAGAGCGCTTGTTTTGGGAGTCTCGTATCAGGCATGCGGACAATGTGACCCGTCCATTGGAGCTGATCGAGCGTGGTCAAAGCTTCGATGCTGGGGATGTTGGCCTGAGCAAGAACACTGACGTTGGTGCGCCTATCCTGCCAATGGATTTGCTATGATAATACCTCACAGATAGTGTCGGCATTAAAATCCATGTAAGGGCACGAAGTTGCTGTACTTGCCCATTAGTTACCCACTAAACATGGCAGAAAAAGTTAGGGCTGGTGCATTCAGGTGTAAGTGAATTTTTAACGATATAATATATTACTTCCAAACAACCTCTCCGGCACTGAAAATTTAATTTTACAAGTGTGGAGTCTCATTCCTTCAGAATTTAAATAGTGTTGGAAATTTAAAGGATTAAAAAAAAAACTTTTTCTTTCTGCCTCTTTTATCTCCCTTAATCTCATCTTTGTGCATTAAATAATGAGGGGCCTAGACAGAGTGGGTAGGAAGGACATATTTCCCTTAGCAGAGAGGTCAATAACCAGGGGGCATAAATTTAAAGTAATTGAATTGGTAGAAGGATTAGAGGGAAGTTGAGGAGAATTTTCTTCACCCAGAGGATGGTGGGGGCCTGGAACTCACTGCCTGAAAGGGTGGTAGAGGCAGAAACCCTCATCACATTTAAAAAGTAATTGAATATGCACTTGAAGTGCCGTGGCCTTCAGGGCTACGGACCAAGAGCTGGAAAGTGGGATTAGGCTGGCTAGTTCTTTTTCGGCTGACACAGACACAAGAGCCGAATGGCCTCCTCCTGTGTCATAAATTTCTAATTCTATTATCTTTCTTTCCCTCTATTTCACTTTCTGTACATGGTTTTACAATGGATTAAATATTCTAATTTATACGTCCTGGTTTAGACTCTGTGGGCTGGATTTTTCCAACCTCAGTGGGTCCGGAGTGGGCGACGTCGGTGACATGTGGGGACCTCGCATCTGTCTCGATCCCGGCCTCCAAGATATTCCGACAATGGGCCTTGTTAAGCCCACCCTGCGAGGTTCCAGACCAATTAATAGGAAGCGGGTCTGATGACATCATGATGACGTGTCATCAGCCGGTTTCCTTAAAGGGGCCATGCCCAAATTGATTTTGACAGTTGTGTTGTCAGTGTTCTACAGCATTGGGGTGCTGCAAACACTGACAATCACTGCACAAAAGTGCACGGCTGCACCCAGGCTCTCCCATTACTCCCTTCATATGCTTATGGAGGAAGTCACAGCACGCAGGGAGGTTCTTTTCCCTTCCAATGGGTGGAAGACACATCCCCAGGAGACCAATGCAGCCTGGTTACACATTGCACAGGAGGGGACAGCAGGGATGTCATCAGGAGGACCAGGCTGCAGTGGCGCAAACCTTTCAATGATCTCAGTAGATCACGAAACGTTACTGCAAAGCTACACTCAACCTCATCCTGCTGTGCCTCTCATCACATCCCCATCACTCTGCCTTCCCTACCCTACTCCTGCACATCCTTACTCACACCAACTTACCTTGCACCTCCACCCCACCCTCTCTATCTATACTATCACTTCCCCATCTCACTAGCCACCCCTCACACTCACCCTCATCCTAATGCAAACATACCAACTAACAACACACAAGGGTAGGCACTTGGGTGGTTTAGCCAATGTTCATGTGAATTTTCTGGTAATATGCTGTCAAACATTAAAATCTTTATTTTCAACACTTTGTGTTCTTGGACAGATTTGTGTGCACCTTTGGAAGTGTCTTAGTGAGTTGCAGTGAATGGTGAGACATAACTGCCGCCCGCCCCCCTCCAATGGTGATGAGTGTGAAAGGAATGGCTTGGACATTGTAGGGAAGCTTTATGGTGTTGGTGCAGGGTGGTGCCAACCTGGTGCATCATGTGGCAGCCAGGGTGTACAGTGTTAAGTGAAGCTAATCTGGACATGGTGAGGCCATTACTGGCGTCCCGGGCAGCAATGTGGTCGGGTGCTGATGCCGTGTCCAGTGCAGCATCAGTTGATTGCGGAGAAGGTTGGTGTTGGTGCTGCTGGTGTTGGGGCTGATTGTGTTGGGATTCTGAGGACCAAGGTGAGATTTTTTCAAGGGCACCGATGCTGATGGAACAGATGGCAGGTGAGGTTGATGTGACAGAAGTAATCTGTCAATGTTTGAGATAGGTTGTTCCAAGGAGGTGACAGTGGATAGAGAGATTACTCCAAACACTTCAAAAGTGCATAAAGCTCAAAAGTGGGTCCTAAATACTGAAGGCTAAAGCTTCTGAGATTGGAAAATGACCAGCTGTAAAATGGCAGGTTTTAAACCACTTTTGCAGCTTTCACCTATTGAAAGAAATGGAGAGTTGTTCAGAACCCGACATACTTACCTGGAGTGATCCCCGAGCAATGGGAACCCTGTGGAAAGCTTGGGGAACTGCTTTGGAACTGGGAAAATGGGAATTTAATTACTTTAAACACCCTCCTAACAAGCACATTTGAATAACCGCCGCTTAGTGCCGTGTCTGAAAACCGCAGGCAGCAACGACACTTGGGAAACTGACAAGGAGGCGGGTTCGGAGCAGGATACCGGCCCGCCTCCAAACCCGCTCTCTGAGCGCCGGCAAAATCCAGCCCTGTGTGTCTCAGTGAGGATTGGTCAATCTGATTGGTTGAAGAGCTATGCTGTTCCTTGTCCTGCTCACACACGCCACAGATCCCCTGTACAGGGCGCCGCGCTGGAAAAGATCTCCAGAAACCGTAAGTTGCTGCTTAAATGCCCGCAAATTGTCTGTGGACAGCTGTCAGTGTGATGATCGGCGAGCTTCATTCCTTCGCCGCTGACCGCAAAATCCAGGCCAATAAATCCTGACAACAAGCAAAACAAAAAATGGCAATGTTCCCCTCCCTCTTCCTCTTACATTGACATTTTTTTGACTCTATCATTTTGTATCTGGTTAGGTCTCTATTTTCCTACACATAACAGGGGGAAATCTCTTGCCTACACTCTTTGTAGTGTATGCAGGAGTTACCAGAGCGGAGTGCCCCATATGGCTCCTCTATTGATTTGTAATCTATGATATCAGATTATAATTTTCATGCATGATGTCTTCTGCCAAAAATATCACAAGACCTGCCATATGTTAATTGTAGTCGCACTACTTAATATCCCAAAATATGTCTGGAATATTGCAGGGAATGTTTGATCATGCAGTACTGCTTTTGGCCAGCAAGTGGCACTGATGTTCTTTAGAAATACCACTTGGCCCACAGTACACTGTATCTCAATTAGACCATTAAACTATTTTTTTAATGGATAGGCCAATTATAAGAATTTCAAAGTGAAAAAATAATGTTCCAGCAGTAAAGCAGATTCATTCCAAATACATAATTTCAGCTGACCAACAACTGTAGTTACAGTAAGCATCATTTGGAGATTTCCTTAAATGAATTTCAGATGTATGTAGAAATGATTGAAATAAATCTATGGCTAATTATAATTCAATAGCAGTGTAATTCTTTATCTGAAGTGAAATGTTTTGAAATGTGGCATCTACAAATGATTAAAATATTTCAGGTTATTTGTGACCTCTTGAAATGACAATTCATTTTGTCCCACTAGTTAGCGGAGGGAGAAACACAGTCATAGAATGGGTCATTGGAGAAGGCTTTTCAAACCAGGGGTAAAGGCGACAAGGTGGACTGATTTAGGGAGGGAGTGGTTTTCTCCACTTAGCTGAATTGAGAATGCTGCACTTGTGTCACCTCTGCCTTCCTCAAACTTCACTGGCTCCATCTGCCCCGGTGAATTGGGCCAAATCCATTCATGGCTTCACCCCACCCTACATCAGTGATGTATCTCCTCTAGCCCTATGTCGCTCATACACCCTCTGCTCCTCCTTCACCACTCGACTCCTTATACCCAGACTCTCCACCCAGACTCAGCCACAATGCCCCTACCCTCTGGATTCCCCCCTCCCTAAATCACTCCACCTTGACACCTTTGCCCCTGGTTTCAAAAGCCTTCTCAAATTACCCACCCTATGACTGTGTTTCTCCCCCGCCTACTCCCTGCACCCTGGCGATTTCCTATTTCCTTTATTATTTTCTGACCCGTGATCACATTTCTTCCATTCAGTAAACTACTCAGAGACATTTTCCTTACATAAGGTACACGATAGAAATGCAAGCTGTTCTTTAAGCTCTTTTCAGAATACTGCAGTCAGCCAGGTGTGAAGGTGCACGGTATTTAACTCAACTCAAATTCTCAGCTAAACCAAATGTCAAACTTGACTTAAAACAACCCTCCACTAGCAGCATGTCTCACAAACGTAACTAAAATTGCACAGTGAAATCCAATATATTCCAACATAGTAAATCCAAATCACAGCTAATCATAACATTCAAAAATTGTGATGACTCTCGTCAAACTGTTTCCAGTCTTAGTTATTTGGTTTGTGCTCTGTAGAAATCATAGAATCATAGAATGGTTACAGCACAGTAGGAGGCCATTTGGCCCATCGAGCCCGTGCCGACTCTCTGCAAGAGCACCTCAGCTAGTCCCACTCTCCCGCCCTTCCTTTGTAGCCCTGCAATTTTTTTTCTTTCAGGTGCTTATCCAATTCCCTTTTGAAAGCCATGATTGAATCTGCCTCCACCACCCTTTCAGGCAGTGCATTCCAGATCATAACCACTCGCTGAGTAAAAAAGTTTTTCCTCATGTCGCCTTTGGTTCTTCTGCCAGTCACCTTAAATCTGTGTCCTCTGGTTCTCGACCCTTCTGCCAATGGGAACAGTTTCTCTCTATCTACTCTATCTAGACCCCTCATGATATTGAACATCTCTATCAAATCTCCTCTCAATCTTCTCTGCTTTAAGGAGAACAACCCCAGCCTCTCCAGTCTATCCACATAACTGAAGTCCCTCATCCCTGGAACCATTCTTGTAAATCTTTTCTGCACCTTCTCTAAAGCCTTCACATCCTTCCTAAAGTGTAGTGTCCAGAATTGGACACAATACTCCATAAAGGTTCATTATAACTTCCTTGCTTTTGTACTCTATGCCTCTATTTATAAAGCCCAGGATGCCGTATGCTTTTTTAACCACTTTCTCAACCTGTCCAACGACTTGTGCATAGGTCTCTCTGTTCCTGCACCCTTTTAGGATTGTACCCTTTAGTTTATATTGCCTCTCATCGTTCTTCCAAACAAAATGTATCACTTCGCAGTTTTCTGTATATGTAACTTCCAATAAATGGAAAGAATTCTAACTGGATTGCTATCTGACAAGTTTTAATTTCACATAAGTGTCCCTACTATGGTTATATAAAGAAGTATCAACAGTGTTGGAGTAGATATAGGACTATGAATATCCCCAGGATATCTTTTTTTAGTAAAACTATTCCTTCTGATCATGTGAAAAGATCAGTTTTCCTTGCTGTCATGCAATGTAAACCGTTTGGCAAAATTGCATAATGGGTGTGGTAACTGTAGTGGTTACAAACTCAACTGGTAAAGCTCAGCAATATATATATATATTATTTATATATATATGATTACAGTTTGCGAGTGCCTTACAGGGGTAATGCAATTTTAGGGAGAAAATAAGTGCCTAACAATTTCCCTTGACGTTGATGATTTTGTCAGAATCTCTTGATTATATTACAACCTCAGTCTCAAATATCAGAAGAATGACTTCATTGCTAACTCTCACAGAGGCATTGACAATATAATGTATTTGTTGCAATTTTATGCCTTAAATGGCGTCCTTTAGAAGTCTGAGGGAATCACATAAAAGCTGAATATTGGCTTCCAGAGGTGAAATTATATTTTTCTGATGCACACTGCCACCCAATCCGCCACATCTCCCCTAGCTGAGCTGGAGTCAAACTCAAGTCATAGAGATGAAAGAGTAATGACAATCAAGTCCCACTTGTACAACAAACCACCTGCTTCCATCATTAAGATTTGGGCTTTGAGCAGAGTTTAGCTCGTGAAATGTATCTATGCTTCACACAGTGGCTGTGCTCCAGCAAAAACAATAACTCGCATTTATATAGCACCTTTAACATAAAAGAAGCCCCAAAGCACTTTATAGAGGTATGAGGAAAATGGATGCCGAGCCAAAGAAGGGGAGGTTTCGAGAGATGCCCAAAAGCTTGGTTAAAGAGATGGATTTTAAGGAATGTCTTAAAGGAAGAGAGGGAGGTAGAGGGGCTTGCAGAGAGAAAGACCTCTAATGTGGGCTTAACAGTGGCGAAAATGCTGCAGTCAAAAGGGTTCAGGTAAAGAACATTTATACATGTCAACAAAAAGAGAACTATTTCTCAAACCGACATACTTCAACAGTTATTGCATTACAAAATAAAAATTATTCGATATATTCTGATTTGTTTATTTGCCTTGGTTACAGTGTTTGTCAATGAGGTCCAAATTTGTCCAAAACGATCTTTTCTTTCCAGATATAATGATCTTCCAGCGATGGTGCCCCAAACTCAGATGTGCTGCTTAATTTCATTTCAGGAATCATTCTAAAGCTTGGAGAACTGAATGAGGTTCCTGTTGATCTCGGAGATATTTCTACAACCTGCATTGGAGACAGGACATTGGAGATACTAGATAAAACCCAAGTGCATTAAATTGTTGATACCACACACTACGCAATTATAAAGAAATACTTTTATTTCCTATAAGAGCCATGGGCCATCACACAGCTTCTGGCTGAAGTGAGAGCAGAATTCTCTGAGTGGAAGAGGTTGCCACAAGTAGCACCATTGCTGACTCGCAACTGCTGTCAGGAGGTGCACTTCAAAAAAGACAGTTGCCTAAAGCCATGTTTTGCAAATCATTTCAAATTTTGTGCTCTAAAATTTTATTTTCACTTGTAATCTTGCAAGTCACTTTACCAGGCTACACATGGAGGATTCTACACATGGCGCAGTGCAGTGTATGTTACTGTATATTAATATCAGAAAATGCTGGAAAAACTCAGCAGGCCAGGCAACATCCGTGGAGAGAAATTAGAGTCAACGTTTCGGGTCAAACCCTTTATCAAGTATATTAATATAATACTCACTTAATTACTTTTGGGGACAACACAATAACCACCTTTTAGCAGCATGGAATCAAAAGTATCCTGTGTATAGCCATATTTTATTTTCTGGCTAAGGTACAAGTGGGGATTAAACACTGTCTATTACGTTCAGTCCTCATCAACATATCTTTCACTTACTTATACAAATTAGTTGGGTTTTCTGCTTTGTGCTTGCCAGTGCGCAACTTTCCCGCAGCCATTTTAATGGACAGGAAAATTATGGGCTGGCGAACGCATACTGGAAAGGCCCAGCCACTATGTTTAATCCTTATCCATAGCTGATCTCCATTAATGTTATGCTGCAGGACCAACAGTACAATGAAGACTTGGTGAAAGCAAATTTTCAGAATTCAGCAAATTTTCAGTAATACAACGGGCCGGATTTTGCGACCCCTATGGGTGCGTACGAGGTGGTACGAGGTGTGTACGCGCCCGTAGAGGCCGCGCAAGTGCCGGTTTCAAGCATGCGAAGCCCACACGCTGAAAACAGGCACTTGCATTCGCATGCCCAAGAAAAGTGCCTCTGCGGGTGGAGAGCTGCGCTTTTTGCACAACTTCCGCCCGCTGAATGACTGTCAAATTCTTACAACTGGTAAAAGCAGGCATAAGGCCCGCTTATACCAGCTTAAGAGTTAAAAAAAATAGAAAAATGAAATTTGATAACTCATTTATAAATTTAAAAATTCACTTCAAAAAGGTAAGTTTATTTCTAGTCCCGTAAAAACATTAAAAAAATTTCCCCAAAAATTAATTTTTTGTTTAAAATATTTAATTAAATGGCATTTTAATTAATTTTAAATATGTAATTAAATTTTTTTTTTTTTAATGTATTGGTGTATTTTTTAGGTGATCCCCATTCATACTTTTGACAGTTCTGTACATACAGAACTGTCAAAAGGTTGGATGGGGACTCCCGTCTTCCATTGGTTGGGCCGGCCCACGTGCTCCCAGGAGCGCCTACGAACCACAAGTGCTCCTGGGATACGTGGAACTATGCCCGCGCGGACCCAGAGAGGCCCAGGATCGCAAGCCGCCATTCTTCCCGGGCCACCAGGTAAATTCGTAGAGATTTTGCAGGTCGGAAGCCTCCGATCGCAAATGTTGGCCCAATTGTCACTGAAAATTTGTTGTAAACAGGAAAATGTTGTGGATTCGTTTTTACTTCACAACTTCCAAAATAGAATATTTCTACCATTTCCATCATTAGCAGTGGCTCTGATGAAAGCTGATACAGCTCGCTCCCAGCAGTAATTGGAATGAAAATACCAACATTCCAACATTCGATGGAATCTGGAACAGTACCCATGGATTGGAGGGTAGCTAATGTTACCCCACTATTCAAAAAAGGTGGTAGAGAAAAAACAGGGAATTACAGACCGGTAAGCCTGACATCAGTAGTGGGGAAAATGCTAGAGTCCATTATAAAAGATGTAATAGCAGAGCACTTGGAAAACAGTGACAGGATCGGACAAAGTCAACATGGATTCACAAAAGGTAAATCGTGCTTGACAAATTTACTGGAATTTTTTGAGGATGTAACTGGTAAAATAGATAAGGGAGAACCAGTGGATGTGGTGTATCCAGACTTTCAGAAGGCCTTCGATAAGGTCCCGCATAAGAGATTAGCGTGTAAAGTTAAGGCACATGGGATTGGGGGCAAGGTATTGACTTGGATAGAGAACTGGTTGGCAGCCAGAAAGCAAAGAGTTGGAATAAACGGGTCTTTTTCCGAATGGCAGGCAGTGACTAGTGGGGTACCGCAGGGATCGGTCTTTGGACCCCAGCTATTCACAATATATATATATAAATGATCTGGACAAGGGAACTAGATGTAATATCTCCAAGTTTGCAGACGACACAAAGCTGGGTGGACGTGTGTGCTGTGAGGAGGATGTCGAGAAACTCCAGGATGATTTGGACATGTTGGGTGGTTGGGCAGAAACATGGCAGATGCAATGTAACGTGGATAAATGTGAGGTTATCCACTTTGGTGGCAAAAACAGGAAGGCAGATTATTATCTAAATGGCAATAGATTGGGAGAAGGGGAAGTGCAACGAGACCTGGGTGTCCTTGTGCACCAATCGCTGAAGGTAAGCATGCAGGTGCAGCAGGCGGTTAAGAAGGCAAATGGTATGTTGGCCTTCATAGCGAGAGGGTTTGAGTACAGGAACAAGGATGTCTTGCTGCAGTTGTACAGGGCCTTGGTGAGACCACATCTTGAGTATTGTGTGCAGCTTTGGTCGCCTTATCTGAGGAAGGATGTTCTTGCCATGGAAGGAGTTCAGCGAAGATTCACCAGGCTGATACCTGGGATGGCAGGAATGACGTATGAGGAGAGATTGGGTCGATTGGACTTGTACTCGTTGGAGTTTAGAAGAATGAGAGGTGATCTCATTGAAACTTATAAAATTCTGACAGGACTGGACAGACTAGATGCAGGAAGGATGTTCCCGATGGTCGGGGAGTCCAGAAACAGGGGACACAGTCTAAGGATAAAGGGTAGGCCATTTAGGACAGAAATGAGGAGGAATTTCTTCACCCAGAGAGTGGTGAACCTGTGGAACTCTCTACCACAGAAGGCGGTGGAGGCCAGTTCATTAAATATATTCAAGAAGGAGTTGGATATATTTCTTAAGGCTAAAGGGATCAAGGGGTATGGGGAGAAAGCAGGGACCGGGTACTGAATTTGGATGATCAGCCATGATCTCATTGAATGGCGAAGCAGGCTCAATGGGCCGAATGGCCTACTCCTGCTGCTATCTTCTATGTTTCTATGTTTCTAAAATACAACATTTAGAGTTACTAAGAGTTGCCATTAGATAGAGATTAAGGGTTACCCTGGAGTTATTAAAAGACAGTAATCTCTTTGAGCAGTTCAAAAATCTACTTCCTGATGTGAGTCAATTGTTGTACTGGAGCTGCCCAAAAGCTAAATGCCCCTTTAGTCACCCACATTTTGTGGTGCTACAGCCATGCCACTTTCAAGTACATTAACACTGTTTGTATATAGTATGGCCTGAATATAGATTTATATCATCAACATATCAAATACCTGTTACAATTTATTTTTTCCAACATCAGATAATAACACCCAGCAGATATCACAGCTTATAAATTCGGCTGCGCAGCGCCTGTTTTATGGCGTTAACTGGTCTACTAAGTCCCTAATATGGCGGGCAGGAAGCACATTTCAAACTCGCGCAGCACATCGTGGTGCTAACTGGCAGCAAGGCTCCCATTCTTACCTGAATGAAGAGCTGGGACCATTAGGAGTGGTCATCCTGACCATATTAAAAGAATGCGGGCCTCTCCCCCCGCCACCCCACACTCCAGCTACCGTTACCCCTGACCCGGCTACCGGTCCCTTGTCCACCGCTACCTCCCCTGGCCACTGATCTATCCACAACCCTCCGGCCCTCCCCCACCCCCCACCCCACCCCCAGCCAACCATTGCTTTCCCCTCCCCTGGCCCGATTGCCCACCTTTCCTCACCTAGCCTGAGGGCTGCTGTCTCGCCAGCATAGGCCCGATCTTCAATTATGTTTCACTGACAGCTCTGCGGAGTGCAGCATTTCCAGTATCGGGGTGCCTAGGAACTCATCATTCAGCTGCAGGGACAATATCCTGCACCCCCAGCACAGCCAAACTTGCCCCCACACCTTAATTTCTAGGCCATTATATACAAAGGCATGTAAATAAACAATAACAATACAAACATGCTAAATGTTATAAATATATCACCATGCCTTTATCGTCGCTGGACCAAAAATCCTGGATCTCGCTACCTAACAGCACTGTGGGAGTGCCTTCACCACACAGACTGCACCGATTCACCACCACCATCTTAAGGGCAACTAGGGATAAGCAATAAAGGTCGGCCTTGCTAGCGATGCTCATATCCTAAAAATGAATTTTTTAAAATAACATACCCAGCCACTATCACCAGCTCTGTCCCATCCTCAACCTCAGAAATCCCCGTGTTGCTGGCCTGAACTGCAGGAATGATTGTTCCCGGCCTCAGCTCCAGCAAAATCTTCACCCCCCAGCCTTAGCTCTAGAAAGGACTCTGTTCATAGCCTCAGTCCCAGCGATATATCTACTCCTAGCCTCAGTCCTAGAGATTCCTCCATTCCCAATCTCAAGACCAGAAATTCTGCTCCTGGCCTCAGCCTCAGGAATGCCTTTGTCCACCTGACGTATAAGATGATACCAATCCCAGCTGCCAGATAACAGGAAACCGATTTTGCTAATTCCTGCTTCAACTCAGGTACCACGTGCACTCTATCCCACTCCAGCTCTCCCTTTGCCTCACTGTTCTGTGGCTTCCCATCTTCCATTCTCCCCCTAGATTACTCCACTCCTGCGCTGTGTTTTTCATTATGTGTGATTGCCTATTTGTTGAAATTTTAGCAGAAAATGAACAGAATAACACATTGTTATGGATAAGTGAGTTTATTGTATAAGACAGCAACAAGAAGGAAAGAAGGAAAGAAAGAAAGACTTGCATTGCTATAGCGCCTTTCAGGACCTCAGGGACATCACAAAGTGCTTTACAGCAACTAAACTTTTTTAAAAAAGTGTAGTCACTGTTATAATGTAGGAAACACGGCAGCCAATTTTGCACACAGCAAGCTCCCACAAACAGCAATTATATAAATGGCCAGATAATGTTTTAGCTGTTGAGGGATATAAAGAGAACTCCTCTTCTCTTTTTTTCCCCCATTGAATTTACAGCACAGGAACAGGCCATTCGGCCCCACATGTCTATGCCGGTGTTTATGCTCCACACTAGCCTCCTCCCACCTTACTTCATTTCACCCTGTCAACATATCCTTCTATTCCTTTCTCATGTGTGTATCTAGCTTCCCCTGAAATGCTTCTATTCTATTCACCTCAAGTACTCCATGTTCCACATTCTAACCACTCTCTGAGTAAAGAAGGTTCTCCTAAGACCAAGGGGACGGTCTACACCTGAACTGTGAGGGAGCCGATGTCCTCGGGGTAATATTTTCTAGGGCGGTTCGGGAGGATTTAAACTAATTTGGCAGGGGGATGGGAACCTAGATAGTGGAAAGGAGGGAAGTCATACGAAGTCAGAAATAGATGGTAGAAAGGTGAGAAGCAATAAGCAAAGGAGAGAAACACAAAGGGCCAAACTAATTCATAATGAGGGTGTGAAAAAAGCAAGCCTGAAGGCTTTGTATCTTAATGCTAGAAGCATTAGGAACAAGGTGGATGAATTAGTTGTGGAAATAGAGGTAAACAAGTATGATTTGATTGGGATTACAGAAACGTGGCTGCAGGGTGGGCAAGGCTGGGAACTTAACATCCAGGGATATACAATATTTAGGAAGGATCGGCAAAAAGGTAGGGGAGGTGGGGTAGCATTGCTGGTAAAGGAGGGGATTAATGCAATGGAAAGGAAGGATATTAACTCGGATGAAACGGAATCTGTATGGGTAGAAATGAGAAATAGCAAGGGGAGGAAAACGTTAGTGGGTGTGATATATAGGCCTCCAAATAGTAATATGGAGGTGAGGGAAGGCATAAAAAGGGAAATTAGAGAAGCGTGCGATAAGAGCACAGCTGTCATCATGGGTGACTTTAATTTACATATTGATTGGACTACCCAAATTAGTAAAAATTCTGAGGAGGAGGAATTCCTGGAATGTTTTCGGGACGGTTATCTGGACCAATATGTCGAGGAGCCGACTCGAGATCAGGCCATTTTAGACTGGGTATTGTGCAATGAGAAGGGACTTATCAACAATCTTCTTGTACGAGGCCCCTTGGGTCAGAGCGATCATAATATGATCGAGCTCTCAGTCGAGATGGAGAGTGAGGAAATTGAATCAGAGACTAAGGTCCAGAACTTAAATAAAGGGAATTACGAGGGTATGAGACGGGAATTGGGTAAGATTGATTGGGTGGTGTTTCTGGGGGGATTGACAGTGGATAGACAATGGCAAGCATTCAAAGATAGAATGGAAGAATTCCAGAACATGTTTATACCGGTTTGGCATAAAAATAAACCTAAAAAGGTGGCTCAACCGTGGATAACGAGGGAAATTAGGGACAGCATAAAATAAAAAAAAAGGGCATATCAACTGGCAAAAAAAAGCACCAGACCGGAAGATTGGGGGCAGTACAGGATACAGCAAAAGAGGACAAAGGGATTAATCAGGAAGGGGAAAATAGAATACGAAAGTAAACTTGCAGCAAACATAAAGACAGACTGCAAAAGCTTTTATCGGTATATCAGGAGGAAAAGACTGGTAAAATCCCAAGTCGGTCCCTTGCAGTCCGATTCGGGAGAATATATAATGGAGAATAAGGAAATGGCAGACCAATTAAACTCATACTTTGGTTCTGTATTCACAAAGGAGGACACAAATAACCTCCCAGGAATATCGGCAAACATAGGGACTAATGAGAGGGAGGAGCTGACAGAAATTAGTATCTCTAGGGATATGGTGTTGGGTAAGTTGAGGGGACTGAAGGCCGACAAATCCCCGGGGCCTGATAAACTACATCCTAGGGTACTTAAGGAGGTGGCCCTGGAGATAGCAGATGCTCTAAGGATCATCTTCCGGAACTCCATTGACTCGGGAACAGTACCCGTGGATTGGAGGGTAGCTAATGTTACCCCAATATTTAAAAAGGGGGGTAGAGAGAAAGCAGGGAATTATAGACCAGTAAGCCTTACATCGGTTGTGGGCAAAATGCTAGAGTCCATTATTAAGGATAAAATAGCGGAGCACTTGACAAATGGGGAAAGGATCGGACAGAGTCAACATGGATTTACAAAGGGTAAATCGTGTTTGACTAATCTGCTGGAATTTTTTGAGGAAGTAACTGGTAAAATAGATGGGGGAGAGCCAGTGGATGTGGTGTACCTTGACTTCCAGAAAGCCTTCGATAAGGTTCCACACAAAAGATTATCATGCAAAATTAAGGCTCATGGGATTGGGGGCAATGTATTAACGTGGATAGAGAACTGGCTGGCGGATAGAAAACAGAGAGTTGGAATAAACGGCTCGTTTTCGGAGTGGCAGGCAGTGACCAGCGGGGTGCCGCAAGGATCTGTCCTGGGACCCCAGCTGTTCACAATATATATAAATGATCTGGATCAGGGAATTGGATGCAATATTTCCAAATTCGCTGACGACACTAAGCTAGGAGGAGGGGTGGGCTCTGATGAGGATGTCAGGAGGCTACAGTGCGATTTGGACAGGTTGGGGGAATGGGCGGATACGTGGCAGATGCACTATAATGTGGATAAATGCGAGGTCATCCACTTTGGGGGTAAAAACAGGAGGGTAGATTATTATCTAAATGGCAATAGATTGGGAGATGGGGAAGTGCAGAGGGACCTGGGTGTTCTTGTGCACCAGTCACTGAAGGAGAGCATGCAGGTGCAACAGGCGATTAAGAAGGCAAATGGTATGTTGGCCTTCATATCAAGGGGGTTCGAGTATAGGAATAGGGATACCTTACTACAGCTGTACAAGGTGCTGGTGAGACCGCATCTGGAGTATTGTGTACAGTTTTGGTCGCCCCATCTGCGGAAGGATGTTCTTGCCATGGAAAGAGTGCAGCGGCGATTCACCAGGCTGATACCTGGAATGGCAGGAATGACCTACGAGGAGAGATTGAATAGTTTGGGCTTGTACTCACTGGAGTTTAGAAGATTGAGAGGGGATCTCATCGAAACATATAAAATTATGGCAGGCCTGGACAGGCTGAATTCAGAGAGAATGTTTCCAATGGCAGGGGAGCACAGAACCAGGGGCCACAGTCTAAAAATAGCGGGCAAATCATTTAAAACAGAGATGAGGAAGAATTTCTTCACTCAAAGAGTGGTGAGCCTGTGGAATTCCCTGCCACAGAGGGCTGTGAAGGCTAATTCAATAAATATTTTCAAGAGAGAATTGGATATATTTCTGAAGGCTAAGGGGATTAAGGGTTACGGAGAAAAGGCGGGGACGGGGTACTGAACTGGTAAGATCAGCTATGATCTCAGACGAAGATCAGCCATGATCTCATTGAATGGCGGAGCAGGCTCGAAGGGCCGAATGGCCTACTCCTGTTCCTATCTCTATGTTTCTATGTTTCTATGTTTCTAAATGCCTTATCTAATTTAGTAGTGATTATCTTATTATTATGGACCCTAGTTTTGGACTCCCCCACAAGTAGTGATTTACTTTCCATATATTTCACCCTGATGAAAAACAAGCTGACGCCACAATGTACAGCAATAAGAACATAAGAATTAGGAGCAGGAGTAGGCCATACGGGCCTTCGAGCCTGCTCCGCCATTCAATAAGATCGTGGCTGATCTTCGACCTCAATTCCACTTTCCCACCCGATCCCCATATCCCTTGATTCCACTGGAGTCCAAAAATCTATCTATCTCAGCCTTCAATATACTCAAAGACTCAGCATCCACAGCACTTTGGGGCAGAGAATTCCAAAGATTCACAACCCTCTGAATGAAGAAATTCCTCCTCATCTCAGTCTTAAAAGGCCGGCCCCTAGTTCTAGACTCTCCAGCCAGGGGAAACAATCTCTCAGCATTTATCTTGTCAATCCCCCTCAGAATCTTATATGTTTCAATGAGATCACATCTCATTCTTCTAAACTCCAGAGAATATAGGCCCAATCTACTGAATCTCTCCTCATAGGACAACTCTCTCATCCCAGGAATCAATCTAGTGAATCTTCGTTGAACTAAGGCAAATATATCCTTTCTTAAATAAGGAGACCAAAGCTGTGCACAGTACTCCAGGTGTGGTCTCACCGGAGCCCTGTACAATTGTAGTAAGACTTCCTTACTCTTATACTCCAACCCTCCAGCAATAAAGGCCAACATGCCATTTGCCTTCTTATACCACACACAGCAGAGCACCATGTGAATCAATGGCACTCAATGCAAGTGTCTTAAAGTTAGGCGATCTCTTCACTTGGGTTCCCCAGAGCATAATCCAGCCCTAGCTCAACTCCAGTGATGTATGAAGGATGTCCTTTTGCACAGAGCAAAGACCCTGCAAAGTAAATAATCTTTATATATTTGTATGCACTGACATCCTAATGGGTCAGAATCACATTTAAACTCATGGGCATGGTGGTCCTGACTGGACAAGCTTTGGAAAACCTCCCAGTGATCTGTGCTGGTAAGCTGCATGATTATAGAGCCTCATAACGGAACAGAAGGAGGCCATTTGGCCCATCGAGACCGCACCGGCTCTCTGCAGAGCGATCCACAGTCTCATTCCCCCGCTCTATCCCCATAGCCCTGTAAGTTTATTTCCCTCAAGTGCCTATCCAGTCTCCCCTTTAAAACATTGAGGCCTAGAAATTCAGTTGCTTGCGCCAGCCGGTAGCGCCTTAGGAGGAGGAGATGTTGGGCGCTAGGCGGCTAGCAGCCGGGCGCCTAGCAGCCGGGCGCAGCGCGATCTGCGCCTCTCCCCAGCTTCACTCACGATTTAGCGGCGGCGCAAAGTCTTTGCGCGTGCTCAGCTACGCGCGCAGATCCTGACGTCATTTCCTCGTGCAACGCCCTTTGTGCGCCCCAAACCGGAAATTCAGTGGCGACGCCCTATTGTGTGCCTGGCGCCCCTAGCGACTGGTAGAGGGGAACGGTTCTCAGTCGATGCGGGGCGCGGGGGGCGCAAATTAAAGGGCACACCTCCTGCAGTAGAAAAGGCTGCCATTTGGCAGCACTCCTTCTTTTTGAGAGACGGATCTTTGCAGAGAGACAAAGGTAGAGAGCTTTCTGCTTTGGCTCAACACTCGGACAGGTACTTGTGGCTTCAGGCCACAGCTTTCCACTTGTCTTTGCCTTCAGTGTCATATCATTGTTTGCAAACATATAATGGGGGCTGCAATGGGTGCAAACGCTGGCCTTCTCCATTGCATCCAAAGGGCTCACAGACGCCGTGAGAGAGTGGCAGTCCTGGCTAGACGGAGAGGGGGCAACAGGCGTCGGGAAAGGAGGCCTTACCCACCCAGGGTATACCGCCAGTAGTTCTCCTATCTGAACATGTCTGACGAGCAGTGTGTTCGGAGGCTGCAATTCCGAAGGGCGGTGGTCACTGAGATCTGCCACCTGCTTGGCGGAGATCTGCAGCCACATCTGAGGAGCAGGACGTCTCTGTCGGTGGCAGTGAAGGTGACGGTGGCTCTCAACTTCTATGCCACCGGCTCCTTCCAATCCGCTACTGGGGACATTTCCAACATCTCCCAGTTCGCCGTGCATTGCTGCATCCGCCAGGTGACCAATGCCCTTTTCAGAAGGAGACGTCAGTTCATCTTCTTCTCCATGGCCCTTGTCAAGCAGCAACAGCGTGCAATGGGCTTTGCAGCATTCGCGGGCTTCCCCATGGTGCAGGGCGCCATTGACTGCACGCATGTGGCTTTGTGGGCACCTCTGGAGAATGCCGAGGATTACCGCAACCGGAAGGGCTACCATTCGCTCAACGTTCAGCTGGTGTGTGACCACAGGCAGCTCATCCTAGCTGTCAATGCCCGCTTTCCAGGCAGCAGCCACGATGCCTTCATCCTGCGCCAGACTTCTGTGGCAGACATGTTCCAGGCCCAGCCTCACCCACGAGGATGGCTTCTCGGGGACAAAGGCTACCCTTTGTGTACCTGGCTGATGACCCCGCTCCGTGCGCCCAGCACCCCTGCTGAAGAGGGATACAATGACAGCCATCAAGCAACCAGGAACATCATTGAGCAAACAATCGGCATCCTGAAGCAACGGTTCCGCTGTCTGGATCGTTCCGGTGGAGCCCTACAATATTCGCCGGAGCGAGTCTCCCATTTCGTGGTCGTGTGCTGCATGCTGCACAACCTGGCTATCCGCAGGACTCAGCCACTGCCACCAGAGATTGGAGGACCACCTGAGGAGGGGGAGGAGGAGGAGGACCAGCACAGGAGGGAGGCAGAAAGTGCAAGGGCCGACCGTCGGCGGCTTATTGAATGTCGGTTCTAGGCCCCCTCTCAGGGAATGGCTTGTGCCAATGTCAGCAGATGAATGTAGCCGCTCCACAAGTGCTCAGCCGAGCAGGGCAACCAGGACTTGCAAAAAAAAGCATGCACAGTGCGATTTAAGAACATTTATTTATTGGAAACCTCTGCCCTTCCCACATTACAAACTCATGGAGAGAAGCCCCCTCCAAAAACACAAAACGAACAGTCTCGGCCTTACAAAACAAAGAAAGACACCAGTCTCGGCCTTACAAAACAAAGAAAGACACCAGTCTCTGCCTTACAAAACAAAGAAAGACACCATTGTCGGCCTTACAAAAACACAACTACACCAGTCTCGGCCTTTCAACAAACACAAAGCATTTGGCCAGACCTTCTACTTTTTGCCCTGCGAGGGCGATGCCTTTCGCATCCTTGCCTGGCCCCTGCCCGCCCTGCAGCTCCTCCTCAATGGGACCCCAGTGGCTGCAGCAAGGCTGGGGGAAGGCTGCTGAGGGTCAGATGGCGAGACGGCAGATGCCCTTGGGGGTCGGCCTGCACCAGCTCTGGCCCTGGAGGGGCCGGCTGCTGACTGCTCCAACTCTGCTTGGGCGGCAGCAGTCTGTCCAGCGGCTCGTGGCAGCTGCAATGGCGGAGTGGCAGTGTCGGCTGCAGGAATGGTGCCAACCTGACAGATCGCAGGTACTCCCTGGTCGCCTGAGACATTGGCACTCGCACGGCCAGCACTGCAGCATGCGCAGCAAACAGCTGAAGAACAGACTGCTGGGCTGCTGCTGCGCGGCGAGTGCCCTGGCGATGCCTGGCCGATCCAGCGAGGGTGGCAGCAGTTAGTGCCCGTGTGGCCCTGGTCTGTGTCCGCATGACACCAGCCAGTGAATGAACGGCACGACTGAGCACTTGGCTCTAAGCCGCCTGTGCTGCCGCGAAGTCCTGCAGACTCCTGGCCTGTGCTGCACTGAATTGTTCCAGACTCCTGGCCTGTGCTGCACTGAATTGTTGCAGACTCCTGGCCTGTGCTGATCCGAATTCCTGCACACTCCTTGACAGAGACTCAATGGAGTCAGGCATCCTTGCCACTGCAGCCATGAGCTCAGTGTGCCTGCGCTCAGCCTGGACGGCCATTTCCTCCAGGAGCCGCACCTCCTCTGCGCTCACCGTCGCAGGACTGGAGGCCGCACTCACCCTCTGGGGAGAAGTCTGCCGAGCTTCCCCACCCCTCCCGCGTTGCTGCAGGCCGCTGGGCCCCGGAGCTTCACTCTCCTCCGACCCTTCCCCCCGGCTCCCCTCCAGGGAAGACGTGTCCCCTTCATCGCCATGGGCTGGCGCGGCTGAGGGTGGCACTGATGGGCCGGCTTCCTCTTCCTCGAATTCGGAATCGCTGACAGTGGCAGCTTGAGGGCCCGCCTCCTCACCTGACGATTCACCATCTGAAAGCAGGGAGGCACAAGAGTAGCTTTAGAGTGAGGACAGGGCGGCAGCGAGGGAGGCATGAGTGCTGCCATGCACTGTATTGGTCGGACAGTGGCAAAGGATGCTGATCTGAGGCGCAAGTGGAAAGAGAGAGGTCAAAAAGGTGATGCCCTTACCATTGGTGCCCAGAACAGGGTCGGCATCTCCACTGGCGACGGGGCCAATCAGCCGGCCTGCCATAATGCGCTCCACACGCTGGTCGAGGTCGGAGAGCTCTTTGACGTCAGGACAGCCTCCCCCGGTCTCACGTAGCTTCCTACGGTTGTGCGCCACCTTGGCCTGCAAGAGAAAGGACGGCCTCTAAGTACAGTGTGAAGCCCTGATCTTGTCTGCACTGCCTCCCATGGTGGACTGGCCCTGACAGTGTGAAGCCCTGATCTTGTCTGCACTGCCTCCCATGGTGGACTGGCCCTGACAGTGTGAAGCCCTGATCTTGTCTGCACTGCCTCCCATGGTCGAATAGCTTGAACAGTGTGTAAAGTGCTGAATGTGCAAGTGATTTTCATGACAGTCCCATAGCTGCTGGATGAGGGCTGGCCTTTAGGGCTTTCAGGTCCCTTTGCCCATAAACTGAGGTGCACATGCAGGGATGAGGAGGACACTGGAAAGGGTACTCACCCTGACAACCCGAGTGAGGTCGTTGAACTTTTTCCGGCATTGCACAGGAGTCCTGGCAACCACGCTGTTGGAAGTCACCCTGTTTGAGACCTCCCTCCAGGCTTTCCGGTAGGCGCTGGGCAGCGGCCTCCTGCCACCTTCTGGGAACAGAACATGGCGCCTGCGCTCCACTCCGCCAACCAGCACCCTCAGGTCACCCTCGCTGAAGCGCTGCGCTCTTTCCCTGGCCTTCTCCATAGCCCTGGGCATTGCGCAGATGAAGCAGAAGTGGTCAGGCCTAGCTTGAGGGCTGCAGTGTGCAGGGCGTGGCAGGCAAACAAATCCACCCTCCCCCTTTAAGAGCTGACCGGCGCCAGAGTGTCTGCCGTCAATCAACAACTCGCCGCACCTGCGCTGTGCCCGGCCTCGGGGGTATCGCTCAGGACCGCCGGCTTAGCGCCTAAAGATAGTCGTGCATCGCCTGTTTTAGCGCAGCAGCAACCTCTTGGGGCGATGCGACTGAATATCGGCGAAGGTGGCGCGAACTTGTGCCAGGCGCAAACTTTAGCGGCCGCCCGACTTTAGCGCCCCGAACGTGGCTATACTGAATTTCTAGGCCTGAGTGTCTCCGCTTCCACCACTTCCGTCGGCAGCGAGTTCCAAGTCCTCACCACTCGCTGCGTAAAAAAGTTTTTCCTCACTTCCCCCCGTATTGCTTGCCCAAAACCTTAAATCTGTGTCCCCTAGTCCTTGTACCATTAACTGGTGGGAACAGCCTTTCCCCGTCTAGCCTATCCAAACCCATCATAATTTTGTACACCTCTATCAAATCATCCCTCAACCTCCTTTGCTCAATGAAAACAAATCCAGCTTCTCCAACTTGTCCTTGTAGCTAAGATTCCCCCATCCCTGGAACCATTCTGGTAAATCTCCTCTGCACCCTCTCAAGTGCCTTCACATCCTTCCTAAAGTGTGGTGACCAGAACTGGACGCAATACTCTAGTTGTGGCCTAACCAGTGCTTTCTAAAGGTTCAGCATAACTTCTCTACTTTTGTACTCAATACCTCTATTTATGAAGCCCAAGATCCCATATGCTTTTCTAACCACTCTCTCAATATGTCCCACCACCTTCAGGGACCGATGCACATTGACTCCCAGGTCCCTCTGTCCCTGCACACTCTTTAAAACTATGCTATTAAGTCTATTTCGCTTCTCCCTGTTCCTTCTGCCAAAATGCATCACCTCACATTTCTCTGTATTAAATTCCATCTGCCACTTGTCTGCCCATTCTGCTAGCCTTTCTATGTCCTGTTGCAGTCGATTGTTATCATCCTCACTGTTTGCCACACCCCCAAGTTTGGTGTCATTGGCAAATTTAGAAATTCTACTTTGTATTCCAATATCTAGGTCATTTCTATATATCAAAAAAAGCAGTGGCCCCAACACTGGCCCTTGGGGAACACCACTGTCTATCATCCTCCAGTCTGAAAAACAGCCATTTACCACAACTCGCTGTTTTCTGTCCTTAAGCCAATTCCTTATCCAAACTGCCACTGACCCACCTATTCCATGAGACTCAATTTTTTAATCAGCCTTCTATGTGGTACTTTGTCAAATGCCTTCCTAAAATCCATGTAGACAACATCCATTGCATTCCATTAATCAATCCTCCCTGTTACTTCATCAAAAAATTCAATTAGATTAGTCAAACACGATCTGCCTTTTACAAATCCGTGTTGGCTCTCCTTAATTAGCTAAAACCTCTCCAAGTGCCTGTTAATTTTTTCCTTGATTATTGTTTCTAAAACTTTACCCAGCACTGATGTTAAACTGTAGTTACTAGGATTGTCCTTACACCCTTTCTTGAACAATGGTGTCACATTTGCCACTTTCCAATCCTCAGGCACCTCCCCCGTATCTAGGGAAGATTGGAAAATTATGGCAAGCCCTTCCGCTATCTCCTCCCCAATTCCCTTAGCAACCTGGGATGCAAGCCATATGGACCAGGCGACTTATCCACTCTAAGCATACCCAGCCTTTCTAGTACATCCTGTCTATCAATTTTCACCCCTTCCATTGCTTCTATCTTTTCCACTTCTACTGATATTTTGTCAGCATCCACCTCCTTAGTAAACACCGATACAAAGTACTCATTGAGTATTCTAGCCTTGCCCTGCACCTTTAAGCATATATCACCTCCTTTGTCCCTAATAGACTAATTAGCTTGTTAAACTCTTGCACTGTCCCTGTGTATAATTGGAGTCCCGGTACTGTGCCGAAACTCTCTGGATTTATGTAAGTAGAGGAAGAGATTATGCACCATATCGAACAAGCAGAATCGCTAACTGTATGAAATTCTTAGTTGCTTGGTTTGAAGTCTCTTAACTATTTGTGTCTGTGTCAGACTTCTTCTTCAAAATAGTGTCATTGGATCTTTTATGTCCACCTGGTTTAACATCTCATCTGAAAGATGACACCTCCGACAGTGCAGCACTCCCTCAGTAGTGCACTGAAGTGTCAGCCTAGATCATGTGCTCAAGTCCCTGGTGTGGGACTTGAACTCCTGACTCGGAGCCAACAGTGCTGCGACTGAGCCAAACCTACATCTCTGGAGGTGAGAGGAGTGATATAACAGGACTATTTCTGAAATGTTTTAAGACTTGTAGGCCTAGAAATTCAGTATCGCGACGTTTGGGGCGCTATAGTCAAGCGTGCGCTAAATTTAGCGCCCGGCGCAAATTATCGCCACCTTCAGCGAAATTGACTTGCTTCGCCCCAAGAGGTTCTTGGTGCGCTAAAGCAGGCGCTGCACGACTATCCTAAGGCGCTAAGCTGGAGAGGCGAGGCGCTACCACCGAGGGCGGGCGCAGCGCAGGTGTGGCCAGTTAGTGATTGCAGGCAGACACGCTGGCGCCGGTCACCTCTTAAAGGGGGAGGGTCGATTTGGCTTGCAGCCACGCCCTGCACATTGGAGCCCTGATTCTCGGCCTGGACAGACCTGCTGCGACATTGTTGTAAAGTCCGCGCCTCAATAATGCACGGACTTCGGGAGAACAATTTAACAGGTACTTTACTGAACAGGAGGGTAACGTCAGACTGAAATACAGAAGCCTGCTAGGGCCTTTTATACAGGGGTGGTCACTGCCGGTACTGCAGTCTAAAACCAGTTCTTCCCTTAAAGGTACATACACAACAATTCCTCCCCTTTTAGATAAACAGTACATAACATTCATTTAACAACTAAATAATAACTAATTACAATTTTCTGGGTACTATATACATCAACTGAAATAATCATTTATAAGTTCAGTCTTTGAGGAGGCTTCCTGATCCGGACTGGATAATGCCTTTCTCGAGTATCCTGTTCTTGCGGTGGAGTCAATTCTGGTTCATTGTCATTGGTTGGTTCGTCAGCTTCCAATACCACTGCTTCTGAGGTAGACGCAATCTGTACTTCGGGTTGATTACCAGGTGCACCTGCTCGTGGTATGGGTTTGGCTTGTTCCTGTGACTCTAGAATCTGGTCAGCATGGCGTCTCACGATGCTCTCTCCAACGTCCACTGTGTACATTAGTGGTCCCTGTTGTGTGCATATTGTTCCTGGCTGCCATTTTTCTGTTCGGTAGTCGCGGGCCAAGACTGGTTGCCCTATCTTGAAGCTCCTGGTTGGCTTCTCATTTATGTGCTGGAACTGCTTATCCTCAACATCTCGTCTTATGTTTGGTTTGAGCAAATCCAGGCGACATCTTAGCCTTCGGTTGAAAAACAGTACGGCTGCAGCTTGGTTGGTGACTGCATGTGTCGCATTCCGGTAAGCAAACAAGAAATTATCCGCCTTGTGTTGTAGTGGTATGTCGTCATTATACATTGCCTTTATGGCCTTTTTAAAGGTCTGAACAAACCTCTCAGCCAATCCATTTGTGGCTGGATGATATGGGGCAGATGTGTAATGTTTCACCCCATTATTCCTCAGAAACCTCCAGAAATCCTCAGACATGAACTGTGGCCCATTGTCGGAGCAAATCTGTTCTGGCAACCCATTCCTGGCGAAGATGGTCCTTAGGACTGCAATACTTTTCTCCGTGGTGGTGGAGGACATTTTAATGACCTCTGGCCATTTCAAATGGGCGTCCACAGCGATTAGAAACATTGAGTCCATAAATGGACCAGCAAAATCAATGTGTACCCTTTGCCATGGAGATGAGGGCCACTCCCATGGATGTAGCGGGGCCTGTGGTGGAGTGTTTTGGATCTTCTGGCATCCTGTGCATCTCTTGGTCATATCCTCGATTTCTTTATCGATTCCCGGCCACCACACAAACGCCCTGGCTAGGCTCTTCATTTTTACCCCTCCCAGATGACCCTCATGAAGCTCATTGAGCACTCTATCTCTCAGCTTAGGTGGAATTACCACTCGGGATCCACACATCAAGGTCCCCCGGCACACTGACAGCTGTTCTCTCCTTGGCGAGAATGCTGGCAACAGTGAGTCGCCATATGCTGGCCATCCCTTCACCGTCAAATCATAGACCCGAGAGAGTGTCGGGTCATTTCGGGTTTCCTTCTCTATACTTGAGTTTGTAACAGGCAAACATTCGACTATGGTCGCATGGAATATCTCAACAGGGTCCACTGCAGGTGCTTCTTCTACCGTAGGCAACAGTAGGCGCGACAGCCCATCAGCGTTTCCATGCTGTTTCGTATCCTTGTACTCTATGTCGTACTGATGTGCCCCTAGAAAAAGTGACCATCTTTGCAGCCGTTGCACCGTCATCACCGGAACGCCCTTCTTTGGGTTAAAATTGGAGACCAGGGGCTGATGATCAGTCAGTAGGGTGAATTTCTGCCCGTGCAGATAGTGATTGAACTTCTTCACCCCCCACACCAGGCTGAGGGCCTCCCTGTCAATCTGGGCGTAGTTACGCTCGGCTGAGGTTAGCGAGCGCGACGCAAAGGCTATTAGCCTCTCTGAACCGTCAAGGAATTTGTGTGACAGCACCGCTCCAATGCCGTAAGGTGACGCATCACATGCCAACCGAATCGGTAGCGTTGGGTTGCAGTGGGCCAATACTTCTTTTGAAGTGATTAGGCATTTCCATTCCTGAAAGGCACGCTTACACTCATCACTCCATTTCCATGTTACTCCAGTTTGCAGCAGGGCGTTCAGTGGGTGCAGAATTGTAGATAAATTCGGCAAGAGCTTATGGTAGTAGTTCACCAACCCGAGGAACGACCTCAGTTGCGACACATTTTCTGGTGCTGGAGCCTTGACTACAGCCTCAATCTTGTCCGGCGACTTATGCAACCCTTCCTCATCAATCATGTGGCCACAATACGAGATTTGTCTCCTGAAGAACTCGCATTTGGGGCGGTTGGCTCGTAGCCCATATTCCTGTAATCTCGTGAGCACCTGCTCCAGGTTGGCAAGGTGTTCACTGTCATTTTCGCCCGTAACCAGGATGTCGTCCAAATAACACTGGGTCCCCGGGATCCCTTGCAAGACTTGTTCCATCGCCCGCTGCCAAATAGCCGGGGCTGATGCTACCCCGAATACCAGTCGATTGTACTGGTAAAGGCCTTTGTGAGTGTTTATCGTGAGGTATTTTCTAGATGCTTCTTCCACCTCCATTTGTAGATACGCTTGGGCCAGATCAATCTTTGTAAAACGTTTCCCTCCAGATAGTGAGGCGAAAATATCTTCTATCCGCGGAAGTGGATATTGTACTGTGTGCAGGACTGGGTTCACAGTCACCTTGAAGTCCCCACAGATGCGAACCTTCTTCAGCTCCCCAGGCGTGCTGCTCATTGCTTTCTTCATTACAGGAACGATGGGTGTGGCCCACTCGCTCCAGTCCACCTTGGACAGCACACCCGAACGCTCCAGACTCTCCAGTTCAGCTTCAACGGCTGGGCGGATCACGTATGGCACCGGTCTGGCCTTAAAACATTTTGGGTTTGCGTTATCTTCAATCTTTATGGTTGCCTTTACTCCTTTTAGAGTCCCAAGTCCTTGTTGGAACACCTCTTCCGCGTCAGATAGAATTTGACAGACGTCCAGGTGCGACGTCATCATCCTTTTTGTCAGTCACAGTTAGCGCCTGAATGGAATGCCAATCCAATTGTATTTTTCGGATCCATTCACGTCCCAATAATGGTGGTCCTCCATCTCATAGTATATACATATATAGTTTCTGTGTTTCCTTGCCGTTATATTTAACTGGCACCCTTATTTTTCCTCTGGTGTAGACCTTTTGCCCCGTGTATGTTTTCAATACAATGGACGTGTCCTTTAAGGGTATGTGTGAGAATAGCCGCTCATAGTCTCGTTGATTCATGACAGTTAGGGCTGATCCTGTGTCCAATTCCATCTTTACTGGGGACCCTGCTATCATGAGGGTGACCCAAATGGTTCGGTGATCCTCCTTTGCGATCACGTTGTGTAACTTTAAACAACTTAGTCTCCTGCTCCCGGAGTCCTTATCACTCTCCTGATCTTCTGAACTACTGTCTGTCAGTTTCTTTACTTTCTTGTACTGTTCCTTAGTAGTTCTTGTCGAGTTGGTTTTCTTTCCTGACCTGCAGACTCTTGCTATATGTCCCATTTTTCCGCATTGCCTGCATACTTTGTCCTTAAACCAGCAGTCCTTCTGCTCATGGGTTGTTCTGCCGCAGCGATAGCACTTTTCTGCTCCATACTCCATTTCGTTAGCGCTGTATTCTTGTGGTTTCTGTTGTATCTCCGCAGCTCCCCGTGCTGCTGCTTCGTAGGATACTGCCACACTGAAAGCCTGTTCTAGCATCAGGTCCTTTTTCGAAAGTAGTCGTTTCTGGGTTCCTTCACTCTGGAGCCCGCAGACAAACTTATCCCGTAAGGTGTCTGCCAGTCCTGCTCCGAACTGGCAGTGCTTCGATAACTTGCGTAGTTCTGTAAGATAGTCAGCATTGCTCTCATCTTTGTGCTGGTTTCTTTTATGGAACTTGAATCTTTCTGCTATCAGCAGCGGTGTAGGGTTTAGGTGTTCCTGTAAGATATTAACAATCTCCTCAAAACTTTTCTCCATTGGTTTAGCTGGGGTAATTAAATACCGCAATAGGCCGTACATACTCGCGCCCATCAAATTCAATAATACCGACGCCCTCTTTCCATCAGCCACCTCATTTGCCTTGCAGTACACTTCAATTCTTTCCACATACGTGGTCCAGTCTTCTACCTCGTTGTCGAAAGCAGTGATACTGCCACTTTTCGGCATCTTGGGTGATTTAATATGGCGCCTCCCGCGCTTTTTCTTCTTCCCCAATGGAATAAAATGGCGCCTCCCGCGCTTTTCCTTCTTCCCCAATGGGATAAAATGGCGCCTCCCGCGCTTTTCCTTCTTCCCCTTGCTGCCACGCTGCTCCTAGCGTTCTACAGGGTAATGGCGGCGACCCGCGGCTTCGGCGCGTCTCACTTTCCTTCCCCCCGTTTATTTTCTCTCCGCTGCCCGGTTCTTGAGCACCGACCGCGCCCTGTGCGCTCCACCCTCTCTCTCTCGTTTTCTTTTCCCGGCGACGCTGCGCGGCCCGTTTTGTAGAGCCGCTCGATCGAGCTTGAGCCCGCCGCAGTCCGGAAGGGTCAGCGCACTACCTGCTACCAGCACGATTTGCTGGAACACCTTAACTGGGGAGCCAAGCTCAGCTCTCCACAGCCTCTCCCGCAATTCTCCGAACACCGATGAACCCTTTGGGCGGTTGCCCGCGGTCGACGCCCGTTGCTCAGACTACGACCTCCAAAAAACCTCCTCTCAGGGTGAGATCCCCGTGAGATGATGCAACACTGCAGGTGAGTTCGAACTTACTCGTCGCCACTGTAAAGTCCGTGCCTCAATAATACACGGGCTTCGGGAGAACAGTTTAACAGGTACTTTGCTGAACAGGAGGGTACTCTTTTATTTGGACCCAAAAAACACCAATTCGACTGTAAATACTGAACAGGAGGATAACGTCAGACTGAAATACAGAAGCCTGCTAGGGTCTTTTATACAGGGGTGGTCACTGCCGGTACTGCAGTCTAAAACCAGTTCTTCCCTTAAAGGTACATACACAACAATTGTAATGCCTAGGAACATGGAGAGGGCCAGGGAGCGAGCGCAGCGGTTCAGTGAGGGGGCCCTGAAGGTTCTGGTTGGCACAGTGGAGCACAGGCGATCTATCCTGTTTCGGACAGTGGCAGGAGGACGCTGCCCAACGAATATCGAAAAGCTTGGAGGGAGGTGGCACACAGAGTGACCTCCAGCAGCATGGTACTTAGGACCCCTGTGCAATGCAGGAAGAAGTTCAACAACCTCACTCGGGTTGTCAGGGTGAAAACCCTTTCCAGTATCCTCTTCATCCCTGCATGTGCACCTCACTTTATGGCCAAGGGGTCCTGAAAGCCCCAATGCCCAGCCCTCATCCAATACCTATGGGCCTTTCATGAAACTCACATGCACATTCACCACTTTACACACTGTAAGGGCTATTCGACCATGGGAGGCAGTGCAGCCAAGATCAGGGCTTCACACTGTAAGGGCTATTCGACCATGGGAGGCAGTGCAGCCAAGATCAGGGCTTCACACTGTAAGGGCTATTCCACCATGGGAGGCAGTGCAGCCGAGATCAGGGCTTCACACTGTACTGAGAGCCCGTCCTTTCTCTTGCAGGGCAAGCTGGCGCACAATGGGAGGCAGCAGCAATGGACCGGGGGAGGCCGTCCTGAACTTAAAGACCTCAGCGATCTGGAGCAGTGAATGGAACGGATTATGGCAGGCCACATGATTGGCCCCGTCGCCACTGGAGATGCCGACCCCGTTCTGGACAGCAATGGTAAGGTCATCACCTTTTTGACCTCTCTCCTTCCACTTGTGCCTCACACCAGCATCCTTTGCCACTATCGAACCAATGCAGTGCATTGCAGCACTCATGCCTCCCTCGCTGCCGCCCTGTCCTCACACTAAAGCAACTCTTGTACCTCCCTGCTTTCAGATGCTGATTCACCAGGTGAGGAGGCGGGCCCTCAAGCTGCCACTGTGAGTGATTCTGAAGGCGAGGAGGAGGAAGAGGAAGCCGGACCATCAGTGCCACCCTCAGCCAAGGCAGCCCATGGCCATAATGGGGACACGTCTTCCCTGGAGGGGAGCAGGGGGGAAGGGTCTGAGGAGGGTGAAGCTCCGGGGCCCAGCGGGCTGCAGCAACGTGGGGGGCGGTAGGGAAACTCGGCGGCCTTCTCCCCGGAGGGAGAGTCTGGCCTCCAGTCCTGCTACAGTGAGCGCAGAGGAGGTGCGGCTCCTCGCTGAAATGGGCGCCCAGGCTGCTCATGGCTGCAGTGGCAAGGATGCCTGCCTCCATAGAGTCACTGGCAAGGAGTGTACAGGAATTCGGGGCAGCACAGGCAAGGAGTTTGCAGGACTTCGGTGCAGCACAGGCGGCTTCCACGCAAGTGCTTAGTCGTGCCATGCAGTCACTGGCTGGTCTGATGCAGACACAGATTAGGGCCACATGAGCACTGACTGCTGCCACCCTCGCTGGATCGGGCAGGATTCGCCGGGGCCCTCGCCGCGCCACAGCAGGCCAGCAGTCTGTGCTTCAGCAGATTGCTGCGCATGCTTCAGTGCTGCCCCATGCGAGTGCCAGTGTGTCGTCCGACCAGGGAGTGCCTGTGCTCTGTCAGGATGGCAGCATTCCTGCTGCCAACACTGTCACTCCTCCACTGCAGCTGCCACCACCCGTAGGACAGACTGCTACCGCCCATGCAGAGTTGGAGCAGTCAGCAGCCGGGCCCTCCAGGCCCAGAGCTGGTCCAGGCCGTCCACCAAGGGCATCTGCCGACTCACTATCTGACACTCAGCAGCCTTCCCCCAGCCTTGCTGCAGCCACTGGAGTCCCATTGCGGAGGAGCTGCAGGGTGGGAAGGGGCCAATCTCGCAAGTGAGGCAGATCACCCTCGCAGGCCAAAAAGTAGGAGGTGTGGCAAAATGCTGTGATTTTTTTTAGTGAAGGCCGAGGATCATGGTAATTTTTGGTTAACTCTTTTGTTCATTGTCTCCAGGTTGTGAGTGCCAGTTATGTGTCTGACTTTTTTTGGGGGTTTCTCTGTATTTGTTTGTCATGCGGGAAGGGCACAGAGTTTGTTAAATAAATAAATTGTCTTTATTCAGATTGTGCATGTTTGCTCTTTGAACTATTTGTTGCCTTGACCGGCTCAGGGTTTACGGAACGGTTCCATTCATGTTCTTTCAATGGCACAAGCCATTCCCTCAAAGGGGGCCTAGAACCGACTTGCAATAAGCCGCTGACGGACGGCCCTTGCACTTTGTGCCTCCCTCCCGTCTTGGTGCTCCTCCTCCTCTGGTGGTCCTCCAATGTCTGCTGGCAGTGGCTGAGTCCTGAGGATAGCCAGGTTGTGCAGCATGCAGCACACTACAACGAAATGGGAGACTCGCTCAGGCGAGTACTGAAGGGCTCCCCCGGAATGGTCCAGACAGCGGAACCATTGCTTTAGCACGCCGATTGTGTGCTCAATGATGTTCCTGGTCGCTTGATGGCTCTCATTATATCGTTCTTCAGCAGGGGTGCCGGGCGCACGGAGCGGGGTCATCAGCCAGGTGCACAAAGGATAGCCCTTGTCCCCGAGAAGCCAACCTCCTGGGTGAGCCGGGGCTTCGAAAAGGTCTGCCACAGAAGTCTGGCGCAGGATGAAGGTGTCGTGGCTGCTGCCTGGAAAGCGGGCATTGACAGCTAGAATCAGCTGTCTATGGTTACACACCAACTGCACATTCAATGAATGGAACCCCTTCCGGTTGCGGAAATCCTCGGCATTCTCTAGAGGCGCCCACAAAGCCACATGCGTGCAATCAATGGCGTCCTGGACCATGGGGAAGCCCGCTATTCTTGCAAATCCCATTGCGCGCTCCTGCTGCTTGTCCAGGTTGATGGGGAAGGAAATGTACTGACGTCTCCTTTTGAAGAGGGCATTCGTGACTTGGTGGCTGCAGCAATGCACCACGAACTGGGAGACATTGGCAATGTCCCCAGTAGCGGATTGGAAGGAGCCGGTGGCAGAGAAGTTGAGAGCCACTGTCACCTTCACTGCCACCGACAGAGACGTCCTGCTCCTCAGCTGAGGCTGCAGATCTGTCTGAAGCAGGTGGCAGAGCTCAGTGACCACCTCCCTTCTGAATCGAAGCCTCCGAATGCACTGCTCCTCAGACATGTTGAGGTAGGAGAAGTGCTGGCGATATACCCTGGGAGGTAAGGCCTCCTGTGTCGACGCCTGTTGGCCTTCCTCCGCCTGGCCATGATTGGCACTCTCTCTCGGCGTCTCTGAGCCCTCTCAATGCAATGGAGAAATCCAACGTTTCCACCCATTGCAGCCCCCATAATATGTGGCCACTCAAGGCTATGGCACTGAAAAATCAATCCAACTGCAAAGTTCTGGGCTGAAGCCAGAAGTACCTGTGCGAGCGCTGACTCAATGCAGAAAGCTCTCTCCCTTTGTCTCTCTGCAAATCTCTCTCTCTCACACAGGAGTGGTCCAAAAATGGCTACCACTAAGAAGCCAGGAAGAGCCCCCTTTAAATAGCGCCCCCCCAGCCCCACAGCGACTGAGAACCGTTCCAGTCAACCAGTTGCTGGGAGCGCCAGGCGGAAAGAAGGGGGGCGCCACTGAAGTTCCGGTTCGGGGCGCACCAAGGGCGTTGCACCATGAAATGACGTAAGGATCTGCGCGCGCAGCTGAGCGGGCGTTGTGGTTTTGCGCCGCCGCTAAATGTCCGCTCAATTTCGCGAGAGGTGCAGATCGCGCCGCGCCCGGGCGCTAGCCGCTTCGCGCCCCACTTATCGCCCTCTTAAGGCACTAGCGGCTGGCGCTAACAACTGAATTTCTCCCCCTTGTATACATTGAGTTTACGAGCACTATGGACCTTCAGCTGTCACTCGAGAGAGAGAGAGAAGGCTATGTACTATCCAGCCTGAGCTGCATTTCAAGACACATTCCCTAGTGTTTTAATCCATTCTGCAATACAGTCAGCAAACACTTCAACCTTTCTTACCAGCCAAAGCCATTGATAAACGAAATTCATCATTCAAAATCTGCAAAATCTCTTTGACTCCGTCTTCTCCCTGAGGATAAAATCATACACATTTATGTTTTAAAATGGATTTTTGTCAAAATTTTGTAATTTAAAATTTTACATCCACCAGTTATGTAAAAACACAATTTTAGGCTTGAGTGTACTACAAGGCCTTAATGTACAAAAGCTATGCCATTTGCCTGCATCAATTATTTAAAGAATTCCTGATATTGCACAGTGCAATATCACTGAGTCGGCCATATAATTCCTGCTCTTTATGACAGTTTTGCTGGCCAAAATAAGCAAAAGGAAAATGTTCATAGAAATGTAAAAATTCCTACGGTTGTTATATTGCAGAATAACACACAGCCTGCAGCCTGTTGAAATCCACGAGCATATCTTGGGGTTGAGATAGCTTTAATAAACCACTTCAGTTTCACTCTTCAGTTTTAGGATGTTAGTTCAACCCCTCAATTTGTTATTGTTTAGGTTGGTACAGTTATTTAATGCAGGTTTGAAAAAGTTTTTTTTTTTTAAAGCTGTCTGTCCAGAGCAGGATATTTGACTCCATCAGAGGGCCATCTTGCCTTACATTCAGCAGATCGAGGTCCTCCATAGTTTCTATTTACATTTTCAAGTCTGTAACAGACTCATCTTGTCTCTGGGTTGTTTTTACATGTACAGGTTGTTAGCCTGACTCACAGCCCCCTACCAAGAGGATGGGTGGACCACCTTTAGTCTGGCCCCTACCTTTCGATCTGTCTGGCTTGGGTGGTCCTAACAGGATTAATACTCCTACCAGCATAGCTCTCAGGGTCATAGGAGTACGCAAGCCTTTCCAACACAACAAGGTGCAGTCCCCAGGGAAGACCATTTCTCCAGCCAATCTACTGTGAAAGTTACAGAAATAGGTTGGGAGAACCCTTCTAGAAATTCCAGGTGCTGGTACTTTCAGAAATCTTTATTAGCTAGAAATTTCTCCACGCATTAGTGATGCATTTTGGTAGGAAGAACGAGGAGAGGCAATATAAACTAAAGGGTACAATCCTAAAGTGGGTGCATGAACAGAGAGATCTGAGGGTATACATGCACAAATCATTGAAGATGGCAGGGCAGGTTGAGAAAGCGGTTAAAGCATACGGGATCCTGGGCTTCATAAATAGAGGCATAGAATACAAAAGCAAAGAAGTTATGATGAACCTTCATAAAACACAGGTTCGTCCTTAACTGGAGTATTGTGTCCAATTCTGGGCGCCGCACTTTAGAAAGGATGTGAAGGCCTTAGAGAGGATGCAGAAAAGATTTACAAGAATGGTTCCAGGGATGAGGGACTTCAGTTACGTGAATAAACGGGAGAAGCTGGGGTTGTTCTCCTTAGAGCAGAGAAGGTTGAGAGGAGATTTGATAGAGGTGTTCAAAATCATGAGGGGTCTGGACAGAGTAGATAGTGAGAAACTGTTCCCGTTGGCAGAAGGGTCGCGAACCAGAGGACAAAGATTTAAGGTGATTGACAGAAGAACCAAAGGTGACATGAGGAAAAACTTTTTTATGCAGTGAGTAGTTAGGATCTGGAATGCACTGCCTGAAAGGGTGGTGGAGGCAGATTCAATCGTGGCTTTCAAAAGGGATTTGGATAAGTACCTGAAGGAAATTTTTTTGCTGGGCTATGGGGAAAGGGCGGGGGAGTGGGACTAGCTGAAGTGCTCTTGCAGAGAGCTGGCACGGGCTCGATGGGCTGAATGGCTTCCCTCTGTGCTGTAACCATTCTATGATTCTATGATTTATTGCATATATCCCATGGCAACATCATAGTTGTGTATGTGACTTTATCCATGAGATAAATGGAGTCACTTCTAGCCATAGATGATCTATTTCACCTCAGAGGAAGTATATTTGTACTAGCCGAAGACCGAGCAGCATTTGTGTAATTGCTTTGGAAATTTCCACTGTCCCTTTTGTCCAACTTTTTCAACAGATTTAATAGGAGTTTGAAAGTATCCTACAAGACTGGGAACTGAATATTACAGTATAATACTAGTTAATCTCCCACGGTGTTGTTCACACAGTCAGAGGAAGTGGATGTGTTGTGACATTACTTTTGGTAAATGAGATGACATGGTTTGTGGGAGGGGTTTATTGGGGTTTGAAGGCAATGCCGAGTTGCGCAGGTAGGGAGTCACTGGAAGGAAAGTATTGAGAATTTGTAAGAGATAGTTGATACTGAGGCTTCAGCGACAGTGAGTAACTGAGAGGGTGGAGGAAGTAATGGAGCAGTGAGTTTTGGGGGTACTGAAGCAGTAAGGAGTTGAAGTGGGTAGAGTGGGACAGTTAGTATTTGGGTTGGTGAGTGGCGGAATGGGGAGTAATCAGAGGCTAGTGGGGGTAGTGACATGCGGAATGAGTAATGGGCAGGGTGGTGGTGAACATTTGGGGGTAGTTGGGGGTAATGAAGGGTAGTGGAGATTGGAGAGGAAAGGAGATTAGGAATATTTGGAAGCAAAATAAAGGAATGAAAGGAGATACAGAGGAGAGGTTTGAGGTCACTGAGTGGCAGATGTACAACTCATGATCAAAACACAATAGAGCTGAAAACCTATGATGAATCCCTTACTTTCTGCTGCATGACTACCCGCTCCCCCTTGTAAAACACTCTGACATATTGCTTTAAATAAGCAGTGCCTTATAAACCGAAGTTGTTGTCATTGGGTACAAAAACAAAAGAATGTATTCATTAAAAAAAATTGGATTTTATAATCCTATAAATCCTTTTGTTTTTGAAACATAAGCCTCATTAGATATTTGTATGGGATACTATTGAAGGGCACAAGGAAGCAATATTCCTCCCACCCTGTAAGAACATTTGCTCACCTGTTCTAAAATCCACTTGACCTCCAACAGACTACCTAAAGATCTCCAAAATTTTCCTACGGCAGGGAGCAATGGAAACATGGAGAAGTTGAAGGTTAGTAGTGATAATGAATATAAGGCATCAATTAATTACCTTGTAGGCAAGACCCCAAACCACAGGCCGGCCAATGAAAACGCATTTGGCACCAAGAGCTAACGCCTTGAGCACATCACTTCCTGTACGGATTCCGCCATCCAAATAAATCTCAATTCTTCCTTGTACCGTCTCCACAATCTCTGATAGGGCATCTATCTGCAAACGTTCAAACAAGTATTACCCACTGTCTTTCAATCCATCTTTCTGTTTGCAATTAAGAGCAATGACACTATTTTCCTAATTTTGTGGAATTTGCTGATAATGAATTAAGATGAGGTGAAACTTCACTTATATTGATTAATTCCTAAATCTCTGCCAGCTAACCCTAATCATGGTTAATGCTACAGAATTATGGCCTTCTTAAAAAGAAAAGGATTACAAATCTCCATTGTTTGGCCCGTGAGGAGTTAGGGAGTAAATCTCATTGACCAGTCAATTTTTACCTTAGGCAATTCCCAGCAGTGACGCCACTGTGACAGGGAACTCAGTGTAGGGAATCATGTGAGCAAATGTCCATCCTAATACTCACAAGATTTTTTTTGTGTAAAGAGCAACTTCCTCCATATTACTTTCTCAAACAAATACACACACCATTTTTTGCCACTGCATTCACCAGATTTCCCAGTAATTATCCAACACAGTTTTTCACTGCAATAGCTTTTGGGTCTTTGCTCTGAGTTGCTCCCCCAGGGCTCAGTTAGCAACTGTATCACACGATGCACTGAACCACGCAGAACAAGAGGGTCTCAGGTTCGAGATCTGGTCTGTGCTGAGTCTGAGGTAACTGGGAGCGGTGCAAGGAAATACAACTGGCCTTAATGGCTAGGAAGGGAAAGAAAATCTGTTTCTGATAATTATCCAGCGACCCTCTGCTTAAAGTGCACATTTGTGGCTGTCAGCTGAAGGCAGGCTCAGGCTCAGCTATGATGGCCCTGCTTGCATAGCCTGCTGATTTCCACTATTAATGCTCGCAAATGAAGGAGCACTGGGTATTGGAGAGCTTTTTGTGCCTGTGGGATCTGCAGCCGAGTGGCACCCAGCAACAAATGCTCCCTTCAGAAGAAGGGTAAAGAGAGGAAATTAGAGGAGAAAGAAAACTATAAAAATGTTATATCTACTGTTGCCAGTAAAATGTAAGAGCTAATTCCACAATTCCACTGGAAGCACAGGATTGCGGAATTAGCCCTCTACTGCTCATTAGAACCTGAAAATCAGAATACATTTTCCATGACTCTGTTTTAACCCTACTGCTGACATGGCTGAGATCAGCTAACCAGCTAAGGAATTAAGGCCTAGAAATTTGTCTTGGGTGGTGGCACAAAACGGGCGGTATCGGAGCGGCCACCCATTAAACGAAGCGCCTGATATTCAGTTCCGTTGACTGCAATGGAACGAAATATCAGGCGCCTGAGATGAATTCCTCGGCCTAAGTGTAGGACCTTCCTAGTCTGTATGGCTTAGTACTACATCAGACTGCATTAAACAATGTAAGCTTTCTTCACATTTTAAGAGCTATTTAGTAAAGAGTAATATAAATTGCTGATATGATATGACAGGATTAAGGTCATCTTAATGCTACAATGTCTGGTTAGCTCAGTTAGTACTATTCCTGTGGGTTGAAATCCCACTGCAGGACTTGGCCAGGTAATCCAGACTGATACTTCAGTGTGGTACTGAGCAAGTGTTGGAGATGTCTTTAATTGGTATCCCTTGGATAAAATGTTAAACTGAGGCACTGTCTACTTGTACAAGTGACCATAAAGTGGCACAGTTCATGGAAGAGCAGTGAGTTCTCCTGGTGTCCTGGCCAACATTACCGCCTCAACCAACACCAGTAAAATCAGATTAACTGGTCAGTCATCTCATTTCCTGTTTGTGGGAGCTTGTTGTGTGCAAACTGGCTGCCATGCTTGCCTACACAATAACAGTGACTACACTTCAAGGCGAACAGTTAGTTATGGATGAAAGAAAGCAAGTGAGGAAGGAAAGAAGGATGGAGTGTGTGAGAGAGAGAGAGAGAGAGAGAAAGATAAACTGACCGTAGCTGGGCCTCCATCAAGTTGCCTCCCTCCATGGTTTGACACAATGATACCTTGGACACCATGCTCCACTGCCAGCTCTGCATCTTCCTTGGTTAGAATACCCTTGATAATTATAGGCAGGCGAGTTAATGACTGAAGCCAATAGATATCTTTCCAACAGATTGACGGATCCAGAGAATTGGCTGGTACTCCATACACATCTGCTCCATTAAGATCCTGTTTGGATAGAAGAATAGTTACACTGTGGTAGTGTAGTATCAGTACAGTGGAAAGAGACTTTCATTATGTGGGAAACTCAACTTGAGGGTTGTAGGAGTTGTGCATGTCGTCCAGGCACTTTAAATCCTTTTGGCTCAATTCTATCTCAATTGGTTAGATGACCCGGGAGTGTATTGATGGTTTCTAAACTTGATCTGCAGATAGCTTTTCAATATCAGTTATTTGACATAAAAAAGCAAACAGTTAGTTTATACACACACAAATATTTGAGTTTAAGATTATTGATTTTAAGCAATGACAGGGATTGCTTTTAACTGTAGACCTTTAAATCAGAATAGAAATAATTGCTTACTGAATTTCATGACTTAGTGTGCAAATATGCACTATAATAATGTTATATATCTAGGTGCCAAACAGTAAACACAGATGGTGTATGCTTGCAAGTTCATTCGGAGCATTGTGCCTATATTAGAAATGTACATAGAAACTTGGGCCTAGAAATTGCCCTGAAATGGACATGCCTAAAGAGGCCGGCAAAAGGACCAGTGCCGGCTCATTTGTATGTTATCGGTGATCTGTGAGCACCAGTTGTGGCCCAGAGGCAGCTTCCCGGTCGCAGAGGGGAGAAAAATCTGCTGACTGAGATGATGACTGAGGGTAGCAGGTCCGTTTAGGAGAGAGGGGTTGAGGCAATCGGGAGGAGGACAAGCGCGGCTGCCAACGGCCCACATTGTTAAAGTGGAACCAGGAAAAGCACCTCTGCTCCTCCTGGCTCTATACTCATGGAAGTATAAAATGTTGTACTTACCTTTTTGGTCCGTTTAAAGAACGCTGGCTTGGCTGCTGTGCATGTTACAGTCAGTCATGATCCAATTTGGCAAAGGGGCCTGAAACAGGTGTTAGGCCCATTGCTTATGCAATACGGGGGCCTAATATCTGTTTCCTGTGAGCTCCCCGCACAACTACAGAGCAGCCTAGCCAATATGGCGTGCGGTGCACTTCTGGTGCGGACTGAGCGTGTGTATAGTGTACCTTTCGGCACCCGTTTCTCGCCTAAGAAAAAGGTACAGTGAAATCAAATTTTTAGGCCTTGATCTTCACCCCTCCCGCCCCCCCGTTCCCCCCTCCCCTTCCCCCAGTCGCTCTCTCTCTTCCCCCCAGTCGCTCTCTCTCTCTTCCCCCCAGTCGCTCTCTCTCTCTTCCCCAGTCGCTCTCTCTCTCTTCCCCCCAGTCGCTCTCTCTTCTCTTCCCCCCAGTCGCTCTCTCTCTCTTCCCCCCAGTCGCTCTCTCTCTTCCCCCCAGTCGCTCTCTCTCTCTTCCCCCCAGTCGCTCTCTCTCTTCCCCCCAGTCGCTCTCTCTCTTCCCCCCAGTCGCTCTCTCTCTTCCCCCAGTCGCTCTCTCTCTTCCCCCCAGTCGCTCTCTCTCTCTCTTCCCCCCAGTCGCTCTCTCTCTTCCCCCCAGTCGCTCTCTCTCTTCCCCCCAGTCGCTCTCTCTCTTCCCCCCAGTCGCTCTCTCTCTTCCCCCCAGTCGCTCTCTCTCTTCCCCCCAGTCGCTCTCTCTCTCTCTCCCCCCCAGTCGCTCTCTCTCTCTCTCCCCCCCAGTCGCTCTCTCTCTCTCTTCCCCCCAGTCGCTCTCTCTCTTCCCCCCAGTCGCTCTCTCTCTTCCCCCCAGTCGCTCTCTCTCTTCCCCCCAGTCGCTCTCTCTCTTCCCCCCAGTCGCTCTCTCTCTTCCCCCCAGTCGCTCTCTCTTTCTCTCTCTTCCCCCCAGTCGCTCTCTCTCTCTCTTCCAAAAACAACATACCCTCAAAAGACCCTCGGCACCACCAGGCACTTCAGCTAGTCTCAATATATAGTTGGGGCAAGGCGCAGATGGTGAGAAAAGAATAGCTGGGAAAGACAGGCAGAAGATTTCTTTTCACCTTTTTTGCCAGTTTTATCCATCATTTTTATCCACTCCTCTCCTCTCTTGAAGGTTGAATAGAATCATAGAATGGTTACAGCACAGAAGGATGTCATTTGGCCCATCGAGCCCATGCTGGCTCTCTGCAAGAGCACCTCAGCTAATCCTAACACCCCCCCTCGCCCTTTCCCCGTAGCCCTAAAAAGTTTTTTTAGATCTTTTGCCAAATTTTGGTTCGTGAGCATCATGGCTTGCCTAAGTACAAAGCCTAACAGTAAGTGTCAGCCACCTCAACCGATCCTCATCCCGTCCTCATCAGCATCCACATATGGACACTTCAGCAGGATTTGCCAGATAGCGATCAGGAGTGGCGAGTCTGGTCAACTTTCCCCGCCAATCCCAGTGGTGCTGAGGCCAATTGGCGTGACCCTGCTACCATCCTGGCTGGGATCAGTTAACTTCATGATATTTCTTTAAAAGAGAACTATCCATACCTCAAAAACGCCATCAAAATTTTTTACTTTGAGATGAGGTGGTAGCTTAAAATTGTTCCTGATATCATTTCTCCGCTTGCCGGTAAAAGGGACATCCACAGTTAGGACGATGGCCTTGTATCCGTGTGCTTCCACGCGGTGTACTAACTGCTCTGAGAGTTTACGGTTCCGGTAGACATAAAGCTGAAACCATCGAAATCCATTTGGTGCTGCTGCTGAAATCTCTTCCACAGAGCAGGTGGAGTATGTGCTGGCAATGTAACAAGTATTCATGGTTTCAGCAGCTATAAAGCAACACGCAAACACTGATCAAAATCCACATTTTTACTTAAAAACAGAAAATGCTGGAAATACTCAGCAAGTCAGGCAGCATCTGTGGAGAAAGAAACAGAGTTCACGTTTCAGGTCGATGACCCTTCGTCAGAACTGGAAAAAGTCAGAGATATAGCAGGGTTTAAGCAAGTGCGGGGAAAGGGGGGAGGGGAGGAAAGAACAAAAGGGAAGGTCTGTGGAAGGCAGGAGAGATTAAATGACGAAAGGGATGATGGTGCAAGGTGAAAGGAGATGGTAATGGGACAAGTTAAGAAACAAAAGATGGGTCTAGAAGAGGTGTAAATGGGAATGGCAGAATCATCAACAGCTGGCTTGTGAAAAAATAGGGGCCGAGATTATGATCTGAAATTGTTGAACTCGATGTTGAGTCCATAAGGCTGTAAAGTCCCTAATCGAAAGATGAGGTGCTGTTCCTCGAGCTTACGTTGAGCTTCGTTGGAACAGTGTAAGAGGCCGAGGACAGAGAGGTCTGAGTGGGAGTGGAGCGGAGAATTAAAGTGACAGGCGACCAGAAGCTCAGGGTCCCCCTTACGGACTTAACGGAAATGTTCCACAAAGCGGTCACCCAATCTGCGTTTGGTCTCCCCAATGTAGAGGAGACCGCATCGTGAGCAGCGAATACAGTATACTAAGTTGCAAGAAGTACAAGTAAATCGCTGTTTCACCTGGAAGGAGTGTTTGGGGCCCTGGACAGTGGGAAGGGAGGAGGTAAAAGAGCAGGTGTTGCATCTCCTGTGCTTGCACGGGAAGGTGCCGTGGGAAGGGGAGGGGGTGTTGGGGGTGATTGAGGAGTGGAGCAAGGTGTCGTGGAGAGAACAGTCCCTTCGGAATGCTGAAAAGGAGGTGAGGGGAAGATGTGTTTGGTGGTGGGATCACGCTGGATGTGGCGGAAATGGCAGAAGATGATCCATTGAATGTGGAGGCTGTTGGGGTGAAAGGTTAGGACAAGGGGAACCTTCTTGGAGTTCTGGGAGAGAGGGGAAGGGGTGAGAGCAGAAGTGCGGAAAAAGGAATGGACACAGACGTAGGCCATGTCAACTACGGCAGAGGGAAATCCTCGGTTGAGGAAAAATGAAGACATAACGGAAACACTATTATCCATACGCAGATTGGGTGACCGCTTTGCGGAACACCTCCGTTCAGTCCACAGGCATAGCCCCAAGCTTCCGGTCGCCTGTCACTTTAATTCTCCGCTCCACTCCCACTCTGACCTCTCTGTCCTCGGCCTCTTACACTGTTCCAACGAAGCTCAACGTAAGCTCGAGGAACAGCACCTCATCTTTCGATTAGGCACTTTACAGACTTCTGGACTCAACATCGAGTTCAACAATTTCAGACCATAACCTCGGCCCCTATTTTTTCAGATGGCAGCTGTTGATGATTCTGCTATTCCCATTTACACCCCTTCTTGACCCATCTTTTGTTTCTTTACTTGGCTTTGTATAATCATATCTTTTTGTCATTTAGTCTCTCCTGTCTTCCACCCTATCACAGACCTTCCCTTTCGTGCTTTCCTCCCCCCCCCCCCCCTTTCTCTGCCCCTGTACTTGCTTAAAACCTGCTACATCTCTAACTTTATCCAGCTCTAACGACGGGTCATCGACCTGAAACGTTAACCCTGTTTCTCTCTCCACAGATGCTGCCTGACCTGCTGAGTATTTTCAGCATTTTCTGTTTTTATTTCAGATTTCCAGCATCCGCAGTATTTTGCTTCCACATTTTTATTTGTTTGACTTGTTCACCATAAGATTTTGATTGTCCTTGACTTTGAAAGAATTGCATTAGAGTCCTGCCATTTCAATTCTTGGACCTAGGTTCAGTTTCAGCCCATAATTTTCTGAGACTTCTGCACCGCTCCACCATTGCCCCTCGCTGAAACACCTAGAAGGTAATTAGTTGCACTGCAGCAACTCGCCAAGGCTTCTTCGGCAGCACCTCCCAAACCCGCGACCTCTTCCACCTAGAAGGACAAGGGCAGCAGGCGCATGGGAACACCACCACCTCCAAGTTCCCCTCCAAGTCACACACCATCCTGACTTGGAAGTATATCGCCGATCCTTCATCGTCGCTGGGTCAAAATCCTAGAACTCCCTACCTAACAGCACTGTGGGAGTACCTTTACCACACGGACTGCATCGGTTCAAGAAGGTGGCTCACCTCCACCTTCTCGAGGGCAACTAGGGATGGGCAATAAATGCTGGCCTTGCCAGCGACGCCCAGATCCCATAAGCGAATAAAAAATAAAAATAATAGTCCCGCCCCCATTAAAATTGTGAATTTCCTGCATTTAAACCAGTGTTCACACCGCTATTGCTACTGAGACTTAAAAATAATGGCATTGGGGTCCTTCATAGTGGTGGCCAAATTATTTCATGCTGTGGGAATAGAAAGCCACAAACTATGCAATATTTTGATCTTTGGTTACTCATTTGTTTATTAATGCTTGCAAGTGATGTAAAGGAACTGGTGTCCAAAACTGACAACAATTGCATTTCATCATGTGGCTGTGTTAGCATGTCTTTGTTCACACTACTGCAACCATATGAATAGTTATTGTTTTTAAAAGAAAACATCTCTGATGAAGTACCACGGGCTGTACTCATCTCGCCATCATGCCATGCCATGCAGTGGAAGGCAGTAGGTGCGATTCCTATAGGAAAACTGATCTCTGTGCCCTGGATGGTTGTCCTTGTGTCTGTCATGGAGACATCTCTTAGCATTCGGGGACGCAGACGGATCCTGCAAAATTAGCAAAAATTGGAAATCAGATTAAACTCTTTAATCCATGTAATTCTACATCATCCGTAGTATCTCCTTTCATAAGCTAAACACTCTCACTGGGTTATATTTATGTCTATACTACCTGGGTCTAAAATATCGCCCAGGAAGAAGGCAGAAAGCAAAAGTGGGAGTAGGAACGGACACTCATAACAGAGCCAGCACGATTTTAGTTCCATTTAAATGAATGGATGGAAAAATCAGGCAGGTTCCATTACAGGCATGCAATCCTCTCTGCCTGATTTTCCACTCTGCCTTCTGCCCAGGCAATAATTTACACCTAGGCGGTAGAGATCAAAATCCACCCTTATATATATTTTTATTTTATTGTAATTCCATCAGAGCTTCTGGTATAAATGAATAATCAATCCAAGGAATATACAACAGGGCCGGTGCCGTGGCACCCTCAGAGCCATGGAGACAGGGAGAAATGGAGGCTTGAATCCTGTTCCACTTAGTTTCCACTCTGAGCATTATGAATGACGAGGCTCCAAGTGGAGGTTGCAATTTGTTTGTATGTGTGTGTGTTTGTATTTGTGTGTACATGTGTGTGTGCGTGGTGAGGACATTAGAGGAAAGAAGCACATCTAATGGTCAATATTGTCTCCTTAGTCACTGTCTGTGAGCAAACTGTCTGTTCTGGGCAGCAGTGGTGGCCAGTTGAGGTAGACTGAAGATCATTTACAAAAAAAGCAAATTACATAGAAGTAGTGCACCGTCGACTCTTCCCGAGATAACGCAATTCTCAGCCCACCTCATTATTGGCACTGCTAATATGATGACGAGGTTGTTTATCATTGGTAGTGAAAGAGTTATTGCTCTTTAGTTCATATTGCCTGTATGATCAAAGTCACAGAGGAAACAGAAATGTTACAGGACCAGAATGACCACTGCAGTTCGTCTGGCTGATCATAAAATTCAAAACATATCACACTACACTGTAGGCTGGAAATGACTGTCCACGATGTTATCATATGGATGCTTAACACACTAATATCTAATTCCTTTCTCTGCCATTTTAACTGGAGTGTTAAGTCATGTATTTTAAAGTAATGAGGAAAGGAATTTGTTCTCAGCATGGCAAACTGGAAAGAAGAATTTGGGAAATTTTAGGAGAGTATAGACAGATTAGCAGATAAGTTGTCGATGCAGTTCAATGCACAGAAATATGAAGTAATGTATTTCTGGAAAAAATGAATGGTAAAAGGAAGTAAGAATGGTAAGATACTTAGAAGTGTGGCAGACCAGATCTAGTGGTGTGAGTACATAGATTTTAAGAGTGGGAATGCAGGTAGAAATGGCCAGTGGAAAAAAGGAAATGGGATTCTGGATTTTATACATGGGACACTGACTATGAAAACAAACAAGTGACGTTGAATTTGTACAAGGCCACATTAGGAGTGTTATGTGCAATTTTGGGCACCCCATTATAAGAAGAATATTAGAGCCCTGGAAAGGGCACCTCAAAGCTTCACCAGAATGAGATCACAAATAAGAGATTATGGGGGAGAAATTCGGTATCGCCCCGTTTGGGGCGCAATTATCGGCCGGGCGTAAAGTTTAGCGCCTGGTGCTAATTATCGTCTCCGACTGCAAACTTGACTTTTATCGCCCCTGGAGGTGATTGGAGCACTAAATCAGGCGCTACACACCTCTCTTAAGGTGCTAATGCCGAGGAGCGAGGCACTACCTCAGAGCGCTGGCGAAGCTCATGTGATGTCAGTCAGCAATGGAACACGGACACACTGGCGCCAGCCAGTTCTAAATGGGAGGGTCAATCTTGCTCTCCATCCACACCTTGCTCATTGCAGCCTTGAACCTCGGCCTGGAGAGACCTGTACATCAAATCTGCTGGAAAGAATAATGGGAGCGGCCCAGGGAAAGAGCTCAGAGTGCAACCCCGCAAGCCTCTTCTAAATTGATGCAAGGAAGATCAAATCAAAATGAATCTGCAAAGTGCTGCTCAGTACCCAAAACTCCTCAACACAGCGTTGAATATCTCCAGAAGTCTCTCTCACTCAGAATGCGTGGTGCAAAAATGTCGCCGAAAAAAAAGGCAGGAACCGGTCATCTTTAAATAGCGCTCCCCCAGTCCCTTCCCGACTGCAAAATGCTCCCCTCAACCTGTCGTTGCTAGCGGCAGGCGGCGCCACTCAATATCTGGTCCCGGGCGCTACCGGGGCGATGCACGCTCGACTGACATCACGATCTGTGGGCACAGGAGATCGTGGCGGTAGCATTTAGTGACGCCGAAAAATGTCTGGTCAATTCCGCGAGCGGCGCAAACATCGTCGCACACGGGCGCTAGTTGCTTTGCGCCCCATTAGCGTCCTCTTACGGCGCTAATGGGTGGCGCAAACCAACCAAATTTTTCCCCCTATAGTTTTAAAACTCAAAAATGAGTGTTTTGTTTCACTGGAACAGAAGGGGGATCTAATCGAGGTTTTCAAAATTGTGTGTAATCAGTGAAAAACTGGTCTCACGCCATTCTGATGGCAGACCAGAAGCCCGGGCAGGGCTGAAAACGAAGAGGCGCAACATTTTTTTAAATGTTCCTCCGTAAGCTAGTGGTCAGAGTAGAAAACTAATCCATTTCTCCTGGGATCGATTATCTTTGTCTTTAGAAATGTTGGGGCCTTTATTAGGCTCTGAATGGAACTCTCGCCTGCTCCCAGTTGGGCCTAATGGGGGTGTAAGTGATGGAGTTTGTTGGGTAGCCTGGCAACCCCCTCAGACATGCCCCCTTAATGTAGAGTGGGCGGGGGGGGGGTGGGAGGGCAGAAGAGTCACCTGCCTCCCCAACTGGGCTTCCTCCACAGGGTGGAATTCCATCAGAACCGGTCTCTGTCCAAATTCCAGCCCTCCCACGCATAAAGTGCCACTGGTGGGACCCTCCCCGACTCTAGAAATTTCAGGCCCAAAGAATTCAGACTCATCCAGAATTGTAGCATGCCCTGCATGGAATTCCACAATTAACTGTTTTTTAGTGAATGAAAATTCAGAAACATCCATTCATTAATTTCAGGCTATCATCGAACAGGGTTGAAAAGCTGGAGCTCGCTGTATTACTAGGCCTCATAAACTATTTGGAATTTTCTTCCCTATTGTGTTTCAACAATATGTAATTGTACAATTCAGATGATTTGGGTCTCATTAGTATTTGATAGAGCACAAACCTTTTGTAAGCCATCAGATTGTCATCTCTAGTACAGCACTCGTCTGCCCCAGCAGCGTAGTAATCCCAGGTGGTTTTGGGTAAATGTTCTTTAGCATACATCTCAAAGTCAGACAGACATACCAAAGACATCTCTGAGTCACACAGAGAGGTTCTGAAACAATAATGGTTGTAGGGAAATTTTAACACGCACCTCAATCTCTAACATTTATTGCAGACACAAAAGACACTAAAGAGACCAAACGAGTGATCAGTGTGATGCACTGAGCGAGGAAAAGGTCAGTCACAACTCACAAGAGTCCTGAGTGGATTATAAAGGCGTTGCTTTTCCGTCAAAAAATCACGAACCAACTATTCCCATTATGCGTTCTGTTTATATCATGGGGAAAGACTCAGACACACATTTTTGTATCAAGTAAAAAGTTAACCTGTTTCAGAATGTTACAAAAAGTTAAAAACTGTTGTGATATCCCATAAGAATCTGTAAGCTTTTGATTATTCAGTTTTTTTTGGATTGTCTGTCCGCAGCTGTGTTTTAATTCATAATTATTTTGACAGTACCTCCCAACCCTGCAACCTCCACCCCTGAGAAAGTCAGGCAGAGCAATATTATGGGAACACCACCACCTTCGAGACCCTCTCCAAGTCACACACATTCTGACATGCACATATATCATTCATTGTTGCTAGGTCAAAATCCTGGAATTTCCTACTTAAAACCATGGCCAAAGGCCTGAAGCAGTTGAAGAAGATGTTCCTCCACCACCTTCTCAGGGCAACTGGGGATGGGTAATAAATGTGTTCTTGTCAGTGTCACTAAATCCCACAAACAAATAATTAAAAAAATCAAAGCCCTGTACATTTAATGGGGTCGATTTTCATTGAGCCGTGGAGTCGGGATTGGAGGTGTGCGGGGGGTTAAAGTCCCGAATTCGGGGGTCCCGACACCATCCCGCACCCAACCCACTTCCATGTAAGTTTCAAAGGAGGCGGGTACCCGCCCCGCACTGGGACCCGCCTACCCGAGGCGGGAAGGGATTAGTGCCAATTAACTGCCTGTTAACAGGTAGTTAACAGGCAGTTTTTAGCCTAATCCCTATTTTAAAGCTTGAAGTGTGGGATTCCCAACGGCTCCAAACCACGCCAAGTTAGAGGAGTCGGGCCGTCAGGTTGAAGGACTTGGAGGGGTCAAGATGTCGGTGTTCAGGTGAGTGATGGGTGCATGAGTGCAAAGGTAAGTGTGTTTGGTGTGTCTAAAGTGTGTAAAGAAGTTTAAATTACCTGTACTTACCTTTTCAGCCTTCCTTCCTCTAGGTTTCAGGAGTCCACCATCTAACCAGCACAGAAAGCAGAATGGCTGCGAACTGTCAAAAGTGACAGCCTACAGCTTTCTGTGCCGGAGAGATTTCTAACTGAGTCTGTGTAGAAGGACTCAGGTTAGAAGTAAGACTGTCAGTGTTTGACAGCTTCAAACAGCTGTGAAACAATGATATTTCATCTGCCAAAACGTCTTGACAGATGAAATTTCAGTCTGTGACGTCACCTGTTGCCGGGTGGCCCTTAATTGGCCTGCTGGGCGGGCTCAACAAGGTCAATCAAGTTAAAATCACGTGGATTGGCTGCATCTCGATGGAGGCGGGACTACAACCTCGAAAGTTGTAGTCCCGCCTCCTTCCCGACTTCTGAATGAAAATCACCCCCATCGCATTGGGGAGCTGTCTACAAGTTTGCGGATGATATAAGATTTGTGCGAATGTTAGTACCTTGGATGAGAAAACACAACTACAATCAAATCTAACTGCGACTGAGAAATTGGCACATGTCTGGCTGATGTCATTTGATAGTGTTATGCACATGGGTAGCGGGAAGGAGATCTAGGTGTCGTAGTACATGAATCTCTAAAGGTTAAAGAATGTAGCAAAAGCAAATAGTGTATTAAGTTGTACTGCTATGCGTTCCTATATAATACAAAAAGTACCATATTGTCCTTGTATAAGGCCTTGGTTAGGCCTCAGCTAAATATTGTGTCCAGTTTTGTTCCTCTCACATGGTCGGTGATATAGAAGTCTTGGAGAAGGCTTAGAGGCGAGCCACTAGATTGATATTTAGTGTAAAAGCCCTTAGTTACCATGATACGCTTAGAAAGTTAGGTTTTTATACTTTAGAAAAATTTAAACTTCAGGGAGATTTGATTGAGATTTTTTAAATAATGAAGTAACTTATATTGCACAGAAAAAAAATGAAAAATAATTCCTAAACAACTAACACACTTTTATTGGGTTTTGATTCCTGTAATGAACACATGCAACTCTCATCTTATTTTCAATTTAATGAGCCAAATTCTGCTGTGGCAGGACCTCTAATGGCATCTGCCGTTAGCTAGACTTGCCCTTGCCCGTTTAGGTTTTAATTTTTTGCATAGAAAGTTGCTGAAAGTGCGAGCTGATAATGTCGCAGTGAGGAAACAGGGCATCTGGGACCGCAGTGAACAGGGAAAGCAAATGTGTATCTCCTTAACCAAACAGATTGAAGGATTGAGAAATAAACAGCGCAAGGAATGAGAAGGAAGTGTAAATTAGCATGGGTGAATTCAATGTCAAATAAGGTGCAGAAAGAGAAATAAAGAGAGGGAAAGAAAGATTGGATTAAGAGAGAAAGAAAAAAGAGACATAAGAACATAAGAATTAGGAGCAGAAGTAGGCCATACAGCCCTTCGAGCCTGCTTCGCCATTCAATAAGATCATGGCTGATCTTCGACCTCAACTCCACTTTCCCGCCCGATCCCCATATCCCTTGATTCCCCCAGAGTCCAAAATCTATCTATCTCAGCCTTGAATATACTCATCCACAGCCCAATAGATACAAATGGGTATGATCTGATCGCCATTACAGAGACGTGGTTGCAAGGTGATCAGTGCTGGCAACTGAAAATTCCAGGTTATTTGACAATTCAGAAGGATAGACAGAAAGGAAAGGGAGGTGGGGTGGCTTTGTTGGTAAAGGATGGGATCAGTGCAGTGGTGAGAACTGATATTGGCTCAGAAGATCAAGATGTAGAATCGGTTTGGGTGGAGATAAAAATTAATAAAGGGAAAAAGTCTCTGGTGGGCATAGACTACAGGCCCCCGAACAGTAGCAATACTGTTGCACAGAGTATAAATCAACAAACAGAGGCCTGTAAAAAAGGTACGGTAATAATCATGGGTGATTTTAATCTCCATCTTGATTGGACAAATCAAATTGGCCATGGTAACCTTGAGGAGGAGTTCATAGAGTGCATCCGGGATGGTTTCCTAGAACAGTATGTAATGGAACCGACCAGGGAACAGGCTATCTTGGATCTGTTTCTGTGTAATGAGACAGAATTAATAAAGGATCTCATAGTAAAGGATCCTCTAGGAAAGAGTGATCATAGCATGGTTGAATTTCAAATTCAGTTGGAGGGTGAGAAAGTTATATCTCAAACCAGTGTCCTGATCTTAAACAAAGGCAATTACAATGGCATGAGGGCAGAACTGGCTAAAGTGGACTGGAAAAATAAATTAAAGGGTAAGACAGTTGAAATGCAGTGGTGGACATTTAAGGAGATATTTCATAACTCTCAACAAAAATATATTCCAGTGAGAAAGAAAGATTTTAAGAGAAGGGAGCACCATCCGTGGCTAACTAAGGAAGTAAAGGATGGTATCAAATTGAAAATGAAGGCATACAATGTTGCCAAGATTGGTGGGAGACCAGAAGATTGGGAAATTTTTAAAAACCAGCAAAAGATGACTAAAAAAAAATAAAGAGAGAGAAGATCAATTATGAGAGTAAACTGGCAAGAAACATTAAAACAGATAGTAAGAGCCTCTACAGGTATATAAAAAGGAAGAGGGCAGCTAAAGTAAATGTTGGTCTCTTAGTGGATGGGACTGGGGAATCAATAATGGGGAACGGGGAAATGGCAGAGGCTCTGAACAAATATTTTGTATCTGTCTTCACAGTAGAAGACACTAACAACATCCCAATAATGGAGAATCAAGGGGCCACAGGGAGGGGGGAACTAAGGACAATCACTATCACTAAGGAAATAACACAAAAAGTTAGCTTGCAGGTACAGCAAGTAATCAAAAAAGCAAATGGAATGTTGGCCTTTATTTCAAATGGGTTGGAGTATAAAAGCAGGGAAGTCCTGCTACAACTGTACAGGGTATTGGTGAGACCACACCTGGAGTACTGCGTACAGTTTTGGTCTCCTTATTTAAGGAAGGGTATACTTGCATTGGAGGCAGTTTAGAGATGATTCATTAGGTTAATTCCAGAGATGAGGGGGTTGACTTATGAGGAAAGGTTGAGCAGGCTGGGCCTATGCTCATTGGAATTTAGAAGAATGAGAGGTGATCTTATTGAAACATATAAGATACTGAGGGGGCTTGACAGGGTAGATGCAGAGAGGATGTTTCCCCTCGTGGGGAAATCTAGAACGCGGGGGCACAGTTTTAGAATAAGTTTTAGCCCTTTTAGAACTGAGATGAGGAGGAATTTCTTCTCTCAGAGGGTCGTAAATCTGTGGAATTCTCTGCCCCAGAGAGATGTGGAGGCTGGGTCATTAAATACATTTAAGGTGGAGATAGACAGATTTTTGCAAGATAAGGGAGTGAAGGGTTATGGGGAGCGGGCAGGGAAGTGGCTTTGAGCCCAAGATCAGCCATGATCTTATTGAATGGCGGAGCAGGCTCGAGGGGCCAAGTGGCCTATTCCTACTCATATTTCTTATGTTCTTATGTTCTTTGGAGTAGAAATTGCCAAAGATTCACAACCCTCTGAGTGAAGAAATTCCTCCTCATCTCAGTCTTAAATGGCCAACCACTTATCATGAGACTATGCCCTCTAGCTCTAGGCTCTCCAGCCAGAGGAAACAACCTCTCAGCATCTACCCTGTCAAACACCCTCATTATCTCATATGTTTCAATGAGATCACCTCTCATTCTTCAAAACTCCAGAGAATATTAGGCCCAATCTGCTCAATCTCTCCTCATGGGACAACCGTCTCATCCCAGGGATCAATCCAGTGAACCTTCGTTGCACTGCCTCTAAGGCAAGTATATCCTTCCTCAGATAAGGAGACCAAAACTGTGCACAGTGCTCCAGGTGTGGTCTCACCAAGGCCCAGTACAATTGTAGTAAGACTTCCTTACTCTTGTACTCCAACCCCCTTGCAACAAAGGCCAACATGCCATTTGCCTTCCTAATTGCTTGCTGTACCGGCACGATGCTGAGCTCTTTTTCCGCCGCCTTCGTCTCCGTGCCCACTTCTTTGGCCAGGAGTCTTCCCCCCGCACAACTGACCCTTTCTCCCGCTTTCAGAATTCTCATTCTACCTGGACCCCTCCCCCTGGCCTCTTACCCTCTCTAGATCTTTTCATCGCTAACTGCCGACGTGACATCGGCCGTCTCCATTTCTCTGCTCCCCTCACTCACTCCAACCTACCTCCCTCTGAACTTGCAGCACTCCATTCTCTTAGATCCAACCCTGACATTGTCATTAAACCCGCTGACAAGGGTGGTGCTGTTGTTGTTTGGCGTACTGACCTCTACCTAGCGGAAGCTGAACGCCAACTCTCCGACACCTCCTCCTACCTCCACCTGGACCATGACCCCACTACCGAACATCAAACCACCGTTTCCAAGACTGTCACTGACCTCATCTCCTCTGGAGATCTTCCCCCCGCTGCCACCAACCTCATAGTTCCCCAACCCCGCACAGCCCGCTTCTACCTCCTTCCCAAGATCCACAAACAGGACTGCCCTGGTAGACCCATCGTTTCAGCCTGTTCTTGCCCTACGGAACTTATCTCTTCCTATCTTGACTCTATCTTTTCTCCCCTTGTCCAGTCTCTTCCCACCTACATCCGCGACTCTTCGGACGCCCTCCGCCACTTTAACAGTTTCCAGTTTCCTGGCCCCAACCGCTTCCTTTTCACCATGGACGTACAATCCCTCTACACCTCCATCCCCCACCCGGATGGCCTGAGGGCACTCCGCTTCTTCCTTGAACAGAGGCCCGACCAGTCCCCATCCACCACGACCCTCCTCCGCCTGGCTGAACTTGTTCTCACATTGAACAACTTCTCCTTTAACTCCACTCATTTCCTCCAAATCAAAGGTGTTGCCATGGGTACCCGCATGGGTCCTAGCTATGCCTGCCTTTTTGTGGGCTATGTGGAACAATCTTTGTTCCAGTCCTACTCGGGTCCCCTCCCTCACCTCTTTTTCCGATACATTGATGACTGTATCGGTGCCGTTTCCTGCTCTCGCCCCGAACTTGACAATTTCATTCACTTTGCCTCCAATTTCCACCCTTCCCTCACCTTCACATGGTCCATCTCTGACTCTTCCCTTCCCTTCCTCGACTTCTCCGTCTCCATCTCTGGGGATAGGTTATCAACCAATATTTAGTACAAGCCCACTGACTTCCACAGCTACCTGGACTACACTTCCTCCCACCCCGCTTCCTGTAAGGACTCTATTCCATTCTCCCAGTTTCTCCGCCTCCGCCGTATCTGCTCCGACGATGCCACCTTCCACACCAGTGCTTCAGACATGTCTTCCTTTTTCCGCAACCGAGGATTCCCCTCTACCGTGGTTGACACTGCCCTCGACCGTGTCAGTTCTATCTCCCGCACCTCTGCCCTCACCCCTGCCCCTCCCTCCCGGAACCACGATAGGGTTCCCCTTGTCCTCACCTTTCACCCCACCAGCCTCCACATTCAACGGATCATCCTCCGGCATTTCCGCTACCTCCAAAGTGATCCCACCACCAAACGTATCTTCCCCTCCCCTCCCCTTTCAGCATTCCGCAGGGACCGCTCTCTCCGAGACACCCTAGTCCACTCCTCTATCACCCCAAACAGCCCTTCCCCTTCGCCTGGCACCTTCCCGTGCAAGCGGAGGAGATGTAACACCTGCCCCTATACCTCCCCCCTCCCCACTGTCCAGGGCCCCAAACACCCCTTCCAGGTGAAACAGCGATTTACTTGTACTTCTCGCAATCTAGTATATTGTATTCGCTGCTCACGATGCGGTCTCCTCTACATTGGGGAGACCAAACGCAGATTGGAAGCTCAACGTAAACTCGAGGAACAGCACCTCATCTTCCGATTAGGCACTCTGCAGCCTTCCGGTCTCAATATCGAGTTCAACAATTTCAGATCATAACCTCGGCCCCTATTTCATTTTTACTTATATTTTTCCACTCCTTTCCTCCCCCCCCCCTTTCCTTTTGTTTCTCTCTCACACCTGGCAGCTATCTTTTGCCCTGCCAGTACACTTTACACCTAATCCCAGCCTATTACCATCTCGTCTAGCTTCTAATCTCTTTTACTTCTTTTGGTTCTTTTATTCTTTTGTCCGATCGCAGCCCTGCCTTCGATCTAGTTCCTTTTCTCTCCAGTTTTGAAGAAGGGTCAAACCCGAAACATCAACTCAAATTTCTCTCCACGGATGTTGCCTGACCTGCTGAGTTTTTCCAGCATTTTCTGTTGTTATTTCTAACTCTGTGTTTCCTGTACGAGGACACCGAAATCTCTCTGAACACCAACATTTAATAGTTTCTCACCATTTAAAAAATATTATTTTTCTATTCTTCCTATCGAATTGAATAACCTCACATTTCTCCACATTATACTCCATCTGCCACCTTATTGCCCACTCACTTAACCAGTCTAAATCCCTTTGCAAACTCTTTAAATCAAATCAATCAAATCAAATCAAATCAACTTTTATTGTCATTGTTAGTGCACAAGTGCAGTACAACGAAATGTAGGTTTGCGGCTCCCGAGAGTGTACATTTAGATTAAGACATTTAAACATTCAACATACATTTGGCTTGTAATACATTAACATAAACATAACCATAATAAAGTGCATTGGCAGATGTGCAGGCTTTAGAGTTTATTTGTGGAGTTCAGTAGGATGACAGCCCTGGGAAAGAAGCTGTTCCTAAATCTGGCTGTACGGGTGCGAATGCATCTGTAGCGTCTCCCAGATGGCAGGAGGGTGAACAGACTGTGGCTGGGGTGGGTAGGGTCTTTGATGATTGACCGTGACCTCCGTAAACAGCGTTTCTGGTATATGTGCTCTATGGTCGGTAGCCGGGTGCCGGTAATGCGTTGGGCAGTTTTGACTACCCGCTGCAGGGCTTTCCGGTCATAGTAGCTACAGCTGCCATACCATACTGTGATACAGTTCGTCAGGATGCTCTCTATTGTGCAGCGGTAAAAGTTAGAGAGGATCAGGGGTGACAGGTTACATCCCTTCAGCCTCCTTAGGAAATATAGGCGCTTCTGGGCCTTCTTCACCAGAGAGGAGGTATTGAGGGACCAGGAGAGGTCTTCCGTGATGTGGACTCCGAGGAACTTAAAGCTGTCCACCCTTTCCACCACAGCCCCATGGATGTGGATGGGGGGGTGACTTCCGCCTTTAGACTTCCTGAAGTCCACAATGATTTCTTTGGTTTTCTTGATGCTAAGGGCCAGATTGTTATCGGCGCACCACTTCACGAGATGCTGGACCTCCTCCCTGTAGGCTGACTCATCGTTGTTGGTGATCTGGCCTACTACCATGGTATCATCCGCAAACTTGATGATGGTGTTGGAACCATGAACAGCCACACAGTCGTGGGTGAAGAGGGAGTAGAGGAGGGGGCTCAGCACACATCCTTGTGGGGCCCCCGTGTTCAGGGTCAGGGGGGGGGAGGTGTGGTTACCTAATTTGACAGACTGGGTCTGTTTGTTAGGAAGTCCAGGGTCCAGTTACAGAGGGAAGTGTTCAGGCCAAGAGTTTGGAGTTTGGTGGCCAGCTTGTTGGGGACGATAGTGTTGAATGCTGAGCTGTAGTCTATGAACAGCATTCTGATGTAGGTCTCTTTACCATCTAAGTGATTCAGTGCAGAGTGTAGAGCAGTTGTGATTGCATCCTCCGTTGATCTGTTTGCACGATAGGCAAACCGGTGTTGGTCAAGAGAGGCGGGAACACTGGCTTTGATGTGAACCAGGACCAGTCTCTCGAAACACTTCATTATGATGGGTGTGAGTGCGACAGGTCGATAGTCATTCAGGCACGTCACAGCCGTTTGTTTTGGCACAGGAATAATGGTAGCGGTCTTGAAGCATGTAGGGACTACTGCCTGGGCCAATGACAGATTGAAGATGGCGGTGAAGACATCAGCCAGCTGATCAGCACATTCCTTGAGTACCCGTCCAGGGATGCTCTCCGGTCCAGCAGCCTTTCGTGTGTTCACTCCGCGTAGAACACCCCTTACGTCGGAGGTCGACAGAGTGAGCACCTGGTCATCCGGGGGTGGCAAGGCTTTGGTAGCCGGCTCCCTGTTGTCCCTGTCGAAGCGAGCGTAGAAGTTGTTAAGCTCCTCCGGAAGGGAGGCATCACTAACCGGGGGGCTGGTGTTTTTGCTCTTGTAGTCAGTGATGGACTGGATGCCTTGCCACATGCGCCGGGGGTCCGAGTTGTTGTGGAAATGATCCTCTATCCGCAGTGTCTGTTTCCTTTTGGCAGTCCTGATACCCTTTTTTATGTCCTCCTCGCAGCTTACTTGCCCACCTAGCTTTGTATTGTCAGCAAACTTGGATACATTGCACTCGGTCCCTTCATCTAAGTAATTAATATAGATTGTAACTAGCTGAGGCTGAAGCACTGATCCTTGCGGCACTCCACTAGTTACAGCCTGCCAACTGGAAAATGACCCATTTATCCCTACTCTCTGTTTTTTTCCGTTAACTAATCCTCTATCCATGCTAATATATTACCCCCAACCTCATGAGCCCTTATCTTGCATAACAGCCTTTTATGTGGCACCTTATCATATGCCTTTTGGAAATCCAAATATACGACATTCATTGGTTCCATTTTATCTACCCTGCTAGTTACATCTTCAATAAATTTGTTAAACACGATTTCCCTTTCATAAAACCATGCTAACTCTGCCTAATCATATGATTTTCTCAGTGCCCTCTTACTACTTCCTTAAGAATGAATTCCAGCAGTTTCCCAATGACGGATGTCACGCTAACTGGCCTGTAGTTCCCTGTTTTCTCCCTCCCTCCTTTCCTGAATAGTGGGGTTACATTTGCTACCTTCCAATTGCTGGGACCGTTCTAGAATCTAGGGAATTTCAGAAGATCACAACCAAGGCATCCACTATCTCTGTAGCCACCTCTTTTAGAACCCTAGGATGTAGGCTGTCAGGTCATGGGGATTTACATAGAAGATAGGAGCAGGAGTAGGCCATTCGGCCCCTCGAGCCTGCTCCGCCATTCAATGCGATCATGGCTGATCATCCAAATTCAGTACCCAGTCCCTGCTTTCTCCCCATACCCCTTGATCCCTTCAGCTTTAAGAAATATATCCAATTCCTTCTTGAATATATTTAATGAACTGGCCTCCACCGCCTTCTATGGTAGAGAGTTCCACAGGTTCACCACTCTCTGGGTGAAGAAATTCCTCCTCATTTCTGTCCTAAATGGCCTACCCTTTATCCTTAGACTGTGACCCCTGGTTCTGGATTCCCCGACCATCGGCAACATCCTTCCTGCATCTAGTCTGTCCAGTCCTGTCAGAATTTTATAAGTTTCAATGAGATCCCCTCTCATTCTTCTAAACTCCAGCAAGTACAAGTCCAATCGACCCAATCTCTCCTCATACGTCATTCCTGCCATCCCAGGTATCAGCCTGGTGAATCTTCGCTGAACTCCTTCCATGGCAAGAACATCCTTCCTCAGATAAGGCGACCAAAACTGCACACAATACTCAAGATGTGGTCTCACCAAGGCCCTGTACAACTGCAGCAAGACATCCTTGTTCCTGTACTCAAACCCTCTCGCTATGAAGGCCAACATACCATTTGCCTTCTTAACCGCCTGCTGCACCTGCATGCTTACCTTCAGCGACTTGTGCACAAGGACACCCAGGTCTCGTTGCACTTCCACTTCTCCCAATCTATTGCCATTTAGATAATAATCTGCCTTCCTGTTTTTGCTACCAAAGTGGATAACCTCACATTTATCCATGTTATATTGCATCTGCCATGTTTCTGCCCAATCACCCAACATGTCCAAATCATCCTGGAGTTTCTCGACATCCTCCTCACAGCACACATGCCCACCCAGCTTTGTGTCGTCTGCAAATTTGGAGATATTACATCTAGTTCCCTTGTCCAGATCATTTATATATATTGTGAATAGCTGGGAATGAGGAAATCTACATATTATAAGGGGTTAATTTCAGGTGCTTGCTGGGTAAAAGTTTTCAGACTTGACACAGGTTAAGAGTCGATGTGTAATTAGAGCTATTGCACGTACCTGGATTACAGCCAAGAGCAGATGTCTGCCCACCTAATGAGAATGTAGAAGTGAAACAATGGGTTCCGTTTGAGGTACCCACTGACCTAACAACTTGCGACCGTAAGCAAACCTAGTCTCCAGATACATGATTAAGATTAAAGAGGACCTCCGGTTACACGATTCATGTCCTGTTATAGATTAACGGTTGACTTATGTGTCCAGGATCCTTCTGTCAATATGTCATAAGACCTGATGATTAATCTAAAATGTATCCTGATAGAGGAACAAAGGAATGTCAATCAAACTTGTTTGTTACACTGTATAAATATGGAACGCTTACGCTGTATCATTGGAATAGTAGCCTCACCCCTTGAGTGGAGGTACTGATTCCCCTTGCAAGTGAAATAAAAGGCCTGTCCATCTGATGAATCCAAGAGTGTATTGAGTCATTACCCAGAGCTAAGAAGTAAGGCACTTCAACAATTTGGAGGTTCCACCGAGATGGCTTGCTGTACCAATTGGTGAGTTAACAGACGCCGAGTACGTTGCTCGGTTAGGAAAAATCCCATCGGCCGAAGGTGGTGTTTTGCCACATTTTTGGGACTTTCCCTGCCAGAAGCATAGCTGCGCATAGTCTGTTTATTCCATTGGACAGTACTGCCATCGGGTAATTGACTCACAAGGTTCGGAGGTTAAACTGCCGTTGTGACTGCTTCCCTTTCAGAAACAGAACAGAGGATCAGCCATGAGGCGCTGACGCCCCGCGAACAGGATCGTGCAGAAAAGGACGGTAGGAAGCGCTGAAATAAAGGTACCAGAGAGAGAAGGTTAAGTCAGGAATTTGATTAACTAAGGAGCTAGCGATTTACTGGAAATTGAACTAGCAGGGTTCCAGCTTGCTGAGAGAGAAGGTTAAGTCAGGAATTTGATTTAACTAAGGAGCTAGCGATTTATTGGAAATTGAACTAGCAAGGTTCCAGCTTGAAGTTAGTTGGGACAAATTGAAGGCCTTTTTTGCTAAAGATTTGGCTAAAGGGAGTAGGGTAGAAGGAGAGAGAGTGGGTGAAGTTAGTTGGGACAAATTGAAGGCCCTTTTTGCTAAAGATTTGGCTAAAGGGAGTAGGGTAGAGGGAAGAAGAGTGGGCGCTTGTCTGAAACACAGTGTCAATGTTTAATGTTTATGAGAGTGAGTATTTAACTACTTGTTATTATCAATCAACTTCGTCCAGTAAGGCTGCATAGGTTGGGGATTTAGTAACACTTTGGTTGTTGTTTAACAAGTGTATTGTTTATTGTTTATTGTTATATGTATTAATGTTTAGCCATGTCTGATCTGTAGAGGCGTCCCACGCAGATCATAGAGTGTTACGGAATTGTTGTATGTTTTAACTAAAATATTTAAGCTGGAAAAAAAAACTGCAGAAGGGGTTGGAAAAGACCCAAGCCGGGGAAGTGAGTCCCACGGCGGAATGTATTGTTGAGAAAATAGTGATGTCTTTTACATGATCCACTAAGCTATTGTGGATTCAGTATTTTCCCCAGTTAGAAATACCTTCCACGAGGGTTGAGAACCCTCGAGTTTTAAAGCATAAGGATATGTCTTAATGTGTTGTAAATATTTTTTTAAAAAACCTTGTTGCAGTCAGTTGACTAAATTCAGTCGGGAAGTGCTGAGTTTCAGTCGCCTAGCCTCAGGCCGGTTATTAAGAGGGCAAATGCCCCACGTGAAGGCCGGGACCATAAAGTAGGCGCCGAAACTCTAAAGGCACTCGGAGTGACAAATGGTCAAGGACTTTGTGACACTGATTTGAAGTAAAGACCAAGAAGATTGGATGTGACTGTAATTTTGATACGTATGTATAGTTTATTAATCTGATCTGTAGGGGCGTACAACGCAGATCACGGATTGTCACAGGAGTTTAGATTGTTTTAAGTGAACCATTTAAGCTGCTAAAATGGGTGCTAGCACCAGTAAGCCACCCGAGAAAGGCACGCCAGCAGCCTTTATGTTAAAGAACTGTGGTCAATCATCCATTGATCACCTACCAAATTGGTCCAAATGGACTGTAAATAAGACTAGACCCTTTCCCTCAGATGCTTCATTTAATATAGAAAGAATTACTTGCCTCGAGGAATGTTTAACAGACAAGAGAGAAATAGAGAACAGCCAGATAAAAAGACTGCCTCTATGTTTGTTGAGTCAGAAGAAAAAAAAAGATTACCCCGAAGAAACACCTTTCTCCTCTATTATGGTAGGATAACAAGGTAACTATAGAAGGATGAATGGAGGGGAATATAGAGGAAGACGTGGTAGAGTAAGAGGGTATGGAGGATCTGGTAATTGTTACAATTGCGGACAACCCGGACATTGGGCAAACCAATGCCCTGCGAAAAATCGTCAGAACCAAACCTCCAATAATGGACCTCCGTTAGAGAATAAAGGTCCTAATTTCACTGTCCATAACCCTTTTTCGGACCAGTCAGGAGGTTACCCTACAAACGGACAGGGATTTAGGAGAAATAGAGAGCAGAATTATTGACTGACACCAGCAGCCCCAGGCGCCACAGACCACCAAATGCCCGTTGTTTCTTTAAATTCACGCAGCGAACCTGAAATTAAAATGCAAATAGCTGGGAGACCTATGTCATTTTAGTAGATACAGGAGTAACCTTTTCGGTGTTAGGGAAAGGATATTCTGAAGGAATGCCTATTAATGGGAAAAAGACCCCGATAGCTGGATTGGCTGGAATACTACAACGCTTGAATCAATTGACTCCCCTCACAGTAAAAGTAGAAGAATTTGAGGAAGAACACTCCTTTCTGTTATCAGGAGATGTCTCTATGAATTTATGTGGCAGTCTGTAAATATCTATACTGACTCTCGATATGCTTTTGGAGTAGCTCATGATTATGGACAGATTTGGAAGATTCGCGGTTATTTAACGTCATCAGGAACCCAAATTTAAAAAATGCACGAGGTTCAAAACCTTTTATTAGCCATCCAGAGACCTAAGCAGATTGCCATTATTAAGTGCCAAGCGCACACGGGGCATTTGGATGAGGTTGCGCTTGGAAACGCTGCTGCAGATAGCGCTGCTAAGTCAGTAGCTATATCAAGTACTGAACGACAAGTTTCAGCCTTCCCTGTTAGGGAAAAGCCAGAGATACCGCAGCCCCCGTCCTTAGATGATGTGCTGACCCATCAAGATAGGGCCAGTTCTGATGAAGTAAAGGAATGGGTTGTTAATCATTGTTTTAAAAACACTGACGGCTTATGGGTTCATCATGACGGCCGCATGGTGGCACCCAAATCATTATTATCACCAATTGCCCGATGTGTTCATAAATTCACCCATGCGGGCAAAGGGGGGATGGCGGACTATATCCTCAAGACCTGGTATGCACCAGGAATCTCAAAGTTGGCAAAACAAATATGTGAAAATTGTACTATTTGCCAGACCATGAATGCAGGGAAAATAAAGAAGGTACAGCCCGCATCCCACCCAAACCCCATGGGCCCTTTTGTACACTTGCAAATGGATTTTATTGAACTACCTGTGTGTATGAGCTTTAAATATGTATTAGTTATTGTTGATATGTTTTCAAGATGGATTGAAGCGTTTCCTTGTAGAAAGAGTGACGCCACTACTGTTGCTAAATGTTTATTGAAGGACATTGTACCTCGCTTTGGGATACCAGCAAAACTGTCAAGTGACAATGGGTCCCATTTTACGGGAACAGTGATTAAGGAACTATGCAAAGCCTTACAGATTAACCAGCACCTCCATTGCAGTTATCATCCACAGTCGGCTGGACTAGTGGAAAGATATAACGGGATGCTGAAAAACAAGCTTGCAAAACTGTGTAAAGAAACTGGACTTAAATGGGTTGATATGTTACCCATAGCTTTAATGACAATGCGGTCTGCTACCAACAGAACTACAGGATTGTCGCCTCACGAGATCGTCATGGGAAGACCACAAAGATTGCCCTTTTCGGCACCTTTAACAGCTAAACAAATGGACATTCATAAAATGGAGGAAGATATGTTGAGTTATTGCATTGCACTAACCAAATGCATTTCTAGTTTCCATCAACAGGTGAAGGAAGCCCAGGTCGATCCCGCTGAAGGAAAGTGCCATACTTTCGAGCCAGGAGATAACGTCTACATAAAAATCTTCAAGCGAAAGAATGGCCTTCAACCCAGATTTGAGGGACCCTTCCAAGTACTCCTGACAACAAACACCGCTGTAAAAGTAAAGGAGCGACCAACATGGATACACGCGTCCCATTGTAAGAAGGCATCAGTTGAAGACAATACACTGCCAAGATGAACTGGATTTGGACTTTAACAAGACTGTTCTCTTTGTCAACGATAATTGAAACTGCCATATTGATTTACCCAGATCCCCTGAAGGGCAAACCATGCATAGAAGAATGTGTACTTTTAAACAGTGATTTCTTTTATATTATATGCTATAACGAGACTATGAAGGTTCAGCTTCAGGATCACACTATGCAGGTACCCCCGTATCAACCCCTGAGTCTTAGGATTAGGCAGAATAAGATAGTAGAAGAAGATAGTGGACAGAAGCTTGATAAGCTATGGGTTACATGCCCCGATACCGTGTCACCAAGTGAAAGAATTGCGAATGAAGGGGTTATCTGTAGTGGTAATCCAAAGGGAGGACTGGCCCTGACGGCCAGGCCAATGTTTTGTAACAATCCAGTTACACAGCCCTTTATTTCAACATTAGCCACTCAGAAAAGAAAACTTAATAGGACAGATAAGAAACAGGGAAGAAGAGGAAGAAGGCTGTTAAACAAGCATGGCTATACATGAGTTATTTGTATGCCAAAAGACAGAACCTTACTAAATGCTGGATATGCAGTCACACCCCTATACATGCAGAGGGTGGAATACCCCTACGGCCCATTCCCTTTGGAATGGAGGAGATGGTAGGGTGGTTATTACAATCTAATACTACCTGGAACAATGAGGATGCCCCTGGTACAGTGTCCCAAAATGGTTTAAACCCAGATCAATTGGAAAATGAATGGAAAGATGCAGGATACAATCTTATAAAATTTGAAGGGTGGTTTCATCCCCAATATGATAATCAAAGGAATCCAGAGAGTCTATTAGTGACGTCAATGGGAACCATAAATAATACAAAAGGAGAAGTCTGTCTGGTAAACGACAATGGAGAAGGATTGATGGTTGGATGGAGTGAGTGCAAATGTAACTACACTTTAATTAAAACTACTACCAAACCACCGGGTGCAGTCGAATGGCCCTATTGGGGACGGTGGAACCTGTCCACAGTACAAATTTGACTAGCAAAAAAACCTGGAAAGGAGAACAAGGAATAGGAATGATGCACCAGATATGGAACAAATTTGAAGCCTATAATAACACCTATTTCATCTGTGGGCATAGAGCATACCCTTGGTTACCACAAAATTGGGCTGGGTCATGTTATTTGGGATATGTAGTGCCCTATATACATCATATTTCATCTTTGGATAGCCACCCTGGGACACGAGCAAAACGAGCCATTACAGAAACTGAAAGGTTCTTTGCTATAGCATTTCCCTGGTATGGAACAGGGAAGCTAGCAAGAGAATCTATAAACATGGCAGCAGTGTTGGAACAAATAGCCAATGATACTGCTGATGCTCTTAGTGATGTAAACGCAGAAATGGTGGCTTTGCGCACTGTTGCCTTACAAAACCGCATGGCTCTGGACTATTTGTTGGCAAAAGGGGGCACATGTGCAATCATAAAAACCGAATGTTGCACCTATATTCTAGATAGTTCAGAAAATATCACCAACCTGGTAAACCACATAAAGGAGGCCGTAAAGAAACTACGTCAACCTGAACAGTGGTCCATGTGGGATTGGATTTCAGGGTGGGGAGGAGCACTAGGAAAGCAAATTTTGGAAGTCTTAATTGCAATTGTGATGATAATAATTCTAATTAGTTTATTGATTGGTTGTTTAAAATTATTGTGTACAAAAGTTCTTATTGACGTCAACTCCTCCAGTACCAATGATGTCTGAATATGAGGATATTAAGGGTGAGACCTTTGATGTAGAATTTCTTAAACTTAGCGAAATAGATTGTCCTTAGAAAGGACAAAAGGGGGGAATGAGGAAATCTACATATTATAAGGGGTTAATTTCAGGTGCTTGCTGGGTAAAAGTTTTCAGACTTGACACAGGTTAAGAGTCGATGTGTAACTAGAGCTATTGCACGTACCTGGATTACAGCCAAGAACAGATGTCTGCCCACCTAATGAGAATGTAGAAGTGAAACAATGGGTTCCGTTTGAGGTACCCACTGACCTAACAACTTGCGACCGTAAGCAAACCTAGTCTCCAGATACATGATTAAGATTAAAGAGGACGTCCGGTTACACGATTCATGTCCTGTTATAGATGAACGGTTGACTTATGTGTCCAGGATCCTTCTGTCAATATGTCATAAGACCTGATGATTAATCTAAAATGTACTCTGATAGAGGAACAAAGGAATGTCAATCAAACTTGTTTGTTACACTGTATAAATATGGAACGCTTACGCTGTATCATTGGAATAGTAGCCTCACCCCTTGAGTGGAGGTACTGATTCCCCTTGCAAGTTAAATAAAAGGCCTGTCCGTCTGACGAATCCAAGAGTGTATTGAGTCATTACCCAGAGCTAAGAAGTAAGGCACTTCAACAGGTCCAAGGACCGATCCCTGCGGTACCCCACTAGTCACTGCCTGCCACTCGGAAAAAGAGCCGTTTATTCCAACTCTTTGCTTTCTGTCTGCCAACCAGTTCTCTATCCAAGTCAATACCTTGCCCCCAATCCCATGTGCCTTAACTTTACACGCTAATCTCTTATGCGGGACCTTATCGAAGGCCTTCTGAAAGTCCAGATACACCACATCCACTGGTTCTCCCTTATCTATTTTACCAGTTACATCCTCAAAAAATTCCAGTAGATTAGTCAAGCACGATTTACCTTTTGTGAATCCATGTTGACTTTGTCCGATCCTGTCACTGTTTTCCAAGTGCTCTGCTATTACATCTTTTAGAATGGACTCTAGCATTTTCCCCACTACCGATGTCAGGCTTACCGGCCTGTAATTCCCCGTTTTCTCTCTACCACCTTTTTTGAATAGTGGGGTAACATTAGCTACCCTCCAATCCATGGGTACTGTTCCAGATTCCATCGAATGTTGGAAGATGATCAGCAATGCATCTACTATTTCTAGGGCCACTTCCTTAAGTACCCTAGGATGTAGATTATCAGGCCCTGGGGATTTATCGGCCTTCAGTCCCATCAATTTCCCTAACACCATTTCCCTACAAACACTGATTTCTTTCAGTTCCTCCCTTTCATCAGACCCTATGTTCCCCAGCATCTCTGGGAGGTTATTTGTGTCCTCCTTTGTGAAGACAGAACCAAAATATTTAGTTGGTTTGCCATTTCTTTGTTCCCTATTATAAATTCCCCTGATTCTGACTGCAAGGGCCCTACGCTTGACTTCACCAATCTTTTTCTCTTCACATATCTATAAAAGCTTTTACAGTCAGTTTTTATGTTGCCTGCAAGCTTACTCTCATATTCTATTTTCCCCTTCTTAATTAATCCCTTTGTCCTCCTTTGTTGAATCCTAAACTGCTCCCAATCCTCAGGATTATTGCTTTTTCTGGCCAATTTATATGACCTCTCCTTGGATCTTATGCTATCCCTAATTTCCCTTGTTAGCCAATTTGTTGGCTTTTAGTCCCATTAGTTCCTCAAGTACTTTTTCTCTACTGATATTAATTACTTTAAGTTACTCACTCTAATTAGCCGCTTGGTTCCCCACTATTTTTGGTATGCTTTTTGTGTCTTCTACTGTGAAGACAGATACAAAATATTTGTTTAAAGTCTCTGCCATTTCCTTATTCCCCATTATAATTTCACCTGTCTCAGTCTCTAAGGGACCAATGCTTACTTTTGCAACTCTTCCTTTTTACAAACTTGTAGAAGCTCTTACAATCTGTTTTTATATTACTTGCTAGTTTACTCTCATTCTATTTTTTCCCTTTTTATCAATTTTTTGGTCATTCTTTGCTAGTTTCTAAAGCTCTCCCAATTCCTAGGCTTACTGCAACATTATAAGCCCCTGCGTTTAATCTAATACTATCCTTAACTTCTTTAGTTAGCCACGGATGGATCACTTTTCCCATGGAGTTTTTATTTCACAATGGAATGTATATTTGTTGAGAATTTTGGAATATTTCTTTAAATGTCTGCCACTGCTTATCTACCATCATACCTTTTAATCTAATTTCCCAATCTACCTTAGCCAACTCACCCTTCATACCTATGTAATTGGCTTTATTTAAGTTTAAGACTCTAGTTTCGGATTTAAGTATTTCACTCTCAAACTCAATGTGAAATTCTATCATATTATGATCACTCTGCCCCAGAGGATCTTTTACTATGAGATTACTAATTAACCCTGTCTGATTACACAATACAAGATCTAAAATAGCCTGTTCTCTGGTTGGTTCCATGAGATATTGTTCTAGGAAACTGTCTCCAATGCATTCCATGAACTCCTCCTCCAGACTACCTTTGCCAATTTGATTTTCCCAGTCTATATGAAGATTAAAGTTCCCCATGATTATTGTATTTCCTTTGTTACAAGCTCCTATTATTTGTTGAGTAATACTCTGTCCAATGGTATAGCTACTGTTTGGGGCCTATAAACTACTCCCACCAGTGATTTCTGCCCCTTGTTATTTCTTATGTCCACCCATACTGATTCTACTTCCTGATCTTCCGAGCCAAGATCCTTTCTCGCTACTGTTCTTATGTCATCCTTTATTATCAGGGATAACGCACCCCCCCCAACTTTTCCATTCTGCCTGTCTTTTCGAAACGTCAAATACCCTAGAATATTTAGTTCCCAACATTGGTCACCTTGCAACCACGTCTCTGTAATGGCTATTAGATCAAAGCCTTTTATCTCTATTTGTGCCACTAATTCATCTATTTTGTTATGAATGTTTCATGCATTCAAATAAAGAGCCTTTAATTTTAATTTTTTACCATTATTCCCTGTTTTCACCTTATTCGCTGATGCACTATTACTGTTAAACACTCTGTCCCTTCCTGTTACACTCTGCTTATTTTTACCCAAATCGCTATACTGCCCCATTGCCTTGACTTTCCTCTTTGGATTTCTAAATTTTCCCTCACCTGACCCCTCCCCTCCCCCTTTTTAGTTTAAAGCCCTATATACAGCCCTAGTTATTCAATTCGCCAGGACACTGTTCCCAGCCCGGTTTAAGTGGAGCCCGTCTCTACCGAACAGCTCCCTCATTCCCCAATACTGGTGCCAGTGCCCCATGAATCGAAACCCCTTCCTCCCACACCACTCTTTGAGCCACGCATTTAACGCTCTGATCTGCTTGTTCCTATGCCAATTTGCACATGGCTCAGGTAACAATCCAGATATTATTACATTTGAGGTTCTGCATCTTAATTTGGAGAAAGGAAAAGGAAAACATTTTTTTTAAATTTTACATTTTAAAAATCTTCAACAACAATTAAAACCTGAAAAATTGAGACTCCATACTTGTAATAGTTTACATTTCAGTGCCAGAGATGTTGTTTGGAAGTAATTAACACTTATCACATAGTTAAAAGGCTACTTAGACTGAAATGGACAAGACTTAACTTTCTGTGGTGAGTTTAGTTTGTATCTACTACGCAAGTACAGCAACTTCACGCCATTCAGTACATTTCAACGGTGAGGCAGAAAGCAAGATGCCGTTTTCGTGAAGCTAATGGTGGAGCAGTGCAACTCGGACAGCAATGTTTGGATATTTGAGTTTAAGCCCGTATCTGCCCCTCGCCTGAAGTTGCTGCACCATTTGTACATAAATCACTGCAAGTGACATTAGCTTCACCATGATTTTGACAGCAAATTATGCCCAATGTATTTTTATCCATTTTGATCATGTTTCATCAATAAGTATAAGGTTCCAGCAGATGACATTGAAAGTCTCTTGCAGCAACAATCATTCCATGGGAAAAGCTTCGAACGGCTCCAAAGTCTAGAATGGCAGCAATTTGCATTACTTATTAACTTACTTCAGCAATCGCACAATGAATTCTGAGATCCAGATCAATAGCTTACACTTCATTTTATTGGCTATTTGATGGACTGCAAGGGGTCAATTTTACAAGTAGTGCATAAATCATGCAGGCTGTTGATCGCCTTGCTCAAATTCCTGATTTGTACTTGACTTACACAAAACTCTGTGCTGCGAGCACTAACTTATAAAATTTAACCCTATAGGTGAAACAGGCAAGTCGTTAACTACTTATTATACCTATTAGTCTATTTATTGGCTGTTTTGTTGGCACAAGTGGCTATTTAACTGGCACAATATAGTGTTGTTTTACACAACTATACTGACCGTTTAACTGACTCAAGTATGGACTGGTGGTAAATAAGACTATCAAAAAGAGTTAGTTACTCTGTTTTTGCTCAAATGTAATGGCCACCAATCAAACTAGTGGGTACTCCTAATTTTATGTTGGCCAATTTATTCCAACATGAACTTGAAAACGGGAATGAGAGACAAACAGCCAATCACAATGTACTTGTAATAATGCCCATTTCAAACATCTCAAGTAACTCGATTGGCATGTGACCTGCAGTTACTAAGGGAATGCAGCCATACCCCATCTCAGGGCCAAAATTCCTCAGCCCCAAGGGTATTCCTGTGGTGCATGTCGGGCTTGACGTGGGATTTCTGATGGGGCCTGGGAACCCACAGTATCACCTGCTACTAATTTGCGCACAGGCACGGTGGGCGGAACCTCTTTCCAGCCCAAAGACAATTCCTGACATTGGAGGTGACAGGGCCAAGGGGAGGGAATTCCTCGCAGTAGCTTCCCTACCACTGAGCAACCTGCATGTCAGGATAAACCTGGCGTAAGGTTGGATCAGAAGTGTAATTGGGGCCCACCAATGGGTCCAGGCCTGATTCCTGGCATGGATCCTCACAGAAATTCTGACATTACATGGTTCTTTTTGGCCCCCTTATAAAAGGTGTCAATCGGGCCTTTCTTAATAAAATTTCCTGGCTGCTGGCACTGGCTTGGTGCCATGCCCTGCTGCCCTCTGGGTATAGATGGTGCTTGAGTGGTCATAATTCTATAAAAGTGTAATAAAAATATTGGCCCAGTAATTCGGGTCGGTGGCTTGCCACGCGTGCAAGCCCCGTATATGCACTTACCCGACGCGCTGACATTTCACCTCCAGGGACGCCTGGAATTCGTGTTTGAAAAAGAAGAATCCCGGGCAGCGTCTGACGTCACGCCGCCCAGGAGTGCAGCCAGCGCGAAGCCTGGAGCGCGCTGTGCAAGTGAGACACGCCCCTTGAGGTCTCAGTTTAATAGGACACGCCCCCAATGTTTCTCACAAGCTGCTAAGCATTTTTACATGCAAAGCAGCATTTTAAATAGGTTTTTGGTATTTTTATGAAGCTTTTGGTAACTTTTATAAACTTTTAAAAACGTTTACATTATTTTGAAGAATCTGAAGTAGTTTTAAACAGAATTAAAGCAATTTAAAGACTTTTAAAAGCCCTAAAATAATTTTTTATATTCCATTTATTTATTTAGCAATGTCGTCGTCATACGTGTCTTCACACTGTTCCCTTTGGGGAACTGTATGAAGTGGTGGAAGGATTTATGACCGTGATTAACGCTCATTCCGTGACCGTAACCATCTTTGAACCAGCCATTAGGGTGGTTAGTCCTATGGCGGGAGGGTTTTACGGGCTCCCACAAGCTATACAAGGAGGGGGGCCACCCACACCCACGGATGCAAATATCCCACTGGATGTCAACCCAGAATTTAGAGCCGGAGCTCCGACTCCACTTGCCGGGACTGTCTGGAGCGGGGTTCTGAAACCCTACCCCGTCTGGCCCAGCGGCGGGGATCCTACCGCTACGCCAAAGGCCCAATCTGATTAGCAACGTGAAATGGCTGGAATGAGCACAATTCACGGCATTAAAAGAACTCACAATTGAACTGATGATGACCTCAGCAATCTCCTCAACGAGGTGGAGGCGCAGCGCCTGCTCATCATTGGTAATGAGAAGTCAAAGGCACCGCAAAAAGGACAGCTGATAGCTTGGTCTTTCAAGTGGCAGCATAGGGCTCCAGTCACGGGGAGGGAAAAGGCGCAGGAAACGTATGGGTGTCACCTTTTGCGCGGAGTGGGCCTTTTGCGTAGCGGTAAGCATCCCCGCCGCTGGGCCAGAAGGAGTAGGGTTTCAAACCCCGCTCCAGACAGTCCCGGCAAGTGGAGTCGGAGCTCCAACTATAAATTCTGGGTGGACATCCAGCGGGATACTTGCGTCCGCGGGTGTGTGTGGCCCCCCCCCCCCATCAGATGGGTTGTGGGAGCCCGTAAAACCCTCACGCCATAGGACTAACCACCCTAATGGCTGGTATGAAGATGGTTATGGTCACGGAAGGAGTGTTAACGTGGCCAGAAATCCTTCCACCACTTCATACAGTTCCCGAAAGGGAACAGTGTGAGGATACGTACGACGATGACCTGTTGCGCAATGCACCTCCTTGAACCCTCAGTCGCAGATGCGAGGGGGCAAATCGTGCAATTGTTAAATTTTTCATTTTATTGACATGTAAAATGTTGGCCCAGTAATTCCCTTCCAAACGCGCGAGTACGGTCGGGGTACTTACGCGTCTGTCCGGAGGAAATGCCGGTTTTCAGCATGCACAGCGCATGCGGGGAAAACCAGCATTTCCTGTCCTCTGAATGCAGGGGTTCAGAGGCAGAACGCGTGCGACTGTACAGGCAGCGCGTGCGCAGTAAAATTCGCCGCTTTCATTCATGCTTTCAGTGAGGTCAAATCCTTACAACTTACACATGAAAAAAGCATGAGTACAGTTGCTCCAGAGGCTGCGGTTGTTTGGGAAAGGGAGGAAAGGTATTTTAAGAAATGCTGAGGTAAGTTTTAAAGTTTATTTTTGTTTTTTAAAACGGGTTTTCAGTACTGTAGGTAGAAGGATCAACTGTGGCTATGTGAATTGAATTTGCTGTGTTTATTAAATGTGAAAATGACTCCAACATTTTTAAGAAAGAAACTTTTCATCAGTAATATATTCTTTTAAGTAATTATGTATGTATGTCTGTATATATTCCTTTGCGTGTATGTATATATTCCTTTACTTATGTGTATGAATGTATGTATTTAATTATGACTTTCAGAGAAAGTAACTTATTGGAAAATCATAATTAAAAACATACATTCATACACATAAGTAAAGGAATATAAAACATACATACATATACGTAAAGGAATATATGCGGACATACATACATAATTACTTATTACTGATGAAAAGTTTCTTTCTTAAAAGTGTTGGAAATGTTACATTACTCATTTTAGAACACTCATTCTCACATTCAATTCACACAGCCACAATTGCTCCTTCTACCTACCGTACTGAAAACCCGTTTAAAAAAAAAATTTAAACTTTAAAACTAACCTCAGCATTTCTTAAAATAACTTTCCTCACTTTCCCAAACAAAAATATTGCCTTTCAGAAGCTCCACGACAAAATATATCTTCCTCCGCAGCCTTGGAACAACTTTACACATGCTTTTTTCAAGTGTAACTTGTAAGGACTTACCCTCACTGAATCCATGAATGAAATCGACGAAGTTCACTGCGCACGCGCTGCCTGTGCAGTCGCACGTGCTGTGCCTCTGAACCCCTTCGTTCAGAGGACCGGAAATGCCGGCGTTCTCCGCATGCACGGTGTTTCCTGAACGCCGGCATTTCACCTGGCCAGATGCGTGAGTACCCGGACCGTACTCACGCATTTGGACCCGAATTACTGGGCCATTATTAAATGATGAGAATGAATGTCACTCCAAGTGAGTGAAGAGAATAGCAGGTCTGTTAATGTTATTGTAGCAACATTTGAGGAAAAGAGAGAACATGCAATAAACAAGTAATAAATAAAATTAAAATGCACAAACATTTTCTCGTTGAAGATGTTGTCAGTTTCCGTCCTCTAAATATATATGTATATGAATAATCATGCATCATATATCACTGGTACTAGCTGTTAATAAAGAAGTATCTGCACTTAACTGAGCATTTGTTTAGAAAACAATACCTTCACTTTCTGAAAGTGCAACAAATTTGGCTTCAAGCCTGCACTTTAGCCAAAATCGGACTTGATGGATGAAAACTCCAACCTCTGCTCCTCTCCTAGTATCTCCACTGTCCCGATGAGGAAGTGGAAGAATTCAGGCAGCTAAGCATCCCTGTTATCATCTGAAAATCTTTCTGTAAAACAGGAAGTGAACACAGGACATTCCCTGGGGTCCTAGTGCCTGTCTTGTACCTGAAACTGTCCCATTTTTGTTCATGCTGACTTCACTGTGATGGTTCTAAAACAACAAAGTAAAAATTCAACAGAAATATTTGAAAAATGTAATGGGCTGGATTTTCATTGAGGAGGCGGGACTACAACTTTCGGGGTTGTAGACCCGGCTCCATCGAGTTCTAGCCAACTCATGCGATTTTGACTTGATTGACCTTGTTGAGCCCGCCCAGCAGGCTCAGCAGGCCAATTAAGGGCCACCCGGCAACAGGTGATGTCACAGATAGATATTTCATCTGTCAAGACCTTTTGACAGATGAAATATCAGCGTTTGACAGCTGTTTGAAGCTGTCAAACACTGACAATCTGTACTCCAGGTTAATTCCTTCCTCTCAGGATGATTTAGAGATCTCCCCGGAACAGAAAGCTGAATGCTGCAACTTTTGACAGCTCGCGGCCATTCTGCTTTCTGTGCCGGTGAGATGAGGGACGCCCGAGACCTGAAGGAAGGAAGGAAGGCTGTAAAGGTAAGTACATGTAAGTAAAACTTCTTTAAACACTTTACACACACCAAACACACTTACCTTTGCACTCATGCACCCATCACTCACCTGAACACTGGACATCTCGACCCCTCCAAGCCCTTCATCCCGACAGCCCGCCTCGCTAACTTGGCATGGTTTGGAGCCGTCGGGAATCCCACATTTCACCAATGAAAATAGGGATTAGGCTAAAAACTGCCTGTTAACTACCTGTTAACAGGCAGTTAATTGGCACTAATCCCCTTCCCGCCTCGGGGGGGCGGGTCCCAGTGCGGGGCGGGTATCCGCCTCCTTTGAAACTGGCATGGAGGCGGGTTGGGGGCAGGATGGGTTCGTGCCCCCCGATTTCGCGATTTTAACCCCCCACACGCCTCCAATCCCGCCTTCACGGCCCAATGAAAATCCTGCCCAATGAGTACATCCCACATTATTAATATGCAGTTAGAGATGTTTTAAAATGAATTGCCCAGTCAAGGCAATTTTAAGTGGCACTGGGATCAGCAAGCTTCAGTTGCATGTTCCTTCCCAACTGCAGCCTGACCACATTTCATAAAACGTACTGCAGGTCAATGGCAAATCAATAGGTATTTGCGTAACTGTTCTATAGCAATGTGGATTCAATAACTCTCACAGGAAAAGGGAGAGGGCGGCAACACTCATCTGAGGGAGAGGTTGGTAAAAAAAAAGGCTTGGGGCACGAAATTGAGGTGCTAACTTTTAACTTTTTGAAAAGTTAGCACCCGGCAAAATCCATTGAAAAATGTTGCAAAATTGGGCGTTTTCGCCCCAGGAGTGAAGTGGGGCGATAAATGAGGCACTGATGGTCTCAGTGGAGCGCTGCAGGGGTGCTATACTGCAGGGGTGCTGTACTGCAGGGGTGCTATACTGCAGGGGCGCTATTGCCAGAGCGCTACCCAATCTCAGCGGACTTGCGTTCAGCAATCAGCCTTCAAGCCTCGACTCCAGCTTAGTCCAGCTCTTAAAGGGGAGGTCATTTCAAGTTGCAGCTGCTCATTATCAGCGTTGCTGCTCGAGTGCGAGCTCTCAGCTACTGAGACAGCTCTGTGCCATGGCTGCTGCCAGGGAGAGGGAGAGGGCTACTCGATTCAGCGATGTGGAATTGGAGACATTGGTGGGGGCAGTGGAGAGAAGGAGGGAATCGCTGTTCCCTTCATCTGGCAGGAGGCCATCGCCACAGATATTCAGGGCCATCTGGTGAAAAGTGGCTGAGGAGGTGTCGGCCAGCACTGTCATAGCCGAACCCTTACACAGTGCCGGAAGAAATTCAACAACCTCAGTCGGGTGGTGCAGGTGAGTACATGCTTGCAGACCTTCTACATACCAGCCTCTGAACCTCTGTCTGTGCACACTGTGCAAACCACCACAACCCACCACTCAACCACCAAGCATCGGCATCTACTCAAACTCACATCCCCATCTCATGCCTTGCCTACATTCAAAGCTATTCAACCATGGCAGGCATATCTTCCACAGACATAGCTGGCCTGTCACTCATACAAGTTCCTCTTTTGCAGGCCAAGATGGCACATAATACGAGAGAGCAACAGCGGACTGGAGGAGGGGAACCTCAACTGCGAGGCCTCCCTGACCTTGAGGAGCGAGTGCTGAGGCTCATTGGCCTGCAGGTGGTGGGCGCCGTGGCTGGTGGAGACATCGACCCAGCTGGGGACAACAATGGTATCTTTATCCCCTCTCCTTTTCTCATCCCACTTCCCCATCAAAGCAGAAGCGTTTAACACTTTCCACCTCCTGATACTGTCTGCCCTCCTTGCTCCATACCTGCCCCCCTGCCCTCACCTTAACGCGAGTCTTGTGCCATTTATGTTTTTGGATAATCTCCCAGCAGATGTGGAGCCTGTAGCTGAGCCCCCCCAACACACTCGGGAGGGAGAGGAAGAGGAGGAGGAGGAGGAGGAGGAGGAGCCAAGCACTGCGTCATTGCATTTCTCAGCCGCAGGCACCAGCTCAGAGACTGGCACTATGCGTTCCTTAGAGATTAGCTTAGCGCAGGGGTCTGCACTGGGTGCTGCACCGGGGCCTAGCAGCCTGCAGCAAGGTCACTCACTTTTGAAGCGTTTTGAAGCGTTTCACTCTGCAGGCAACCTTTAAATACAGAGCAGACTTCCATGATATTGGGCCCCGTTGAGCGCTGAGCCAACCAGCAGTGTGTTCAGCGCTGGGCTCAGCGCTTCAATCATTTTAATGAGCAGGCAGCATGAATTTCACGTGCTGCCTGCATTGCTTTCAATGGGCGCGGGCAGATCACGCATCGCGATCCCCGCACCCGATTTTGGGCCTTATCCAATTTAGCCAGCTTAGACTCCCTCAGTACTGAACTAGGCCATCAGGATACTCAAGTCCTGTGCATCTACAGTCTTCTTCCCATATGTTGCCTGGCATCAGATGTCTATATGGGTGAGGTAGATTATAGTTTATATAGAATTAGCTTCCACAATATTTTAATAACATGACAGTTAAGGATGCAGTTATACTTCAGGTACCTTCTGAGACTTCTAGCTGTAACAATAACAGTCGCTTGCATTTATAAAGTACCTTTAATTTAGAAAAATGTCCCTCAGCAATTTAGACGGAGGTTGGGGTGGGTGGGGGGCGTGGGTGGCAGGGTGGTGGATAGATAAAATGGATAAAGGAACATATACCAAACCATGGTTGGAAAGTTAGGTGAGTTGACCAGAAAATAGGGCTGAGGCACCTGAAGGCAAAGGGAGGGGAATGCATGAAAGTTTATTAGAGTTTGTGAAAAAGTGACCAATTGGATAGATAAAGGGAATGCAATACATGTAGTATATGTCAATTTTCAGAAGCATTCGATAACAAGTCTCAGAAAGCAGTTGAGGCAGGGATCATCTTTTAAGAGAAAATTGGATAAATATTTGAAGCAGAAGGTGGCGCAAGGCTACGGGGAGTTCGAAGAGCAGTGAAATTAGTTTTGCTCTAGAAAAGAGATGATGGGTCAAATGGCCTCCTTCTGTGCTATAAACTTCCTTGGTTCAATGGCTGTAAAGCCAGAGTCGGAGAAGCAGAAGTTGCTGGAGAGGATATAAGGTTATAGAGACAGGATAGGGTCAAGCCATGGAGGGATTTGAAGATGAGGATGAGTATTTTACATTCACTGTTCTGGGGACGACAGGGAGCTAAGGTAAACCAATAAAGATGGACGAGCACAACTTATTGTGGGACGAAATATAGGTGACTGAATTTTTGAACAAGTTAGAGTTTATGGAGATTGGGGAAGGTAGGTTGGTAATGAGGGAAATTGAGAAATTGGGGTATATATTTGTCTTGGGTGGTTCTGCAAAACAGGCAATAGCAAATTGACAGCCTGTTTTAAACTCTGCCCAAATTTCTTTTCCATTCACTTATTGTCAGGCAGGTTAACTATACTACTGGAGCCCTTTAATCATTCGTAAGATTAACAGAAATCTGTTACTAAGTTCTTCTTTCAATGTTTTATGGCAAAGATTGCATAATATATTTGTGAAACTTTCATTTTCACTGTAATAATTACCAATGCGATCTGCAGTCTGGAAAGAAGCTTAGAAGTAGGTTGGCTGTTGCCCAAAAAGAAGCTTCATGCAATTGCATAAATTTGCACCTATTTTATTTTCCTAAGCCTTATGTTTATAACGGAACAGTCTCAAGGGGCTGAATGGCCTACTCCTGTTCCTATAATTTTCCACCTCATTATGCTCATTACACGCAGTTTCTATTCCACCATCTTGTTCACCTCCAGCTCAGAAATGGGACAGTTTCAAACAAATATAAATGTAAGTCAGTAAAATTCAGAATAAGGTAAATGCAAATCTGTTTATGTAAATCAGAACTCTTTTTTTGAGTTGATAAAGTAGAAGTTTAGGGACTGCACTTTCCCCTGAATGTTCTGACTGAGTATAACAGTCCAATTCTGTACAGAACATACAAATTAGATCACTTGTAGTTAGGAAATAATTCTAGAGCTCGACACTACAGTGGAGGCTGGATTTTAACACAGTAACCTAGTATTGCCAGGGTGGGGGCGATGACTGCGTGGATACTAGATTTGTTTACTTTTTAAAAAATATACCAAGTGACCACAAAAACTAAGCAAACTTTAAGTAGTTATAATTAAAAAGTAAAGATAACTAACAAACTTACATTTATACTGTGGCTCAATTGGTAGCACTCTCACCTCTGAGTCATGAAGGTTGTGGGTTCAAAGTCCCACTCCAGGGACTCGAGCATATAAAGCTAGGCTGACACTCCAGTGCAGTGCTGAGGGAGTGTTGCGCTGTTGGAGGTGCCGTCTTTCGGATGTGTTAAATCCGTGTATCTTTAGGTAATGTGTCCTTCAATCAATAGACAGAGACTGCAGAGGAACAATCAACAGGTGTTTACTGGATGAGGGTCTCTCAAAAACAAACAGTACAGATCCTTACTCAGGGTTTATATACAGGTGTGGTCACTGCCGGTACTACAGCATACAGGAGCTGTAAAAAGTAGTTCTCCCCTTAAAGGTACATACACTACAATTCCTCCCCTTTTAGATTAACAGTACCATAACATTCATTTAACAATTAACACATTTAACATGCAACATTAACTGAAAATAGTCCATTTATAAATTCAGTCTTTGGGGCGGCTTCCTGATCCTTTCTGGATAGCGCCTTTTCTGAGTGTCTTGCTCTTGGTGCGGAGGCGATTCTGGCCCCCTGTCGTCGGTTGGTTCATCAGCTTCTGATGCTACTGTTTCTGGGGTAGATGCTACCTGTATATCGGGTTCATCACCAGGTACGCGAGACATGGGGTTGACTCGTTCCTGTGACTCTAGGATCTGGTCGACATGGCGTCTCACAATGTTCTCCCCAACATCCACTGTGTACATTAGTGGCCCCTGCCGTGTACATATCGTTCCTGGTTGCCATCTCTCTGTTCGGTAGTCGCGGGCCAAGACTGGTTGCCCTACATTGAAGCTCCTTGTTGGCTTCTCATTGATGTGCTGCAATTGCTTATTCTCAACATCTCTTCGTACATTTGGTCTGAGCAAATCCAGACAAGATCTCAACCTTCGGTTAAAGAACATCATGGCCGGGGTCTGGTTGGTGACTGCATGTGTCGCATTTCTGTAGGCTAACAGGAAATTGTCCACCTTATGCTGCAGTGGAATGTCGTCATCACACATGGCCCTTACTGCCTTTTTAAAGGTTTGTACGAACCTCTCAGCCAATCCATTTGTGGCTGGATGATACGGGGTGGATGTGTAATGCCTTACCCCATTCCTTTTCATAAATTTCCGAAACTCTTCGGACACAAACTGTGGTCCTTTATCAGAGCAAATCTGCTCTGGCAAGCCGTTCCTGGCAAATATGGTCCGTAGGACTGCAATCGTTTTCTCCGTGGTGGTGGAGGACATTTTGATCAACTCAGGCCATTTCGAGTGCGCATCCACAGCTATTAAAAACATTGAGTCCATGAATGGACCAGCAAAATCAATATGCACCCATTGCCATGGAGAGGAGGGCCACTCCCATGGGTGTAGAGGGGCATGTGGTGGTGCATTTTGGACCTTCTGGCATCCTGAGCAGCTCTTTGTCAGGTCCTCGATTTGCTGATCGATCCCCGGCCACCACACATAAGCCCTAGCAAGGCTTTTCATTTTCATCCCTCCCAGATGGCCTTCGTGAAGCTCGTTGAGCATTCTCTCCTTTAACTTGGGTGGAATTACCACTCGGGATCCACACATCAAGGTCCCCTGGCATACTGACAGCTGTTCTCTTCTGGATGAGAATGCTGGCAACAGTGAGTCGCCATGTGTTGGCCCTCCCTTCACCGTCAAGTCACATACCCGAGACAGTGTCGGATCATTTTGGGTCTCCTTCTCTATATCCGCGTTAGTTACTGGCAAGCGTTCAATTATAGTCGAATAAAATATTTCGACAGGGTCCACTGCTGGTGCTTCCTCCGCAGTAGGCAGTGGCAGGCGTGATAGCCCATCAGCGTTTCCATGCTGTTTCGTGCCCTTATACTCTATTTCATATTGGTTCGCCCCTAGAAAAAGGGACCATCTTTGTAGCCGTTGCGCAGTCATCACCGGAACGCCCTTCTTTGGATTAAAGATGGAGACAAGTGGTTGGTGGTCAGTCAACAAGGTGAATTTCTGCCCGTGCAGATAGTGGTTGAACTTTTTCACTCCCCACACTAGGCTGAGGGCCTCCCTGTCAATCTGGGCGTAGTTACGCTCGGCTGAGGTTAGTGACCGAGACGCAAAGGCTACTGGTCTCTCCGAGCCGTCCGGGAATTTGTGCGACAGCACTGCTCCAATACCATAGGGTGATGCATCACACGCCAACCGAATTGGTAGTGCTGGGTTGAAATGAGCCAACACCTTTTTTGATGTGATCAATTCTTTGTACTTCTGGAAAGCTCGTTTACATTCGTCATTCCACTTCCATGGTACCCCCGTTTGCAGTAGGGTGTTCAGTGGGTGTAGTACTGTAGACAAATTCGGCAAGAACTTATGGTAGTAGTTCACCAGCCCGAGGAACGACCTCAGTTGTGACACCTTTTCCGGTGCTGGAGCCTTGACTACTGCCTCAATCTTTTCAGGGGACTTATGTAACCCCTCTTCATCAATAACGTGGCCACAATACGAGATCTGCTTCTGGAAAAACTTGCATTTGTGGCGATTAGCTCGGAGCCCATATTCCTTCAACCTAGTGAGCACCTGCTCCAGGTTGGCGAGGTGATCACTGTCATTTTCGCCCGTGACCAGGATGTCGTCCAAATAACATAGGGTCCCTGGAATCCCTTGCAGGACTTGATCCATTGCCCTTTGCCAAATAGCCGGAGCTGATGCTACCCCGAACACCAGCTGGTTGTATTGGTAGAGACCTTTATGAGTGTTGATCGTGAGGTACTGTTTCGAGGCTTCTTCTACCTCCATTTGCAGGTACGCCTGGGCCAGATCAATCTTAGTGAAGCGTTTTCCTCCAGATAGCGAGGCGAAAATATCTTCAATCCGCTGAAGCGGATATTGTACCGTGTGAAGGACTGGGTTCACTGTCACCTTAAAGTCCCCACAGATGCGAACCTTCTTTGGTTCCCCAGGCGTATTACTCAACGACCGCTTCATTACAGGAATGATGGGTGTAGCCCACTCGCTCCAGTCCACTTTGGACAGTACTCCAGAACGTTCCAAATCTTCCAGCTCTGCTTCGACGGCTGGGCGGATCGCATAAGGCACCGGTCTGGCCTTAAAAAACTTTGGGCTTGCATTTTCCTCTATTTTGATCGTCGCTGTTATGCCTTTTAGTGTTCTGAGTCCCTCCTGGAACACTTCTTGTGCGTCAGTTAGCATTTTTGACAGTCGTCCAGGTGTGACGTCATCATCCTTGTTGGCATCTACAGTCAGTGCTTGTATGGAATGCCAATCTAGCTGTATCTTCCGGATCCATTCACGTCCTAGTAGTGGTGGTCCTCCATCTGGCAATACATATAGGTCCATTTTTGGTGTTTCCTTGCCGTTATATATAACGTTCACCCTTATTTTTCCTTTGGGGTAGACTTTTTGCCCCGTGTACGTCTTCAAGACAATCTCTGTATCTCTCAAGGGTATATGTGAGAATAGCTGCTTGTAGTCCCTTCGGTTTACGACTGTTAGGGCTGATCCTGTGTCCAATTCCATTTTCACTTGGACTCCGTCTATCTTGAGCGTGACCCAGATAGTTTGGTGATACTCCATTTTGATTACATTATGTAGTTTCAGACAACCCAGCTCCTTGCTTCCGGAGTCTGTATCACTTTTCTGTTCGTCAGCACTACTCTCCGTCACCTTATGTACCTTTTTGTACTTCTCCTGTGGAGATTTTTTGCTGCTGGTTTTCTTTCCTGACCTGCAGACTCTTGCTATGTGTCCTACTTTTCCACACTGTCTGCACACTTGGTCCTTGAACCAACAATCCTTATGGTCGTGTGTTGTTCTGCCGCAGCGATAACACTTCCCTGCTTCATATGACATTTCATTTGTGCCATATTCTTGCGGTCTCCGTTGTATCCCTGCAGCGCCCCGTGCGGCTGCTTCGTGTGATACTGCCATGCTGAAAACATTGTCCAGCGTAAGATCCTTTTCTGATAGAAGCCGTTTCTGGGTTCCTTCACTTTGAAGCCCACACACAAACTTGTCCCTTAACGTATCTGCTAGTCCCGTTCCAAACTGGCAGTGTTTCGATAGCTTGCGCAGTTCCGTTAAATACTCAGCATTACTTTCGTCTTTATGCTGGTTCCTTTTGTGAAACTTAAATCTTTCTGCTATCAGCAGCGGTGTGGGTTTTAAGTGGTCCTGTAGGATTGCCACTATGCTTTCAAAATCCTTTTCCACTGGCTTCTCTGGGGTTACTAGGTTTTGCAGTAAGCCATACGTTTTTGCACCCATGGAATTCAACAATACCAGTGCTTTCCTGGCATCTGGCACTTCATTCACCTTGCAGTACACTTCTATGCGTTCTACATATGTCGCCCAATCTTCGACTTCATTGTCGAACGCTGTGACACTGCCACTCTTCGGCATCCCTGGGTCTGGTTAGACTGGCTAAAAATGGCGTCTCCCGCGCTCTCCCTTCTTCTCCGCTGGCTCAAAATGGCGTCTCCCGCGCTTTCCTTTCTTCTCCGCTGCGGCTCAAAAATGGTGTCTCCCGCGCTCTCCCTTCTTCTCCGCTGCGGCTCAAAAATGGCATCTCCCGCGCTCTCCCTTCTTCTCTGCTGCGGCTCAAATGGCGTCTCCCACGCTTTCCTTTCTTCCCCCGCGGACGCTGCTCAGCCCTTGAACACCGGCCACGCTCTGCACGTTTTCCTGCGCGCCTCTCTCGTTGATGCCGCTCGGTCCTGAACCCCGGCTGCGCTTTACCCTCTCTCTTACACCGTTGATGCTGCTCGGCCTTCCCCTGTGCCGTCGGTCGGCTCCAGCCGCCGCCATCCGGGAAGGGTCTGCACCGTACCTGCTGCCAGCCCGTCTCGCTGGAGTCTCCGCCGGATGGCCGATGCCCGTGCCCCTGGAATCGGCCTTCTTCTGCAGAGTTGCAGGTAGGTTCGAATCGACTCATCGCCAATGTTAAATCCGTGTATCTTTAGGTAGTGTGTCCTTCAATCAATAGACAGAGACTGCAGAGGAACAATCAACAGGTGTTTACTGGATGAGGGTTACTCTAAAACTAACAGTACAGATCCCTACTCAGGGTTTATACACAGGTGTGGTCACTGCCAGTACTACAGTATACAGGAGCTGTAAAAAGTAGTTCTCCCCTTAAAGGTACATACACTACAGGATGAGACATTAAACTGAGGCCACATCTGCTCTCTCAGGTGGATGTAAAAGATCCCACAGTACTATTTTGAAGAAGAGCAGGGTAGTTATCCCCGGTGTCCTCGCCAATATTTATCCCTCAACTAACATAACAAAAACAGATTATCTGGTCATTATCACATTGCTATTCATGGGAGCTTGCTGTGTGCAAATTGGCTGCCGCGCTTCCCACATGACAACAGTGACTCCATCTCAAAAGTACCTCATTGGCTGTAAAGCGCTTTGAGACATCCGGTGGTCGTGAAAGGCGCTATAGAAATGCAAGTCTTTCTTTCTTTTATCTTATGTTTCAGACATCCAAGCGTGCTTCACAAACAATAAATTACAACGTAGTTATGTTGCTATGTAGATGGATGTGACAGTCAATTTGCTCACAACAAGGTCCCACAACAACAATGAGATGAATAACCAATTAATCTGATTTTGTATGGTTTAAGTTGAGGAATGTTGGCCAGGACATTGGGAGAACTCCAGTGCAGTACTGAGAAAGTGCTGCACTGTTGGAAGTGCCATCTTTTGGATGAGATGGTAAACCAGATCTACCTATCCACCACGTGCATGTAAAACATCCCATGATACTACTTGAAGAGGAGCAGGGAAGTTATTTTTTCTTTTCGTTCCTGGGATGTGGGCGTGGCCGGTATTTATTGTCCATCCTTAATTGCCCTTGAGAAGGTGGTGGTGAGCCACCTTCTTGAACCGTGTGGTGAAGGTACTCCCATAGTGCTGTTAGGGAGGGTGTTCCAGGATTTTGACCCAGCGATGATGAAGGAATGGTGATATACTTCCAAGTCAGGATGATGTGTGACTTGGAGAGGAACTTGGAGATGGTGTTGTTCCCATGCGTCTGCTGCCCTTGTCCTTCTAGGTGGTAGAGGTTGCGGGTTTGGGAGGTGCTGTTAAAGAAGCCTTGGGGAGTTGCTGCAGTGCATCTTGTAGATGGTACACACTGCAGCCACGGTACGCCAGTGGTGGAGGGAGTGAATGTTTAAGGTGGTGGATGGGGTGCCAATCAAGTGAGCTGCTTTGTCCTGAATGGTGTCGAGCTTCTTGAGTGTTGTTGGAGCTGCACTCATCCAGGCAAGTGGAGAGTATTCCATCACACTCCTGACTTGTGCCTTGTAGATGGTGGAAAAGCTTTGGGGAGTCAGGAGGTGAGACACTCAATGCAGAATACCCAGCCTCTGACCTGCAATCGTTGCTACAGCCACTGACCTGCTCCTGGTGTTCTGGCTAACATTTATCCCTCAACCAATATCACTAAAACAGATTATCTGGTTATTTATTTCATTACTGCTTGTGGGGCCTTGCAATGTGCAAATTGGTTGCCATGTTTCCCTGTATTACAACAGTAACAATACTTCAAAAGTACTTAATTTGGGTTGTCCTAGGTTCATGAAAAGTTCTATATAAATGAAAGTTCTTTCTTTTAATTCATTAATAGGAAATAGTACCATAATAATTTTCAAAACTGTTTAGAGTTAAGATTTGTAAATTGTGTAAATGTAATTACATAGAATCATAGACATTTTTAAGAAATAGGAGCAGGAATAGGCCACTTGGCCCCTCGAGCCGCTCCGCCATTCAATAAGATCATGGCTGATCTTCAGCTCAAAGCCACTTCCCCGCCCTTTGTCTTGCAAAAATCTGTCTATCTCCACCTTAAATGTATTTAATGTCCCAGCCTCCATGGGCCAGAGAATTCCACAGAATTACGACCCTTTGCGAGCAGAAATTCCTCCTCATCTCAGTTCTAAAAGGGCGACCATTTATTCTGAAACTATGCCCTCGAGTTCTAGATATCCCCACGAGGGGGAACATCTTCTCTGCATCTACCCTGTCGAGCCCCCTCAGTATCTTATATGTTTCAATAAGATCACCTCTCATTCTCCTAAATTCCAATGAGTATAGGCCCAGCCTGCTCAACCTTTCTCCATAAGTCAACCCCCTCATCTCAGGAATCAACCGTGTGCATCGTCTCTGAACTGCCTCCAATGCAAGTATATCCTTCCTTAAATAAGGAGATCAAAACTGTACGCAGTACTCAAGGTGTGGTCTCACCAATACCCCGTACAGTTGTAGCAGGACTTCCCTGCTTTTATACTCCAACCCCCTTGAAATAAAGGCCAACACTCCATTTGCCTTTTTGATTACTTGCTGTACCTGCATGCTAACTTTTTGTGTTTCATGCACAAGGACCCCCAGGTCCCTCTGAGCTGTAGCATTTTGTAATCTCTCTCCATTTAAATAATAATTTGCTTTTTCATTTTTCCTGCCAAAGTGGATAACCTCACACTTTCCCACATTATACTCCATCTGCCAAATGTTTGCCCACTCACTTAGCCTGTCTATATCCCTTTGCAGATTCTTTGAGTCTTCTGCACAACTTGCTTTCTCACCCATCTTTGTATCATCCGCAAACTTGGCTACATTACACTCGGTCCCTTCATCCAAGTCATTAATGTAAATTGTAAATAGTTGAGGCCCCAGCACCGATCCCTGTGGCACCCCACTAGTTACCGTTTGCCAACCGGAAAATGACCCATTTATCCCGACTCTCTGCTTTCTGTTAGTTAGCCAATTCTCTACCCATGCTAATATATTACCCCCAATTCCGTGAGCTCTTATCTTATGCAGTAACCTTTTATGTGGCACCTTATCGAATGCCTTCTGAAAATCCAAATATACCACATCCACTTGCTCACCCTTATTCACCCTGCTCGTTACATCCTCAAAGAACTCCAGCAAATTTGTTAAACATGATTTCCCTTTCATAAAACCATGTTGACTCTGCTTGACTGCATTATGATTTTCCAAATGCCCTGCTACTGCTTCCTTAATGAAGGACTCCAGCATTTTCCCAATGACAGATGTTAGGCTAACTAGTCTATAGTTTCCTGCTTTCTGTCTCCCTCCTTTCTTAAATAGGGTTGTTACACTTGCGGTTTTCCAATCTGCTGGGACCTCTCCAGAGTCCAGGAAATTTTGGTATATTGCAACCAATGCATCCACTATCTCTGCAGCCACTTCTTTTAAGACCCTGGGATGCAGGCAATCTGGTCCAGGGGACTTGTCATCTTTTAGTCCCATTATTTTACCAAGTACTTTTTCCTTAGTGATAGTAATTGTTTTTAGTTCCCCACCTCCCTGTAGCCCCTTGATTATCCATTATTGGGATGTTGTTAGTCTCTTCTACCGTGAAGACAGATACAAAATATTTGTTCAGTTTTATGGCACAGAAGGAGGCCATTTGGCCCATCGTGTCTGTGCCAGCCGACAAAGAGCTTTCCAGCCTAATCCCACTTTCCAGTTCTTGGTCCATAGCCCTGTAGGCCACGGCACTTCAAGTGCATATTCAAGTACTTTTTAAATGCAATGAGGGTTTCTGCCTCTACCACCATTTCAGGCAGTGAGTTCCAGACCTCTGAGTGAAAAAGGTTCTCCTCAACTCCCCTCTAATCCTTTTACCAATTACTTTAAATGCCCGCATGCAACAAGACCTGGACGACATTCAAGCTTGGGCTGATATGTGGCAGGTAACATTCACGCCACACAAGTGCCAGGCAATGACTATTTCCAACAAGCGAGAGTCTAACCACCGCCCCTTGACATTCAATGGCATTACCATCGCCGAATCCCCCATCATGAACATTCTGGGGGTCACCATTGACCAGAAACTTAACTAGACCAGCCACATAAATACTGTGACAACAAGAGCAGGTCAGAGGCTGGGTATTCTGTGGCGAGTGTCTCACCTCCTGACTCCCCAAAGCCTTTCTACCATCTACAAGGCACAAGCAAGGAGTGTGATGGAATACTCTCCACTTGCTTGGATGAGTGCAGCTCCAACAACACTCAAGAAGCTTGACATCATCCAGGACAAGCAGTCCGCTTGATTGGCACCCCATCCACCACCTTAAAGATTCACTCCCTCCACCACTGGCGTACCATGGCTGCAGTGTGTACCATTTACAAGATGCACTGCAGCAACTCGCCAAGGCTTCTTCGGCAGCACCTCCCAAATCCGCGACCTATACCACCTAGAAGGACAATGGCAGCAGGTGCATGGGAACACCACCACCTCCAAGTTCCCCTCCAAGTCACACACCATCCTGACTTGGAAGTATATCGCCGATCCTTCATCGTCGCTGGGTCAAAATCCTGGAACTCCCTCCCTAACAGCACTGTGGCAGTACCTTCACCATACGCACTGCAGCGGTTCAAGAAGGCAGCTCATCACCACCTTCTCAAAGGGCAATTAAGGATGGGCAATAAATGGTGGCCTTGCCAGTGACGCCCACATCCCATAAACGAATAAAAAAAAAATCCCCCTGGTTATTGACCTCTCTGCTAAGGGAAATATGTCCTTCCACTCTATCAAGGCCCCTCATAATTTTATACATCTCAATTAAATCTCCCCTCAGCCGCCTCTGTTCTAAATAAAACAACCCCAGACTATCCAATCTTTCCTCCTAGCTAAAATTCTCCAGTCCTGGCAACATCCTCGTAAATCTCCTTTGTACCCTCTCTAGTGCAATCACATCCTTTCTGTAATGTGATGACCAGAACTGTATGTAGTACTCTAGCTGTGGCCTGTTTTATACAGTTCAAGCATAACCTCCCTGCTCTTATATTCTATGCCTCGGCTAATAAAGGAATGTATCCTGTATTCCTTCTTAACCACCTTATCTACCTGTCCTGCTACCTTCAGGAATCTGTGGACATTCCAAGGTCCCTCTGTTCCTCTACTCTTCTCAGTATCCTGCCATTTATCGTGTATTCCCTTGCCTTGTTAGCCCTCCCCAAATGCATTACCTCACACTTCTCCAGATTGAATTCTATTTCCCACTTTTCTGCCCATCTGACCAGTCTACTGCTATCTTCCTGCAGTTTGCAGCTTTCTTCCTCACTATCAACCATATGGACAATTTTTGTATTATCTGCAAACTTCTTAATCATGTCCCCTACATTGAAGTCTAAATCATTGATATACACCACAAAAATGAATGGACCTAGTACTGAGCCCTGTGGAACCTCACTGGAAGCAGCCTTCCAGTCACAAAAACACCCGTTAACCATTACCCTTGTTTCCTGCCACTGAGCCAACTTTGGATCCAACTTGCCACTTTGCCTTGTATCTCATGGGCTTTTACTTTTCTGACCAGTCTGCCATGTGGGACCTTGTCAAAAAGGTTTGCTAAAATCCATGTAGATTACATCAAATGCACTACCCTCATCAACCCTCCTTGTTACCTCCTCAAAAAATTCAATCAATTTAGCCAAACATGACCTTACCTTAACAAATCGATGCAGACTATCCTTGATTAATCCGTGACTTTCTAAATGATGATTTATCCTGTCACTCAGAATTTTTTCCAACAATTTACCCACCACCGAGGTTAGGCTGACTGGCCTGTAATTACTCGTAGAAACATAGAAGATAGGAGCAGGAGTGGGCCATTCGGCCCCTCGAGCCTGCTCCGCCATTCAATGAGATCATGGCTGATCATCCAAATTCAGTACCCTGTTCCTGCCTTCTCTCCATATCCCTTGATCCCTTTAGCCTTAAGAAATATATCCAACTCCTTCTTGAATATATTTAATGAATTGGCCTCCACTGCCTTCTGTGGTAGAGAATTCCACAGGTTCACCACTCTCTGGGTGAAGAAATTCCTCCTCATCTCTGTCCTAAATGGCTTACCCTTTATCCTTAGACTGTGACCCCTGGTTCTGGACTCCCCGACCATCGGGAACATCCTTCCAGCATCTAGTCTGTCTAGTCCTGTTAGAATTTAATAAGTTTCAACGAGATCCCCTCTCATTCTTCTAAACTCCAGCGAGTACAAGCCCAATCGACCCAATCTCTCCTCATACGTCATTCCTGCCATCCCAGGTATCAGCCTGGTGAATCTTCGCTGCACTCCTTCCATGGCAAGAACATCCTTCCTCAGATAAGGTGACCAATACTGCACACAATACTCCAGATGTGGTCTCACCAAGGCCCTGTACAACTGCAGCAAGACATCCTTGTTCCTGTACTCAAACCCTCTTGCTACGAAGGCCAACATACCATTTGCCTTCTTAACCGCCTGCTGCACCTGCATGCTTACTTTCAGCAACTGGTGCACAAGGACGCCCAGGTCTTGTTGCACTTCCCCTTCTCCCAATCTATTGCCATTCAGATAATAATCTGCCTTCTTGTTTTTGACACCAAAGTGGATAACCTCACATTTATCCACGTTATATTGCATCTGCCATGCTTCTGCCCAATCACCCAACCTGTCCAGATCATACTGGAGTTTATCGGTATCCTCCTCACAGCACACACGCCCACCAAGCTTTGTGTCATCTGCAAACTTGGAGATATTACATCTAGTTCCCTCATCCAGATCATTAATATACATTGTGAATAGCTGGGGTCCAAGGACCGATCCCTGCGGTACCCCACTAGTCACTGCCTGCCACTCGGAAAAAGAGCCGTTTATTCCAACTCTTTGCTTTCTGTCTGCCAACCAGTTCTCTATCCAAGTCAAAACCTTGCCCCCAATCCCATGTGCCTTAATTTTACACGCTAATCTCTTATGCGGGACCTTATCGAAAGCCTTTTGAAAATCCAAATACACCACATCCACTGGTTCTCCCTTATCTATTTTGCCAGTTACATCCTCAAAAAATTTCAGTGGATTAGTCAAGCACGATTTACCTTTTGTAAATCCATGTTGACTTTGTCCAATCCAGTCACTTTTTTCCAAGTGCACTGCTATTACATCCTTTATAATGGACTCTAGCATTTTCCCCACTACCGATGTCAGGCTTACCGGTCTGTAATTCGCCGTTTTCTCTCTAGCACCCTTTTGAACAGTGGGGTAACATTAGCTACCCGCCAATCCATGGGTACTGTTCCAGAGTCCATCGAATTTTGGAAGATGACCCGCAATGCATCTACTATTCTAGGGCCACTTCCTTAAGTACCCTAGGATGTAGATTACCAGGCCCTGGGGATCTATCGGCCCTCAATCCCATCAATTACCCTAACACCATTTCCCTACAAATACTGATTTCTATCAGTTCCTCCCTCGGTCTATCTCTTTCTCCCTGTTTAAGCAACAGTACAACATTAGCAGTCCTCCACTCCTCTGACACCACACCTGTAGCCAGAGAGGGTTGGAAAGTGATGGTCAGAGCCTTCGCTATTTCCTCCCTTTGCTCCTGGGCAACTGGGCGACAAGAGCTATTCTCTTAACAATGATACATGATACATGAGACACAAGAAGCTAAATGCACTTGTTTGCTAAGATTATGTATAGAGAGTTCATACTGCCTTCAATACTATTGTATTGCCAAGAGTTTAAAATACTAGGGGGAAAAATTGAGTCGCGCCCCCTTTGGGGCGCTAACTTCGCCGGGGTGCTACTTTGAGCACCCCAAAAAAATTAGCGCCCCCGCAGCCAAAATTCATCGGATTGCCCCAAGAGGGAAGCAGGGTGCTACTGGAAGCACCCCGCCTCCCACTCGGGGCTCTGCAAGGGAATATCGCGGCATGTCGTGCCGTGGTACTGCAGGCCTTCCTCCCCTTCTTAAAGGGGTGGGGCCTAGTGCAGCATGACCCGGGGCCCAGCTGGGACACCAGGGATCAGAGTGCCGGCAAAAGAGCCCGGCACTCAAGAGGAGTGTCGGACTCACAGAGCGCAGCCGGCACTCCGCGGGGGCGGGGGGGGGCTGCGCAGGGGGGGAGGCTGCTGAGGAGGCCGGGGGCGGCAACGGGGGCAGGTGCTGGCAGGCGGCCAGCAACAAAAGTGGCCACCCGGCACCTCGCCTTTAAATAGCGCCTCCCCGGCTGCAGGTAGACACCCTTGACCCAGTCGGACATAGCGTCCGGTGTAAGTCAGGGGGCGATACCGAAGATCGCGGCTGGGGCATGAGCCAGGCGCTGCACACGACAATGACGTCATTGCCGGTGGTGCAGCGCTACGGGGCGCTAACGGTTACTGCCGCCGCTAACCTCCCGCTGAATTTCGTGGGAGGCGTTGGCGGTGCCGTGCCCGGGCGCTAGTTGCTTTACGCCTCCCATTAGCGCCCTAAGACGGCGCTAACGGGAGGCGCAAAGCAACCAAATTTTCCCCCCCTAATGGTTAAGGACTGCAGAACCTTGTTATTTAATTAAACAATTTCTTAAAAGGGTTTTATAGCAAGATAAAGTCTAACACCAAGGGCGAGAAATTGAGCTTGGTAGCACCTGTTTTCTGGCCTCTGTGAGTGCCCTTAGATTTCCAAACTGGCGTCCGCATTACTTGTGACACAAAGCACCATCTTGGTACAGGTGTCAGCGTGCGTGCAGTGAACGCCTGTCCGATGTATGCAGAGCAGGCAGCTCATGACGTCAATCAAGTGCAACACTGATTTGACACCCGCGCTGCCATTCTGCAGCTCAACGGTCCAGCTGATGCCCTCTCTTACGCTCGTACAGCTGAGCGCATGTTAAGCAGCAACAAGGACCCCCCACCTGCGCTACTTAAAGGGATCATCAACTACTTACAGGTTAATTGCTGGTTGATTTCAACTGGCAGTTGCTACAATTCTACACATTTTTGGTGCTCTCCATAGTTGTTTCAAGTTTCAGAAGTCTACAGGGAGTGGTGTGGCAGGTGCTGAAGTACTTTTTGCTGACTTCAAGGCTTCTGCACAACTTAGTTGCTCTCAGACATGGGTGCACTAGTAGGCCTTCCTCTTGGAATCAAGCATCATTGGGAGAATGGGCAGAAGACACGAGCTGTTAGAAGTGGGTGGAAGAGGAGGGGAAGAAGGGCTCTCAGCAGGAGGCCATATCCACCCATGGTGTTCAGGGAGCAATTCTCCTACCTGAACCTCAGTGAGGAACAATGTGTGAGAGGTCTACGCTTCACTAAGGACGTCCTCACTGACATCTGCCGTCTGCTGAAGCCACAACTCCAACCTCAGAGCAGGGCAAGGACTGCATTGCCAGTGGCTGTGAAGGTGACCGTGGTGATGAACTTTTATGCGTCGGGCTCCTTCTAGGCTGGTGCTGGGGATATTAGCAATATCTCGCAGTTTGCCGTCCACTGTTGCGTATGGGAGGTCACTTAAGATCTCTATTCAAAGCGAGCTAAATTCATTTAATTCCCTCCTGCCAGAAACAAGCATGCGGAGCGAGCACAAGGGTTTTCTCGGATTGCTTGCTTCCCCATGATGCTGGGTGCCATTGACTGCACGCATATTGCTTGGCGCCACATGCCAACTCTGCCCTACACTGGAACCGAAAGGTATTCCACTCCCTCAATGCTCAGCTGGTGTGCGACCATAGGCAGCGCATCATGCAGGTCAATGCCCGGTATCCTGGCAGCAGTCATGGTGCCTTCATTCTGCGACAGTCCGCTGTGCCAGCTGCACTTCAGCCACCACGGCAAACCAAAGGGTGGCTACTGGGCGACAAGGGCTATCCACTGATGGTATGGCTCATGACTCCAGTGCACAACCCACACACACGTGCGGAGCATGCATACAACGAGAGCCATGCCGCCACAAGAAATGGTGTGGAGATGCTGGTGTTGGACTGGGGTGGACAAATGTAAGAAGTCACACAACACCAGGTTATAGTCCAACAGTTTTATTTGAAATCACAAGCTTTCGGAGCGCTGCTCCTTCGTCAGGTGAAGTGGAGAGATCTCGCCACTTCACCTGACGAAGGAGCAGCGCTCCGAAAGCTTGTGATTTCAAATAAAACTGTTGGACTATAACCTGGTGTTGTGTGACTTCTTACATTTGGCCACAAGAAATGTGATAGATGATAGCAACGATTCCACTGCCTGGACCACTCTGGAGGAACCTTGCAGTATTCGGCTGAGCGTGTCTCAAGATTCATGCTGGTCTGCTGCATACTGCACAACATTGCCATCATGAGGGAACAGCTCTTGCCAGCAGCTATCAGGTGAGAAGTTGAGGAGCAGGAGTACAAGGAGGAGGAGGAAGAGGACGTGGAAGAAGAGGATGCAGAAAAGGAGGAAGAGGAAGGGAGGTGGCAACTTAGATAGCCCCTTTCTGCTCGGGCTGTACATGAAGAACTAATTTGAGTGTGATACCAGTAACCACAATCCCAATTCCCCATTCACCAACATTCCCACACTCCTTACCGTCCCTCTGTTACCTGACAATCACAGCGTCCTCTTGGTCACAATGCAACAATAAAAGCCACCACAAAATAAACATTCCAAACCAAATTGATCAATGAAATCATGCCATATTGCATACAAAAGTAAACTAATCACCCTTGTGCATTCTTCTATATGTCTTTGCCTGTCCTCGTGCTCCTATGCAGTGCTACCCCACTGGCTGCAGCATGGCTGATGAAAGGCTGCTGACTTTCAGTGTGGGAGACTGCAGATGGCCTTGGAGGATGACCTCGAGCAGCTCTGGGCCTAGAAGGCCCGGTTTCAGGCTGCACCAACTCAGCATGGGCGGCAGCAGTCTGGGCTGGCAGGCTGACAGACAACAGCAAGGGCATTGGTGGAGTGGCAGGGGTGGGAGGAAGAATGCTGTCATCCTGAGAGAGGGCAGCAGGCTCATGCTCCACGGAGCCACTGCTACTCCCCCGGGGCCGTGCCTCAGCAATCCTTGTAATCTGTTGGAGGACAAATTGCTGGACTCCTGTGACACCGTGCAAGGCCCATTGAACACTGGTGGCCACATCCATGATGGCAGCAGTCCAAGCTTGCATGACAGCATGTTGACTTTGCATGACTTCAGTCTGAGCTTCCACTATAGCACTCAGACTTTTGGTGGAAGCTGCTTGTGGTGCAATGGAAGCTGAGACATCGGCCATCAGATGCTGCATCATGGTTGGGTTCCACAAGTGTTTTGATGGAGTTGGCCACCACTACCATGCTGGAAAGAATGGGCTCCAAGCTCTGCGCAAAGCCCTGTGCCAAGTTGGTGCTGGACTCCTCCATGATCCTTGATACTGAACGCAGGCTTTCTGGCAGGCTTCCAAATGCACCAAGCATTTAGTTGTGCACACCCATCAGCCTTCTTCTGTAGCCTGGCCCATCAAAGTCCTCATCTGAGTCCTCTGCAGCAGAACTCTTGTGTGTGTCCTCACCCTCCGGCAAGCTGGCACCTGCGCTATCCTTGCCCCCTGCCCTGGCTGCAGTGCCTCACCACGTGCAGATCCTACCTCTAACCTATCCTCTAAGTTACGCGCAGTGTCAGTATCTGAGCTGGTGGCCGCAAATGTGAAAATAAGGGACAGTGGCCTAGAAATTGGGTTGAGGCGCCAAAGTGGCGCCAAGTTCGCCTGGGCGCTGATTTTTGCGCAGCGTTCGGAGCATTAGCGAACATCAGAAATTCAGTTTCAGCGCCCCTAGAGGGTGACGGGGCGAGGCTTGAGGCGCTCCGCGTCCCTCTTGGGGCGCTGAAACTGAATATCGCAGCGCAACGTGCCGCAGCGCCACACGCTGCGGCACGGCACGCTGTGGTACTGCAGGCCTTCCTCCCGTTGTTAAGGGGGAGGGGCCTGCAACAGCGCGATCCCCGATCGCAAGTGCCGGCAAAAGAGCCCGGCACCGAGGAGAAGTGCCGGGCTCTCGGGAAACAGCCGGCAATGCCGCGGGGGGGGGGGGGGGGGGGCGGTCAGGAGGCCGGGGACGGAGGTGCTGGCAGGCGGCCGCCGAATAAGGCGGCCGCCCTGCACCTCCACCTTAACTTGCGCCACTGCCGGCACAGCAAGGCCCTGTGAACCGGGCGCGGGTAGCGAACGGCGCTACAGCGGTGTTCACTACCAAATATCGCGATCGGGGTGCTAATGGGGCGCTGCGCACACCGATGACATCATCGGTGGTGGCGCAGCGCAACAGGCTAACGCCACCATTAGCACCCCCGCTGAATATTGCGGGAGGCGCAGCCAGTGGCGCTACAGCCACTGACTGCCCTCTTTAAGTGCTAATAGGTGGCGCTACATACCCAATTTCTAGGCCAGTGTGTCTTTAGCATCACTCTGTTCGTGGTGTCCCTCCACTGCCTGGCCAGGTTGCAGTTCTTGAGTATCTGAAAGGAAAAAGACACAAGAGTAAGGTTGTGGTGAGGGGAGTGGGATGGGGTGGCGGGTAGGGAGGGGGAAGTAAGAGTTACATGCTTACGCCATCTGGAACTTGTAAGTCAGAAGAGAGTGTGGGATGGGGAGGAAGTGGGATGTAAGAAGGAAAATTAGGTATGAGGATTCTGTCATCGTCAATGGTTTCAGCCCCGCCACTGGCCACGGCCTCAGCAATGACCCTTCTGATAATGGCCAGCACCGTTTCCTCCATGGGGGTTAGAGCACGCTTCTCCCCCTCCGGTTAGTTCCTGCTGCCTTTGGTTGTGCGCCACCTTTTCCTGCAAGAAAGAGGGAAGTGTGTCAGTGAGTGTTGTGCAATGTATTTGGGTGATGAGGCTGTCATGGTTGAATAGCTGGCAGTGTGTGCATGCTGTGAGATGTGGGTGTGAAGCTTGTAACAGTGCTAAGTGTGTGAGGGTGAGGTGAAGCATATGCATGTTAGGTATGAGTCCTGATTGATAGTGATTGCTGGTAGGTGAGTGATGGGGGTGTGGAGCAGTCTGTGAGGCTCATGGTGCAGTTGGTGGGAGTTGGCATTTGAAGATCTTGACCACTCATGTGAGGTCATTAAATATCTTGTGGCACTGCATCCAATTCCTCGGGGCTAGACTCCTGGCATTGACCTCCATGGCTATCTTCTCCCAATGCCTTTTCACCATGTGTCTGGATGGCCATTTGGCCCCCTGCAGATACAGGACATCTCTCCCCCTTGCCACCTCCTCCACCAAGTCTTCCAGTGTAGCATCGGAAAACCTGGTTGCCTGCTCTCTCCCATATTCAGCCATTCTTCTGTCTTTCTAATGTCAGATTCAGCTCACACAGGACTCCCAGCATCTGCTCCAGCCACAATGCACCTCCCCTTTAAGAGGTGCAGGCTAACTTTAAGTAGTGCAGGCTAGCTTTAAGTGGTACCAGCAAGTTTCAATTTTGGGCCCCCTGCTGATGCATGCAGCCAATCAACAGTGCGTTTAGCACTGGCTGCACACAGAAATCATGTAAATGAGCAGGCAGCATGAAGATGCCATGCTACCTGCATTACATCGAATGGGCACAGGTTAATTGCCCATCGCGATCACCACGCCATAATTGGGGGTTATCCTATTTAGCCCCCAGAGCTTAAAATAATTAAACCAAAATAAGATCCGAAATTTAAAACCTAAAATTGAAAAACACTTTTAGCAATGTTCCCTCTAAGCTGTGTGCGAGCACGGCCACATAGTAATCTGGAAGGCACCGCGCAGGCTGCTCACAACCTTTGCCATCTGAAATACCGCACATGCGCAGAAAACGTAAAGGGACCATGTATTGAAATAAACAGGCCGCGCACAAGAAAGACAATTTAGAGGAAACATTGTTGATAAGACTCTGTGGCATAACGGCGGAAGAAATTAAAGTCACATTTCCATAGGTGTGACATTAAAAACCAGCTTTAACTTGTTTTCTTGTGCTATAAAAATGATAAACAAATTCAATTCAGATCGATCTTTTTTTCCAGCTGAAAACCTGCTATAGGGTGTTACAGACTGTATCTTGGTCAGCCAAGTGACATAAGAAATATTTTCACTCACAAGATGTCAACCTCGCTGTGGAGATATATTATATATGCTGGTTGGCTATGACAATTCCTCTATTTCTCGCTCTATCTTGTGTTGGTATGATTTAGATATTCTTACATTTGCTTACTTATCAAATGCATAGTACTTTGCAAAATGTCACAGTTTCATCGAACATAGGCAATCAAATATTTTAACCTTATGGAATTTCCATTCGACTCAATCAACGCCATTTGAATAAAAAATATATTTTGTCCAGTGTTTTTAAGCGAGAGATAAATATTGCATCAATTTCATTGCTGATTTCATGCAGCGACTATTCCCACAAAGATTGAAATTCTTGAATTTAGACACATCAAAAACTAACAACTTTTGAAACTTCAACACACACCAGAAATAAATAACAAGCGATAAATAAACAGATCAAAACATTACGTGGCATCTGCTTGCGTGAAAAGCAATTGGCGCAGCATTGTCATCCAACCTTGGCCCTCAACATACAAGCTGTCCAAACAAGAACATGAAACTGATGTGAAACTAAAAAAGGGGGCGGAGGCACACCTTTCAATTTTGTTTGTGTGGTTTCTCATAGTAAGCTATGGACAGACCCACATTTAAATGGATGTAAATCGTTCCTACCTTTAATCTCCAAGAAGTCCCAATTTTCTGGTACTTTGAACCTGTTCTGTTTTCTTTTATTTCTTTGTTAAGAATAGCATAAATCAGCAGCATCGTTCTATTCGACTGCGCTAAACACCCAAAATGTAAAAGGATCCAAACACACAAGCTGTCACCTAACCAGACAGTTTAGGGTTCATGTAATACAAAAAGTACAAAAAACTATCAGGGATTAACTCTCTGTGCAAAGCCAAACAGTGCTAACCTTTGTGTTGTAGAGGCATCGGCTGCCAGAATTGTGCTGAGCCTGTGCCATCAAGGGAAGTAATCCCATCCTTTTGACATTCCAAAAAGACCAATGTGATTACTGACTATTGTGAATCTTGCTGTACAGCTAACTACTGCTGTTCTATCATGCTACTGTGTTGTGTGGAATGATTAGCACTATTATCTGTCACAGTATTTCTTTCTTTGTTTCTTTCCTATGGATCTAAAAAAAAATCTTCTTACAACCAACCACCCTTCCCCCTCCTCCCCATCAGCCCACCACCCCTCCACATCCATGATATCCTTCTTGATTGGGAGGCCAAGATAATTCAGTTCGTGGCTATCATTAGGGAAGCAGTAAATGCTCTTTTATTGATCCACAAACCAGGAGGCAGACTTTAGAAGGTCGAAAGGGGCTCCTTTCCTGACAGTTCTTACTTCTTTTCTACAGATGCCACTTCAGACAATGAGTCTGAATTAAAAAAATATACATACCTGTGTTTCAGTGCTGGTCTAGTCGGAGTGTAGGAAGTCTAGAAGCAGAGTGCGCACCCATTTTCTTTGGCAGGCTTCATGTACCAGTCTCATTGGTTGCAAATTTGGGGGCTTCTAATGAAGAACAACAACAACAACTTGTATTTATATAGCGCCTTTAACGTAGTAAAACGTCCCAAGGTGCTTCACAGGAGCATTATTAAACAAAAATTGACACCGAGCCACATAAGGAGATAGTAGGGCAGATAAAGAGGTAGGTTTTAAGGAGTGTCTTAAAAGAGGAAAGAGAGGTAGAGAGGCGGAAATGTTTAGGTAGGGAATTCCAGAGCTTAAGGCCTTGGCAGCTGAAGGCATGGCCACCGATGGTGCAGTGATTAAAATGGGGCCAGAATTGGAGGAGCGCAAATATCTCAGAGGGTTGTGGGGCTGGAAGAGGTTACAGAGATAGGGAGGGGCGAGGCCATAGAAGGATTTGAAAACAAGGACATTTTTAAATTTTAGAACAAGCTCACATTCACTGTGAGATAGCATGACTCCCCCTCCCCGTCTCCTCCTTTTCTCCTTCCGCTCATATGCACGCTACACTAGCAGGATTTAGATGCCAAAGAACCACCACATACACGTGATCCTTAAAAAAACTTTTTAGAGACAATTATCTTTGTTGTTGTGAACATCCCAACTAGTCACTAAACAAAACTTTGGCAGGGCACCAAAAAACGGGCATTGTGCACACAGAGTTGGGTGTTGTGCACATGTGTGTTATTAGATTAAAAAGAAATGAGCCAAACCAGAACCAGACTGACAAAGGACTGCAACTGGCTACATTCAGACTCCTGAAATTCAGATAAATATGCCTCAGTTGCATATAGATCCCTAAATGGAAGTACATAAGGGGTATGATTCTGATTACATTGGGTTCTACAGATTCAAAAATGGAGCAGCCGATTGTGATCTGATAACATCCTAACACCAGTGCACTGTGTAGACTGAGCAGGAGGGGGCTGCATTAGGGAACGTCATGGGTGTATGGCAGCTCAGTCTACCGAGTGCTGACTGACCCCAGCCATGACCCAGTTGTTCCTACAGTACGATAATAGCAACATTTCTGAAATCTGCTGATTCAGGGAGATATCGTGCTGACACATACACTTACTCCACGCAGGGAACAAGTTTCTGTTCATTTTATATAATACAAGCCTGTATGTTAAGGGACTGTCACCATTTTCAAGATCACTATTGACAAATTTTTAAACACGTTGCAGATATTTGTTGGTGTGGAAAATATTTTGAACATGTATTGCATGCACATTCATGTCCCATTGAAATAAAGTATTAGCAAAATGACAGGAAAACTAAAGGGTATTATTTAATATATTAACTTAATTTGCTATGTAGTGTTAGAGTTTTTGGGGTCAGTGAAGGGCACAGGAAATAAGGTTTCCGGAGGGGCCTGAGCATCTGCTCTGGATAGCTGGTCAGTGCTGAAGTTTCAAACAGCACGGGGTAGGTGGGTGCCTGAGATGCACATGTAGTGCTGCGGGCCCTTATTAGCCCCATACAAATGAGATGCCCTCCTGGCCCCTTTGGGGAAAAAAATTGCCCATCTTCGGGAGGCCAGGCTTCTCTGCCCTGGAGCCTCTCCCCACCCACCCCATTCCCAATAAATCCATTTATGTAATGTTCAACAGCGAATTTTGATTCAGGCAATTTGTCAGATGTAGATACCTGCTCCACAAATTTAGATTTATTTTCTAAAATGGTGCTATCCCAGTGATACATATAAAAGCTTTGAAATTAAGGCCAGGATTTCGGCGACTGGGGTTGGTGTCACAGTCCCAGCCCGCTGCCTACTGCAGCCCGCACTCTCCAAGTGATTTTACGTTAATAGGGCTTGTTAAGCCCGCCCTGCAAGGTTCCCGGCCAATTAAAAGGAAACAGGCCTGATGATATCATTTGATGACGCATCATCAGCCGGTTTCCTTAATGGGACCATATCCAAATTGATTTTGACAATTCTGCTGTCAGTGTTCTACAGCACTGAGGTGCTGCAAACACTGACAAGCACTGCACAAAGGTGCACGGCTGCACCCAGACTCTCCCATGACTCCTTCCATATGCTTATAGAGGGAGCCACAACATGCAGGGAGGTTCTCTTCCCTTCCCATGGGGGGGAAGAGACCTCCCCAGGAAATCAACGCAGCCTGGTTGCACATTGCACAGGAGGGCACAAGCAAGGTTGTCATTAGGAGGACCAGGCTGCAGTGACGCAAGCCTTTCAATGATCTCAGTAGATCACAAAATGTTACTGCCATGCCACACTCAACCTCATCCTGCTGTGCCACTTATCACATCCACATCACTCTGCCTTCCCTACCCTACCCCTGCACATCCTTACTCGCACCAACTTACCTTGCACCTCCACCCATTCCTCTCTATCTACATTATCACTTCCCCATCTCACTAACCACCCCTCACACTCACCCTCATCCTATTGCAAGCATACCAACAAACAACACACAAGAGTAGGCACTTGGGTGGTTTAGCCAATGTTCATGTGAAGTTTCTGGTAATGTGCTGTCAAACATTGAAACCTTTATTTTCAGCACTTTGCGTTCTTTGACAGATTTGTGTGCACCTTTGGAAGTGGCTTAGTGAGTTGTAATGAATGGTGAGGCATAACGGTACCTACCCCCCGCAATGGTGATGAGTGTGAAAGGAATGGCTTGGTCATTGTAGGGATGCTTTATGGTGTTGGTGTGGTGTGGTGCCAACCTGGTGCATCATTTGGCATCCAGGGTGTACAGCATCAAGTGAAGTAAATCTGGCAATGGTGAGGCTACCCTTGGCGTCCCAGGCAGCAATGTGGTTGGGTGCTGATGCCCTGTGCAGCATCAGTTGATTGCGGAGAAGGTTGGTGTTGTTGTTGTTGCTGCTGGTGTGCCAGTGATGCTGGTGTTGGGGCTGATCTTGGTGGGATTCTGAGGACCAAGATGAGATATTTTCAAGGGCAATGACGCTGATGAAATAGATTGCAGGTGAGGGCGAGATGACAGACGCGATCTGTCAATGGTGAGAGAGGTTGTTCCAGTGACGTGGCACTTGATAATAGAGAGTTGGCTCCAAACACTTGCAAGCTGCAGAAAGCTCACTCTGTCTTCCAAATGCAGTAACCAATAGTTTCTGAGCTTTGAAAGTGATCAACTGTAACATGGGATCTTTTATACAACTTTGGCAGCTGTCAGGTCATGAGATAATTCAATGCTGAATCCACTCACGACATGCTGAGCTGACATGTTCCCCGAGCAGTTAATTGGATGTTAACAACCCATTTAATGATGTGAATTGCCTCCCCCCGCTGCTTGGTGTCAGGTCTGTTCAGCGCCGACAGACCCGACACGTGGGATACTCGCGTGGAGGCAGATTGACAGCGGGTTCCCTACCCGCTGTCAATTTTTGCTATTTTGACAGCGGACCCACCTCCGAACCCACCCTCTGAGCGCTGGCAAAATTCAGCCCTATGTTGTGGGACACTGTCGTATGAACATTTTGCAAGTCCTCTCTATACTATTTTAATGACAGCATTAACCCATTCATTTTATAATCTCCATTAAAACAAAGGTTACAGGAATCTCAGACAAACATGTCATCATTAACATCCCACTGCATCATTTTAGGGCTTACATTTTTACGGCTAACTAAACATTTGATAGATTATGTTAATAAACACACATAATGGATAACTGATGAACCATTATGAACTTTTGTGACCAAATATCAAAGGTCATTGCAATGTGAGCATCAGATAAAAACAAAATTGTTTTAGCTCTCAAAACAAAAGGTTTGTAGAATCTATATGGAAGCTTCTGTAGAGGTTGGTGCTGTATATAATCCTTTAGCATTTTTAGCAAATCCACTTGCCCATGAAATAATGTAAGCCTGGAAGTTACACAGTACGATATTAAGCTGAACATTTTTGTATCACTATTTCAACAGACAAAAAATAAATCATGCTTAGTCTGAGAAGCCTGCATTCTTAGCCAGTAATGTGATTTCCATGGAAGCCAGTTTGAGTGTGGCTTTCAAGCTGATTTGAAGTCACTGCCCTTGACATTTGCAATAGTGCCACTCTGGAACATTCCCTTTAATTGGCATCACTAGAGCGGCCTAGCAAGGAAGAAAATCCTATTTGAGGGTCTCCGCATTTTTAAAAACCCTCCAAAACAAATGTGACGAGTCCATTACTTCTGAATAGGGGGGATTATCTTAAACAAAAAGGCCTCGCTAGACTTTCTTTTCCTTTTAAACCAGTTCCATTCACTAACATTGACCTCCATTTTTACAGGGGGGGGGGTTGTTGGTCGGGAACGGTGCGGGAGAGTACAGGGCGTGGCGGCCCTGTCAATCTTAACGGCAAGGCCTCGTTTAAATATAAGTTCCCGGAGTCCCACCTGACACCAGGCTAGATTCACTACCTGGGAGCGGGAATTTGGCAGCAGGAGGCTGCAGCTGGGGATCCAGGGGAACGGTGTTCATCAGTTAGTGGGAGGAGGGGCTTTAGGGTGATCGGGCATTGGGGGAGAGGGGATTCCAAGGCGACCGAGGATATGTGAGGGCTCGGGAATTCAAAGTGACCGGGGGGGAGTCCGAGGCTGAAGATTTCAATAAGATTGGTGGGAGGCCAGGGCTGGGGAGTCCCAGTGACTCCTGTGGGGCCTGTGGGAAGCATTCCTGCTCCTCCTGACCCACAAGGAGTTCTAAAAGAAGCAAATTTTAAAAATTTACCCTGGGCTCTTCTGTCCAGTCGATGTCACCAGCCGTGGCTGCAGACAGTGTGGGACTGCCCCTGACATCAAGTTAAAATGATGTTGTGGCGCCGATGACGTCATCAGGCCTTGACATTTTAATATTAAGTAGGCCCCCGTCTGCCTTTAGTGGGAGCCTTGTTGATGACATTATTTGCCATCATAAAAATCACAGAGGCCAGGAACTCAGTGGGTTGGAGGCGGGAGATAGAATTTTCAAATATTAACCCCTCCCACGCACCATTCTCTCTGGGCGAGGAGGGTTCAAATCCCAGCCATTGTGTCAAGGGCCATAATTCCACAATTCATAGTCTTGAATGGCAGCTCAGAGGTATATAAAACTGCAGGTTACAAGTGGGCAGTGTTAGGAATGCTCCAGCTAACAGTGATAGGATGTGGGTCTATGTCTGTACTTCCACACATGGAAAGCTCAATCAGATGATGAACAGTTGCTGTGTAGAAGCCAGGCACTTCCTAACAGGAAGGAGAAAAAACTATAGGACCAATAGTTTTATGAAAATAAAATGCTCTAATAATAGAGCCTCTTTAGTAGCTCTACAGATGCTGGAGTAGTGCTGCCCACTAATAGCATTTTCTTGCCTTTTCCTACTGGAGAAACAAGAAAAGGAGAGGAGTCACCATTGTATCCAAAGCTCTGTCAACATCCCATAGCCATGAACAGAGGATCAGAGGCACAGAAAGCAGCAAATCTGCTGAAAACCAGAGGTGATGGGGAGGCTGGCTGCAAGTGGCCCCAGGCCACATAAAGTACATCATTGGTTTAAACAGTAAATATGATGACTTCATTAGAGAAACTGGCTCAGATGTGTTCTCAGGAGAGATTTTCCTGGGCCTGTGCCTCCCAGGCTCAGTGGATCACTTGGGTCCAGGGAATATCGGAAAACCAGATGGGACAGAGCGCACATCTGTTCAGAAATGTGCCTGATTTTTCCATTCATTAGCTTAAATGGATGGAAAAGCAGGCAGGTTCCTTTAAAGGTGTTCCCTCTGACCTGCCCGATTCTTTTATATTTGCTCGGCCTGGACACTGACTCAGGAAAATCTGTCTATTGCATTTGAAATATGAGGCACAGATAAAACATCGCAGAGTGTCATTCTCTCCTACTGCCACTAAAATGAGAACAGACTGACTCCTGGGCTACCTGGAGTGGATCAAGAAATTCAATTCCCTTATACGACTGAGCTTAATAATTCCTCCAAATTGTTTCCCTGATGAAGTAATCAGCATTTATAGTTTAAAATGAAAAAATCAGCAGGAAAATCGAAAAGATGCCAATATTGAATCACAAGTCCCTTTTACTGTTTGATTTTTGAAATAGGGATTCAATTCTAGTGAGACCGCAGTAACAGGTATGAATGACATCCAAAAATAATACAGCAGACCCCGTCTATGACATTTATAGGAGCAATGCCAAAAAGACGTTCTAATGAGAAGCATGTTATGCAGTGGATGTTTTATGTAGTTTCCCTATGAACAAGAGCACTATAAGCTATACATATTTGAAGTGGAAGTACAGCACAGTGTGTGACAGACTCATGGAAATTCAAACCATATTACAGTAGTCAGTATCTTTTGTGTACATTACAATTTATCTGGAACTCTTTTAAAAACTATTGTTTCCACTTTCTCTTTTTGCTATTAAAATGAGTGGTAGGTTGATTGCGGGTCTATCTGGAGTAGATCGTATCGCATGATTTAAACTTGTTTTTTAACGCATTGGGTATTTGAGTTAATGTGACCAGATGAATATTTGATGCAATTGTGCGATATACCTCTGTCCACTATTAAAGGATTTAAAATAAACATATTAAAACCGCTGCTAAAATAGAAAAAAGAGGAATGTCTTACAAATGCATTAAGCATTCACACGCTGTTATGGCAAACAGTCCTTTCAAGGCTATACAATTTTTTTATAGAACCAAAATAAAACACAGGCTTGTGTTTAATTTCACAATGCTCTCATCTGATCAGACATTCATTATGCTGTTCAAAATTATGAAGGGTTTTGATAGAGTAAATAAGGAAAAACTGTTTCCAGTGGCAGAAGGGTCGATAACCAAAGGACAGATTTAAAGTAATTGGCAAAAGAACCAGAGGTGCCATGAGGAAAAACAATTACGCACGAGTTGTTACGATCTGGAATGCACTGCCTGAAAAGGTGGTGGAAGCAGATTCAATAATAACTTTCAAAAGGGAACTGGATAAATACTTGAAGGGGAAAAATTTGCAGGGCAATGGGGAAGAGCAGGGGAGTGGGACCAGTTGGAGAGCTCTTTCAAAGACAGGCACGATGGGCCGAATGGCCTCCTTCTGTGCTGTAACATTCTATGATTCTATGATAAGCAGAAGTCAAGGAAAAGCTTGGAGTAAATCAATGTAGGCCACTATTAAACCCCTCTTACTAGCTGGAGAAGGCCAAAACTATGTAAAAACAGTTAATTAAGAGGATTTTTTTTTGGCCTCTGGGTCAGAAAGTCGTGGGTTCAAGTACCATTCCAGAGACTTGAGCACAAAATCCAGGCTAACAATTCAATGCAGTACTGAGGGAGTGCTGCACTGTCAGAGGTGCGGTCTTTCCGATGAGACGTTAGAACCAAGGTCCCATCTGCTCTCTCAGATGGACGTAAAAGATCCCAAAGCACTGTTCGAAGGTGAGCAGGGTAATTCTCCCTGGCGTCCTGGCCAACGTTAATCCCTCAACCAACACCTAAAAAAGAGATTATCTTGTCATTATTTCATTGCTGTTTGTGGGACCTTGCTGTGTATTTCCTTACAACAATGACTTCATTTTTTAAAAAAGGTACTTAATTGGCTGTAAAGCGCTTTGGGGCATCCTGAGGTTGTGAAAGGTGCTATATAAATGCAGGTCAGTTTGTTTGTCTGCCTGTCTGTCTGTCTGTCTGTCTATCTATCTATCTATTCTGTGCCTCTACTCTTCAGTAGGTCTATTGGAGTCTGATTTAAAAAACAGAGACTCGGTATTCTGCACATGCTGAACCAACTCCTCATTTTCCAAATCAGCCTACAAATGGCTTACGCACAGGATGGTATAAACAATTTCTCTAATCAAAAAATTCTAAAAAAAAATAAAATAAAATGATATGATTCTGCACGATGGCACAAGCACACTGGCTCAGTAAATTTAGGAGGTAAAGGAGGACTGTTGGAGTACCACTGGCAGATCAGGAGACCCATGGAAAGTGCCATTGGCTGAATGGAGGCCATTAAGTCTAGACTGGCTAGTACTATTGATTTTGTCCATGAAAGCTGATAGTACTGTAGAACTGTAAAAGTGTTGATGGCATTAGTGTGGTGTTAAATGTATTCATCTGCTTAACCATGTAATGGGGCAGAAAACAATTACTTGATCTGTGGTAATGCCACAAGCTACTTACAAAGACTCAGTTACATGAGTGTAAATTATAAGCAGGTTGTTTTGTCATGGTCTAAATTATAGAGCGTAAAAGTAGTTCCATGCACACCATGGCACAAAACCAATTAGAATCACATGTGTCACACAACTCTCGCTTCCCGCCTGAAACAGGCAGGCGCTCCAACTGCCCATCACAGGACCCTACCCAAGATGGCAGCGTTTGGATCGTCAGCGTAAATGTAGCAGTAAGCAATCCGAGGGCATTTTCAGCTGCTACAGCCCCATTTACATCAGATGGGAGCTCTTAAAATCAGCCCCAAGGTGTGATCAACATGTCGAATAAACTGCCGGATGAAAGGGTGTAAGGAAAATACCCTGGAATCAATTCAGTAACAATTGGATGTTGTATTAGGACCATTACATTTCTATCGATTTATCATCAGATTTCTGTGTTTCTGCCATATTATTGACTTGCGAGCATATTATTTCTGTTGCTGTATATATTTATAAAACACTGATTACACTGTTTGCCTTTAGGTGGCTAACACTGTCTTTCAGAAGTTAGTACAGAGGAGCCCCGGGAGTGTGTCAGAGAGTCCAGAATGTGTGGAATGTAGAGAACAAATTTAGATTTAATTTCCTGTGTACACAAAGTATGTGTGCTGTGAAAATTGTTCAATAGTGGATTACAATAACTAAAACATGTGGAGAGGCAATCATAGAGTCAGAGGCCTAGAAATTCACTATAGCCCCGTTTGGGGCGCCAGCCTCGCCAGGGCGCTAAAAGTAGCGCCCCGGAAGCAGTCGCGGCCGCCCGCCAGAAATTCAGTTTGCGCGCCCCAGAGGGAAGCGCAGCGCTACTGGAGGCGCCCCGCATCCCTCTTGGAGCGCTGCAGCTGAATATTGCTGCGCAACGGTGCGCTGCGGTACTGCAGGCCTTCCGCCCCTTCTTAAAGGGGAGGGGCCTTGTGCAGCGCGATCGAGGATCGCGAGTGCTGGCAAAAGAGCCCGGCACCGAGGAGAAGTGCCGGGCTCTTGGAACGCAGTCGGCACTCTGCGGTGGTGGGGTGCTCAGGAGGCCGGGGACGGCAGCGCGGAGAGGTGCTGGCAGGCGGCCAGCAAAAAAAATGGCCGCCCCGCACCTCTCCTTTAATTAGCGCCTCTACCGCCGCATGTAGGCCCCCCTGAACCAGTTGCAAATAGCGCCCGGCGTTAAAGCAGGGGGCGCATCTAAATATCGCGATCGGGGCGTTAGCGGGGTGCTGTGCACACCGATGACGTCATCAGTAGCGGCGCAGTGCTAATGGCTAGCGCCGCCATTAGCGTCCCGCTGAATTTAGCGGGAGGTGTGGCCAGTGGCTTCCGACCCACTTAGCGCCCTCTTAAGGCGCTAACGGGCGGTGCAGCCCACTGAATTTCTAGGCCCGAGTGTCTCTGCTTCCACCACTTCCATCGGCAGCGAATTTCAGGTCATTACCACTCGCTGCGTAAAAAGTTTTTCCTCACATCCCCCCTGTATCTCTTGCCTAAAACCTTAAATCTGTGTCCCCTAGTCTTTGTACCATCAACTAGTGGGAACAGCCTTTCCCCATCTAGCCTATCCAAACCTGTCATAATCTTGTACACCTCTATCAAATCACCCATCAACCTCATTTGCTCTAACGAAAACAAATCCAGTTTCTCCAACCTGTCCTTGAAGCTAAGATCCTCCATCCCTGGAACCATTCTGGTAAATCTCCTCTGCACCCTCTCAAGGGCCTTCACATCCTTCCTAAAGTGTGGCGACCAGAACTGGACCCAATACTCCAGTTGTGGCCTAACCAGCACTTTATAAAAGTTTAGCATAACTTCTCTACTTTTGTACTCAATACCTCTATTTATGAAGCCCAAGATCCCATATGCTTTTCTAACCACTCTCTCAATATGTCCTGCCACCTTCAGGGACCTATGCACATTAACTCCCAGGTACCGCGCAACCTGACCCCAACCCATCACATTCCAGGCAGCCGTAACTCACGTTGAACAGGTTTTATATAAAAAACAATAACACTGCTTTTAAAATTATTGTAATAACTGAAGGGATCTACTAAGGGCACAGTTCTAGTTTTCATTGCACGGTGTGACCAGATCACCTTCGGTACACAGTATTCACATAGAGCCAAATTATACTGCCGCTCATAGATTTGACTTTCTCTGCAATGAAGAGGCCCAATCCCTGGATGTACACACAGCATAAGTCCTGGATTTTGGAATTACACGGCTGTTGTAACTTTGAATTATGGGCTAAAACCCCCGGCTGCCAGAGGTTTCACCCCTTGGGTGGGAGTCTGTTACAAACTCCAGACCGCCAGCTTCATGTTGCTGTGAAGCAGAAACCACTTGCAACGATGCAAAGCTGGCACTATAACTGCACCTGATGAAACTCTACTCTCTAACAACGTTAAAGATCTCAAGTGAAAATCATTTTGGGCTAAGTCTTAGTTAGTTCCTGGTGTTCGGGAGTTCCAACTGGCAAGCCAATTTATAGCACTCTCATTACTTTCTATGCTCCCTTATGCTAGTGGTGTAATGGAAAATTTCGGATCCAAATGTAAAACCATTTTTGCCTGACTACAGGGCTAAATTGGATCCATTCTGTTTGAATAATAATTTCAATATTTAAAAAAAAATTCGTGTCAGTCATTATGTTAATCAGATGTGGGGGGATCGGAAATTACAATAAATACAATGGCCGAGAAATTCCTCTGAGCTGCTTTGGTTCCACTGGCATTACTTTGCACTGTACTTACAGTGAAGAAACGTCGGCGGAACAGGAACAGTTCCGAGAAATTTTCCGATCTATTTTCTTCCATTGTACGAGCGTGCGCAGATCAGTTTATCCTTCCACTGACCCATTGGCCATGATATTAACCCCTTCCCAACATGCAGGAGATGGTTGGAGGGGTTGTTAAAATATCAGAATCCCACAAGCTGACCCCAACCCGCCACATTCCAGGCAGCTGTAATATTTATGGCGGCAATTCAGGCCCTGGACGAGGCTCCCGCTAAAAGCAGGCAGGGGCCTACTTAAGGTTCAGAAGATGATGTCATTAACGCCGGAACGTATTTTTAACCTTATCACTAGGGGGAGATCCATGCTGTCTGTTGCCTGGCAGCAGAAACGTGGTGGGAGGAGCCGACTGGCCAGAAGAGGCCCAGGTAAGTTTTACAACTTTGTCTGTTTTTAATCTTGTTGTAGGCCAGGAGGAGCAGAAACGCTCCCCCCCAGACCGCGCAAGGAAGCCTTCAGCCTCCCCAGCCCCGGCCTTCAGCCAAACATGCCCAAACCTCCCCACTTGCAATCCGATCAAGCCTGGAGCCTTCTTGACCCTCCTCCTCGCCAGGCTGTCAATCTGGTTGGGTGTTGGGTGGGAATCTGCACATATTTATTTAAAGGAGGCTGTCCTGTTAAGATTGGCAGGCCATCCACTTCCCCGGCCTAGCCAGGTTCTTCACCCGCCACCAGGCACCCCTGCACACTTCCTGCCTCTCCGTTAATACTGGGTGTAGTGTATGTACTTTGCAGAAGGAACTACATTCTGCAGCCCCTGTATACTGCAGTACCAGTAGTGACCACCCCGGTATATAAGCCTGTGGAGTAACTTTGCATAGTTAGTTTCCCATTTGTCTCCATTCAGTAAAGACCTGTTATAACCAACTCCTGCAGTCCGTGTCCCAATTACACACGGACATAATACTGGCGACGAGCAGATCCGAACTTACCTACAGTCTGCACCACCTCATGGGGATCCATCCCTGAAGCGAAGTTGTCAGAGGCCGAGGCCAGAAGAAAGAAAAAAATAAATAAAAAATAAAATAAATAAAACGATCAGAAGAAACGGGCGTCGACCGTGGGGCAACCACCTCTGATTCATCGGAGTGAAAGATTTGCAGGAGAGGCTGTCGAGAGCGGGGCTTGGTTATCCTGTCGATGGTGTTCCAGCTAATCGGGCTGGTGGCAGGTAGTACACTGATCCTTCCTGGGCTGCGGCGGGCTAGAGCTCGATCAGGTGGCTTTTCAACGGGGCCGAGCAGCGTTGTCAGGAAGAGGAGAGAGAGAGAGAGAGGGTGGAGCACACAGGGCGCGGCCGGTGCTACGAAGCCGGGCAGCGTACAGACCCGAGAAGAGGGAGGAAAGTGTCCCGCAGGGTTGCTGCGACGACGGGGAAATAAAAGAAATTAGAAGCGCAGAAAGCCGCAAGGAGCTGCCGTTTGCCACGGGAACCGCGGAGAGCGACGTTAGCAGCAGCGCGGGGGGGAGTGCGCGAAGACCATAGGGCGTCGCCATCAAGGCATAAAATGCCAGCAACAGCGCTAGCTGCAGCGGAGAAGACGGAAAGCACGGGAGGCGCCATTTTGTTAAATCGGGGTAGAAGGCAAAGCGCGGGAACATAAGAACATAAGAACATAAGAAATAGGAGTAGGAGTAGGCCAATCGGCCCCTCGAGCCTGCTCCGCCATTCAATAAGATCATGGCTGATCTGATCCTAACCGCCAATCTACTATAACAGAATTAGACACACGAAATAACAGCAGGATCAGGCTACATGGCCCCTGGGCCTGCTCCGCTACCCACAGGGCCATGTCCAATCCGAACCTGGACTCATGTCCAAATTCCTGCCCGCTCCCCGTAACCCTTAATTCCCTTTACTTCTAGGAAACTGTCTATTTCTGTTTTAAATTTATGTAATGATGTAGCTTCTACAGCTTTTTGGGGCAGCATATTCCATGGACCTACCACCCTCTGAGTGAAGTAGTTCCTCCTCATCTCAGTTTTGAAAGAGCAGCCCCTTATTCTAAGACTATGCCCCCTAGTTCTAGTTTCACCCATCATTGGGAACATCCTCCTCGCATCCACCCGATTCAACCCCTTCACAATCTTATATGTTTCAATAAGATCGCCTCTCATTCCTCTGAACTCCAATGAGTAGAGTCCCAATCTACTCAACCTCTCTTCACATGTCCATCCCCTCATCCCCGGGATTAACCGAGTGAACCTTCTTTGTACTGACTCGAGAGCAAGTATGTCTTTTCTTAAGTATGGACACCAAAACTGTATGCAGTATTCCAGGTGCGGTCTCACCAATACCTTGTACAACTGAAGCAATGCCTCCCTATTTTTATATTCTATCCCCCTAGCAATGAAAGCCAACATTCCATTGGCCTTCTTAATCACTTGCTGCACCTGCATACTAACCTTTTGAGTTTCGTGCACCAGGACCCCCAGATCCCTTTGTACTTCAGTACTTTCCAGTTTCTTGCCATTAAGATAATAACTTGCTCTACGATTTTTCCTGCCAAAGTACATAACCTCACACTTTCCAGTATTGTATTCCATCTGCCAAATCTCTGCCCACTTACTTAGCCTGTCTATGTACCCTTGCAGGTTTTTTATGTCCTCCTCACTCACTACTTTCCCTCCCATCTTAGTATCATCTGCAAACTTTGATATGTTACACTCGGTCCCCTCCTCCAAATCGTTAATATAGATTGTAAAGAGTTGGGGACCCAGCACTGACCCCTGCGGAACACCACTAGTTACTGATTGCCAGTCTGAGAATGAACCATTTATCCCAACTCTCTGCCTTCTGTTAGATAGCCAATCCTCTATCCATGCCAGAATATTACCCCGAATCCTGTGATTTTTTATCTTAAGCAATAATCTTTTGTGTGGCACCTTGTCAAATGCCTTTTGGAAGTCTAAATACACTACGTCCACTGGTTCCCCTTTATCCACCCTATATGTTACATCCTCAAAGAACTCCAGCAAATTTGTCAAACATGACTTCCCCTTCATAAAACCATGCTGACTTTGTCCTATTAAATTATGATTATCCAAATGTCCTGTTACTGTCTCCTTAATAATGGACTCCAAAATTTTACCTACCACAGATGTTAGGCTAACCGGTCTATAGTTTCCAGCCTTCTGTCTACTGCCCTTTTAAAATAAGTACATTAGCACTTTTCCAGTCTGCCGGGACCTTTGCTGAGTCCAGGGAGCTTTGGAAAATTATTACCAATGCATCCACAATCCCTACCGCCACTTCCCTCAAGACCCTAGGATGTAAGCCATCAGGTCCAGGTGATTTATCCGCCTTGAGTCCCATTATTTTACCGAGTACCACTTCCTTAGTGATTTTGATCGTGTTTAGCTCCACCCCCCCTATAGCCCCCTGTTTGTCCAGTGTTGGGATATTCTTAGTGTCCTCTACTGTAAAGACTGATACAAAATATTCATTCAGTGTTTTTGCCATCTCCATATTTCCCACCATTAATTTCCCGGTCCCATCCTCTAAGGGACCAACATTAACTTTAGCCACCCTTTTCCTTTTTATATAACTATAAAAACTCTTACTATCTGTTTTTACATTTTTTGCTAATTTACTTTCATAATCTATCTTCCCTTTCTTAATCAATCTTTTTGTTATTTTTTGCTGTCTTTTAAAGTTTTCCCAATCCTCTATCCTCCCACTAGATTTGGCTACCTTATATGCCCTTGTTTTTAGCCGAATACTATCCTTAATTTCTTTATTAGCCACGGATGGCTGTCTTTTCTTTTACACCCTTTTCTTCTCAGTGGAATATATTTTTTTTTGGAAGTTGTAAAATAACTCCTTAAATGTACACCACTGATCATGTATCGTCTTACCCTTTAATCTATTTTCCCAATCCACTTTACTCAATTCCGCTCTCATACCTTCATAGTCTCCTTTATTCAAGCTTAGCACGCTTGTTTGAGATACAACCTCTTCACCCTCTAATTGAATATGGAATTCAACCATGTTATGGTCACTCATTCCAAGGGGATCCTTTACTAGGACATTTTTAATTCATCCTGTCTCGTTACACAGGACCAGGTCTAAGGTTGCTTGCCCCCTGGTCGGTTCAGTTACATACTGCTCAAGAAACCCATCCCTAATACACTCAATGAACTCATTCTCAAGGCAGCCCTGCCCAATTTGATTTGTCCAATTAATATGATAGTTAAAATCCCCCATAATTATAGATGTTCCCTTATTACAAGCCTCAACTATTTCCTGATTGATACTCCGTCCAACAGAGTTGCAACTGTTCGGAGGCCTATAGACTACGCCCACTAGTGTTTTTTTCCCCTTATTATTCCTTACCTCCACCCAAACTGTTTCATTATCCTGATCTTTTGACCCAATATTATTTCTCTGTATTACAGTGATTCCTTCCTTTATTAACATAGCCACCCCACCTCCCCTTCCTTCCTGCCTGTCCTTCCTGATCGGTAAATAACCTGGTATGTTTAATTCCCAGGCATTGTCACCCTGCAGCCATGTTTCTGTAATGGCCACAAGATCATACCCATATGTAGTTATTTGTGCCATTAACTCGTCTATTTTGTTACGAATGCTACGTGCATTCAGATAGAGAACTTTCAAATATGTTTTGTGACACTTAGTTGCTGCTTTTGCCCTTTTTATTACTTTACCTTTTACACCATACCTTCTGCCCCTTCCTGACACGCTCTGGTTTTTAATTTCCCCACTGCTACCTAAGTCTATGACCTTCTCTGTTGTCATTTTTATTATTTGCTCTCTAGGAACCTCCCCCCCACTAGTTAGTTTAAAGCCCTCTCTACAGCCCTAGTTATATGATCCGCCAGGACTCCAGTCCCAGCACTGGCCAAGTGAAGCCCGTCCCAACGGAACAGCTCCCTCCTGCCCCAGTACTGGTGCCAGTGTCCCAGGAAGCAAAACCCATTTCTCCCACACCAGTCTTTGAGCCACGCATTTAACTCTCTAATTTTATTTGTCCTAGCCAAATTCGCTCGTGGCTCAGGTAATAATCCAGAGATTATTAGCCTTGAGGTTCTGTTTTTTAATTTGACCCCTAGCTGCTCATACTCCTTTAACAGAACCGGCTTCCTAGTCCTATCTACGTCGTTTGTACCAACATGGACCACGACAACTGGATCCACCCCGTCCCACTGCAAGTTTCTTTCCAGCCCAGAGGAGATGTCCTTAACCCTGGCACCGGGTAGGCAACACAGCCTTCGGGACTCTCGCTCTCAGCTGCAGAGAACTCTATCTATCCCCCTAATAATACTATCCCCTACCACTACAACATTTCTATTTACTCCCCCCTCTTGAATGGCCCCCCATTCCACGGTGCTGTGGCCAGGTTGCTCATCCTCCCTGCAGTCCCTGCTCCTGTCCCCACAGGGAGTAAGAACCTCGAACCTGTTGGACAAGAGCAAGGGCTGCGGCTCCTCCAGCTCTACCTCCTGGATCCCTGTACCTGCCTCAATCGTAGTCACACCGTCCTGTCCCTGACCATGGGCTACATCTGAATTAATTAACTTCATAGGTGTGACCACCTCCTGATACACAGAGTCCAGGTACTTCTCCCCCTCCCTGATGTGTCGCAGTGTCTGAAGCTCAGACTCCAGCTCATCAACACGGAGCTGGAGTTCCTGTAGCAGCAGACACTTGTCACAGACGTAATCACCGTGAGCCTCAATGGGGTTCACCAGCTCCCACATCTCGCAACAGTAACACATCACCTGCTCCATTCTATGTAGTTAATTACATTTTTTATTGTTAGTTATGGACACCCTCTGCCCGATTTTAGATGCTAGTCTCCCCTTTAATTAATTGGATTTAAATTAAATCAATCCCACTAGTTACACCAGTTAAATGGTTTATCAACAGTCACTCTGCACCAGAAAGGCCTTATTAACTGCAACCCACAGAGTTAAAGTTTGAAAAGAGCACCTAACACCCGACTTACCCTAACTCACACTTCCCCAAACTCACAGCATGCTTTGATGACTCACACTCAGTGCTTGCTCGCACTAGGACTGGTCTTTTTATACTGTTTGTTTGTTTACAGCCAAATGAGTCACCCCTGCTGATTGGTTAGAAAACTGGTTTCCACTGCCTGCTGTGCCAATTTACTCCTACTGCAGTGTAACCTTGTTTTACTCTGCTTAAACCAGCAGAATCCCAAATATTTAACTTTTCCCCTTTACTTAAACTGCTTAAGCAATCTTATCAAGAATGATTTAAAGAGAAATAACAATTTAAGAACTCTCACACTTACCCAAACTCACAGCACGCTTTGATGAGGCACCATTTTGTTAAATCGGGGAAGAAGGCAAAGCGCGGGAGGCGCCATCTTAGATTTCCAAGATGCCGAAGACTGGCAATATCACTGCCTTCGATAATGCAATAGAAGACTGGACCACGTATGTGGAAAGAGTCGAAGTATATTGCGAGGCAAACGAAGTAGCCGATGAGAAAAAGGCATCGGTACTACTAAACTTAATGGGCACAAGAACGTACAGCCTATTGCGGAACCTGATTGCTCCAGCCAAACCGATGGCGAAGAGTTTTAACGAAATTGTTGATATCCTACAGGAACACCTAAATCCTACACCGCTGCTGATAGCAGAAAGATTTAAATTCCACAGGAGAAATCAGCATAAAGATGAGAGCAATGCTGATTACCTTACGGAACTACGCAAGCTATCAAAGCACTGCCAGTTCGGAGCAGGACTGGCAGATACCCTACGGGACAAATTTGTCTGTGGACTCCTGAGTGAAGGAACCCAGAAGAGGTTACTCTCAGAGAAAGAGCTGACACTAGATAAGGCTTTCAGCGTGGCAGTATCGTACAAAGCAGCAGCAAGGGGAGCTGCGGAAATACAGCAAAAGCCACAGGAATACGGCACCCACGAAATGACACGGGGATTTGAAAAAAGTTATCGATGCGGCAGAACAACCCATGACCAGAAGGACTGCTGGTCCAAGGACAAAATATGCAGGCAATGCGGAAAGATGGGACACATTGCACGAGTTTGCAGGTCCGGGAAGAAGACTAATGACAACAAAAAGGCTACTAAGGAACAGTACAGGAAAGTACAAAAGATGACGGACAGTAGTTCCGAAGACCAGATGAGCGATAGTGGATCCGGGAACAAGAGACTAAGCTGTCTCAAACTCCACAACGTAATCGCAAAAGAGGATCACCGAACCATTTGGGTCACCCTCACGATAGCAGGGTCCCAAGTCAAAATGGAATTGGATACAGGATCAGCCCTGACCGTCATGAATCGACGAGACTACGAGCGGCTATTCTCACACATACCCTTGAAAGAGACATCCATTGTCTTGAAGACAAATACGGGGCAAAAAGTATACCCCAGAGGGAAAATAAGGGTGCCTGTCAAATACAACGGCAAGGAAATACAGAAATTGTATCTGTACATACTGCAAGATGGTGGACCACCATTATTGGGATGTGAATGGATCAGACAGATAAGTTTAGACTGGCACTCCATTCAGGCACTGACGGTGGCTGGTAAAAAGGATGATGACGTCACACCTGGTCGATTGTCAAAAATCTTAGCTAACGCCAAAGAGGTATTTCAACAAGAACTGGGAACTCTTAAAGGCGTAACCGCCTCGATAAAAATAGAAGAGAATGCAATTCCCAAGTTTTTCAAAGCAAGACCAGTACCATATGCAATTCGCCCAGCCGTCGAGGTAGAGCTGGAGAATCTGGAGAATGCAGGCGTGTTATCTAAGGTAGACTGGAGTAAGTGGGCGACACCCATCGTTCCTGTCATGAAGAAAACGTTAAACAATAAGTCTGAGGAGCCAAGGAAGGTTTGCATCTGTGGGGACTTCAAGGTGACGGTGAACCCAGTCCTTCACACAGTACAATATCCTCTCCTGAGGATAGAAGACATTTTCGCCTCACTATCTGGAGGGAAGCATTTTACAAAAGTTGACCTAGCACAAGCATATTTGCAGATGGAGGTTGAAGAATCCTCTAGGAAGTATCTCATGATAAACACTCACAAAGTTCTTTACCAGTATAATCGACTGGTATTCGGAGTAGCATCAGCTCCGGCGATATGGCAAAGAGCGATGGAACAAGTCCTGCAAGGGATTCCGGGGACTCAGTGTTACTTGGACGACATCCTAGTGACAGGTGAAGATGACAGTGAACACCTTGCCAACCTAGAGCAGGTGCTCACTAGACTAAGAGAACATGGGCTACGAGCCAATCGCCCCAAGTGCGAGTTTTTAAAGAAACAGATATCGTATTGTAGCCACGTGATTGATGAAGAGGGGTTGCATAAGTCCCCTGACAAAATTGAAGCGGTAGTTAAGGCTCCAGCGCCTGAAAATGTGTCGCAACTGAGGTCATTCCTCGGATTGGTTAATTACTACCATAAGTTTTTGCCGAATTTGTCCACAATTCTGCACCCACTGAACGCCCTACTACAAACTGGAGTAGCATGGAAATGGAGCGATGAATGTAAGCGGGCCTTTCAGAAGAGTAAAGACCTAATCACTTCAAGAGAAATATTGGCTCACTACAATCCATCACTACCGATAAGACTGGCGTGTGATGCATCTCCCTACGGCATTGGAGCGGTACTGTCACATAAATTCCTTGATGGTTCAGAGAGGCCGATAGCTTTTGCGTCACGCTCGTTAACTTCAGCCGAGCGTAACTATGCCCAGATTGACAGAGGCCCTCAGCCTGGTGTGGGGGGTGAAGAAGTTCAATCACTACCTGCACGGTCAGAAATTTACTCTACTAACTGATCATCAACCTCTTGTCTCCATTTTCAACCTTCAGAAGGGCATCCAGATAATGACAGCACAACGGCTACAGAGGTGGTCCCTTTTCCTAGGGCACACCAATATGACATCGAGTACAAAGGAACTAAACAGCATGGGAATGCTGATGGATTGTCGCGCCTACCGTTGCCGACGGTGGAAGAAGCACCTGCAGTGGATCCCGTGGAGATATTCCACTCGACCATAGTCGAATGTCTACCTGTGACGAATGCAAACATAGAAAAGGAAACACGAAATGACCTGACACTCTCCTGGGTCTATGATTTAACGGTGAAGGGATGGCCAGCACATGGTGAACCACTGTTGCCAGCATTCTCGCCGAGAAGAGAACAGCTGTCAGTGTGCAGAGGAACCTTGATGTATGGATCCAGAGTAATAATTCCACCCAAATTGAAGGATAGAGTGCTCAATGAGCTTCATGAGGGTCATCTGGGAGGGGTAAAAATGAAGAACTTAGCCAGAGCGTTTGTGTGGTGGCCGGGAATCGATAGAGAAATCGAAGAGATGACCAAGAGCTGTACAGGATGCCAGAAGGTCCAAAACGCCCCACCACAAGCCCCTCTACATCCATGGGAGTGGCCCTCATCTCTATGGCAAAGGGTGCACATTGATTTTGCTGGTCCATTTATGGACTCGATGTTTTTAATTGCGGTGGATGCACATTCAAAGTGGCCAGAGGTAATAAAAATGTCCTCAACCACCACAGAAAAAACTATCACAGTCTTACAAAGCATATTCACCAGAAATGGGCTGTCTGAACAGGTTTGCTCCGACAATGGACCACAGTTTGTGTCTGAAGAGTTCCGGAGGTTCTTAAAGAACAATGGTGTTAAGCATTACATATCCGCCCCATATCATCCAGCCACCAATGGATTGGCTGAGAGGTTCGTTCAAACATTCAAGAAGGCTATCAAGGCAATGTGTAATGAAGACATACCCCTACAACACAAGGTGGATAACTTCTTGTTTGCCTACCGGAATGCGACACATGCGGTTACCAACCAAACTCCAGCCATGATGTTCTTCAATCGAAGACTACGATGCCGCTTGGATTTGGTCAAGCCAAACATCAGAAGAGATGTGGAGAACAGGCAGTTTCAGAATATGAATGAAAGGCCGACCAGGAGTTTTAAGATAGGTCAACCAGTTTTGGCCCGGGACTACCGCACAGAGAAATGGCAGCCAGGAACGATCTGCACACGGCAAGGACCTCTAATGTATACCGTGGACGTTGGAGAGAGCATTGTAAGATGCCATGCTGACCAGATTCTAGAGTCACTGGAAAACGTCAATTCCACACCACGACCCGATACACCTGGTGATGAAACCGAAGTACCAATTGCATCTACCTCAGAATCGGGAATATTGGAAGCAGACGAACCCAACAACGACGTTGATTCCAAATCAACTCTGCCAGAAGAACCTGATACCCCAAAGAGGCGTTATCCAGACAGAATCAGGAAGCCTCCTCAAAGACTGAACTTATAATTGCTTAACTTCAGCTAATGTGTATGACAACTGTAATTGTAAATATGTTATGAATGTTATGTACTGTTTAGCTAAAAGGGGAGGAATTGTAGTGTATGTACTTTGCAGAAGGAACTATATTCTGCAGCCCCTGTATACTGCAGTACCAGTAGTGACCACCCCTGTATATAAGCCTGTGTAGTAACTTTGCATAGTAGTTCCAGTTTGTCTCCATTCAGTAAAGACCTGTTATAACCAACTCCTGCAGTCCGTGTCCCAATTACACACGGACATAATACTGGGCCAATGGAAGAATACTTAGTGGGGTGTTTTATAAAGTTGATTCCATGATAGCAATTGTCTGAATTCCTATTAGGGGAGTATTCTTGATTTCCAAGTCCAGTTTTTGAGGTACAGGTTACTATTTGAACAAGTGCTGATTTTATAAAACGGGTTAAAAGGAACCAGAGAGATAGGTTGAAAATGGTTCCATCTTTTCTAAATGGACAAAACATGTAGACAGCGACACCCAACCAGAGTTCCACATCACAGAACACACAGTGCTAAATCTCATTCCCGGCTTATTTGGATCACGCTGGCAGCTGGAACCAATAATGTGATCTGTTACTAATTCATTTTCACAGTTCCCTTGGGATTTCAGAAAAATCAATTACTACAGTGCCATAAAAATCCGTAATACAAGAGGGTGTAGAGAGATATTTTTCACAACACTTTTTATTTGTTTTTTTAATAATAAATGTCATGCGACAAAAAATCTCTTCAGTTCATGTGCTTGAGACATGAAAATGTATTAGTATCACCAGGGGTTCCAGTGGTTTATTTATTCTTTATAGACAGAGGATGCAAGATTTCTTTGAAAGTTATCTTTGGAAACAATGGGAGATTCCTCCATTCTCCATCATTCCAATCTACTTAACTCCTCTCGGTGTTCATGAAATTGAGGTAATCAGAATCAACGCATTCTATAACTTTATTATCCCTATAGATGCTATTTTCTCTTTTGGGAAACATGTAGTCAAGCTGAATGGGGTAAAGGCCTGTGAAATACTGTCTTATGTTCCCTCGTTTCATTAGGTTTCTGTTCCGTCGATGCTGCCTGGAGTTCGTTTTCAGCCTATTTCATGCCGGTAATGAAAAACTGTTTGATCCAAAACTATTAGGTGCGGCTCCAAATCTCAGCCCTGTGCTGCTGGATCTTATTAGACTTAAAAATTCTTTCAGAATGGAAAGAAAAATTCCTCAGATTGGGTTAAATACAGAAAAATTAGAATCCAAGTGACTAACCATTTTAAACTCAGTAAAAGAAATTTCATACAACCAAATTTTCATTGAAAACACATGCCCAAAAAGGGTTTTGGACAGCTTGTTCTCACATATGTTCTGATCCATGGATGGTTTTAGATACAGTATATATAGTTTTATATATGTACTGTTATTGTATGGAATGTGACGATGAACTGTCTGAAAGTCTGCTCGTTCTTGCCACCTCATTTCTTTCTTTATAATTTGCTCCAGTGGTGTTAACACTATTTGCTTGTCCATTTCGAAAACCACCCCATCTTTGTCAGTGAGCAGGTGGCCTGTGCTGCACATTCTCAAAAATTCCAACTTCAGTTCAGAAAATAATAGTTCACAAACACTCACTAAAATACAGACCACATGACATCTCTCATAATATTACTCCATTGAACCTCCTACACAGCCCTGTGCTATATGCTTTGCAAAATCTTCACCTGTGAGGAAATTGTGAAAAGCTAGCCACTCTCCTTTCAGCTCCAGGGTTTGAATTCAGCATAGACTGATGAAATGAGAGGCTTCCTGTTTTCAGCTGCAAGGGTCGACGGGTAGAGAAGATTAGCCATTCTTAAACCAGTTCCTAGTGAGCGTGGGTGCACAGCACAAATCACCACACAATTAGCACAGGTTGGCATTAAATTGACAATATCACACAAAAAAGGTCACACATAAAATAATTGGTGTAGGAAATTGGAAAATCACATTGTTGCAGTAGGGGATCCTCTTCAGAGTTTTGGTTTACACATTATCATGCAAGAGTAAAAGGAGCTTTACTTTCCATCTGTCTATGCAATAGTCGACCTGGGAGTACTCAATGCTGATGATGGGTGTCTGCACTGGAAAATGTTCTATTCTCTAGCAAGAAAATCCCACACATCGATGAAGAAAAAAAAATCATATTATAACACAGAATGAAAGAAAATAACATAGCTTATCATTAATTTTTCCTAAAGTCTAAATACAATCGAAACATTAGGTTACTTTCCATATTGTCTGCTTATTATTGTTGAAGGGAACCATCGAATAGAACAATAATATTATTTATTTGCAAAGAGATTTGAATAATTGAGGTACATATTTCAAAAAGGAGATTCATTACTTAATTTCATGAATTCAATATCATATGATCAGTCACATTTCTTTCCACTGTCCATGCTGACACTCCAGTACAGTGCTGAGGGAGTGCTGCACTGTCGAAGGTTTCATCTTTCAGATGAGATGTTAAACCTGCTCTCTCAGGTGGACGTAAAAGATCCCATGGCGCTATTTTGAAGAAAAAGGGAGTTCTCCATGGCGTCCTGGCTAACATTTATCCCTCAATCAACATCACTAAAAAAAAACAATCTGGTCATTATCTCAATGCTGTTTGTGGGAGCTTGCTGTGTGCAAATTGGCTGCCGGATTTCTACATTACAACGGTGACTACACTTCTAAAGTACTGCATTGGCTGTAAACCCCTTGGGGCATCCTGAGGTCATGAAAGGCACTATATAAATGCAAGTCTTTCTTTTTATTCTTTTCACAAACTGTTACATATTATAGAAAGAAATATCTAGCTGTAAATCTAGTCCTTTGTCTGGCACAACATTCCCTATGTGAATTATATGGGTCTGCAAACTTTGGCATTCCTCCAATATTCACAACCAGAAAAAAGACATTTAACATGTAATGACTTCAGACAGTATTAGCTCTACATTCACAAAGAGAAGGGAGTACCTTTTAGAAAGCAATTAATAGAACCTGTTTAAATTTACTGGCTAAAGTATCATTGGAACATTTATCGCATAGAAATATTTTATAACACATCAGAGGATGGTGCCTGCATCAATCACAGATAGGTTAACATTTTGTGTAGGTTCTGATGTACAATTTTGCCCCAAATCTTTTGTTTTTAGCTAATAATTAATCTGTGATGTATCTTCAGTATTTTCTGGTTTTATAAACATAGTGGGCCAGAATTTGCAGTCAAAATAGCGGTGAGGCTAATGGCGCTCGCTGTTATTTATACGTAAATGGTACAGCAACTTCAGACAAGGAGCAGATGCTCGGTTAAATGCCAATATCAACATGTTGCTGTCTGAGTTGCGCTGCTCTGTCATTAGCTTCAGGAAAACAACATCTCGCTGTTGGCCTCAACATTGACAGGCATTGAAAGTCATGAAGTTGCTGTATTTGCATGGAAATTATGAACTAAACCCACCGCAGATGTTAAGACCTAGTAACTAGTAGTGTTGTGAAGGAATAAGCCATATAACCTATTCAGAAAAATACACTATCTTATGAAAGAGTTCTGGCCTTATTAAAACATGACAAACTGGGTTTGGAAATTTAGAAACCTAACTATGAAATAGCTATGAAAGCATTCTGGCTATTGAGATAAGACAGTTGTTGACCCTGAATAAAATAATGTTATTGAGACAGAAGGTGCATGGCTCCGACAAGCTGACCTTTTTGGAACAAAACAATAGTTCACCCTGAATAAGGTGTTCTAATTTAAACTTCGTAAAGATGGCACATAAGATAAGGAACATCTGCCCTCGTAAAGATGACATAAAATAAGGAACACCTGCTGTTCACACCGTTCTATATGGTGACCCTAGAACACCTAGAGATGAGACAAGACTCTGGCTGATGTAGCAGTAAGAGTCGCAGAGGTCGGCAGAAAGATGAATAGAGATAATTAACTTGCATCAGCAGAAAACCTTAAAGGAAATACCACTGGAAAAGGGTATAAATATTGAACTCGCAAAAGGGATATCAGACTCGCTTTAATCAGGCAAAGCGATTCTCGGCTTCAGAGGTGGCTCTGTAGTCTACCACTCTTTGTACCTCGGGGATCAAAGGTATTTGATATTGATGGATATCCTGTATAAGAAACCTTTAAGAACTGTAATACTGTAGCAAAGTTAAGATTTAAAGGTAAGATTCTTTGGTAATAATAAGATCATAATTTTTCTCTTTTTAGAACTGTTAAAGTTGCGATTGACTGATTCACCAACTGTAAATTGCATGTCAGTTCTTTAATAAATCTCTATATAATTTTAGAATTGTCTCGCATAAATCTTCTGTATCAAAAACTCGCAAACTCAATCTCTGTACACTCTTTGGTGGAGAGTTACATTTCTGGGGGAGTTTTCCGGACCCTCATAATATCCGGAACGTTACAGTCTAGCTAAACTAATTAAAAGCGCTATCTGGAGGACGGTAACGGTCTCGGGTTGTTCCTTTCCTTTAGGGAGAGATAGCCCAGACCTTTAGATCCAATTAAGCATCTTTAGGATTCAGTTACCTCAAACTTTAGTTGAAAGTGAACGTCTGAGAAATACGCCTGATCCGGGGTAGTCCGAAAGGGGCTAGGACTAGTAAATATACCTTCAGTGTAAGTACCTTTTTAACAACGTGATAATTGTTAATTACTGCCAATCGACCTGTCTGGCACGGAAAATGAACTATTGCAAGTGTGGAGTCTCATTCCTTCAGGTTTTGAATTTTTCGGGGAGATTTTAAAAATGTCAAATTTTAACTATACATTTTATTTCTTACTTTTCCTTTCTGTCTCTTTTTTCTCTCTCCCTGAATCCAATCTTTATTTCTCTCTCTTTATTTCTCTTTCTGTATCTAATTTGGCATTGAATTCACCCTCTTTATTTCACCATCCTTCTCAGTATCTGCTGTTTATTTCCCAATCCTTAAATTTCATTGGCTAAGGAGATACCCTGTTGGTTGTCCTGTTCACTCAGGTCCCAGAAGCCCGGTTTCTCTCGCTGTGCCGTTATCAGCTTGCACTTGCTATTTTCCTGCATTTAAGCCAGTTTTCATGCCACTGTCACTTTTTTTTAAATCGTTTATGGGATCTGGGCGTCACTGGCATTTATTGCCCATCCCTAATTGCCCTTGTGGTGGTGAGCTGCCTTCTTGAACCTCTGCAGTCCGTGTGGTGAAGGTACTCCCACAGTGCTGTTAGGTCGGAAGTTCCAGGATTTTGACCCAGCGATGATGAAGGATCAGCGAAATACTTCTAAGTCAGGATAGTGTGTGACTTGGAGGGGAACTTGGAGGTGGTGGTGTTCCCATGCGTCCGCTGCCCTTGTCCTTCTAGGTGGAAGAGGTCGCGGGTTTAGGAGGTGTTGCCGAAAAAGCTTTGGTGAGTTGCTGCAGTGCATCTTGTAGATGGTACACAATGCAGCCAAGGTATGCCAGTGGTGGATAGGGTGCCAATCAAATGGTCTGCTTTGTCCTGGATGGTGTCGAGCTTCTTGAGTGTTGTTGGAGCTGCACTCATCCAGGTAAGTGGAGAGTATTCCATCATGCTCCTTACTTGTGCCTTGTAGATGGTGGAAAGGCTTTGGGGAGTCAGGAGGTGAGACACTCGCCACAGAATACCTAGCCTCTGACCTGCTCTTGTTGCCACAGTATTTATGTGGCTGGTCCAGTTAAGTTTCTGGCCAATGGTGACCCCCAGGATGTTGATGGTGGGGGATTCGGCGATGGTAGTGCTGTTGAATGTCAAGGGGAGGTGGTTAGACTCTTGCTTGTTGGAGATAGTCATTGCCTGGCACTTCTGTGGCGCGAATGTTACCTGGCGCTTATCAGCCCAAGCCTAAATGTTGTCCAGGTCTTGTTGCATGCGGGCATGGACTGCTTCATTTTCTGAGGAGTTGCAAATGGCACTGAACACTGTGCAGTCGTCAGCGAACATCCCCATTTCTGACGTTATGTTGGAGGGAAGGTCATTGATGAAGCAGCTGAAGATGGTTTGGCCTACAACACTGCCCTGAGGAACTCCTGCAGCGATAACCTTCAATCACCACAACCATCTTCCTTTGTGCTAGGTATGACTCCAGCCACTGGAGCGTTTTCCCCGATTCCATTGACTTCAGTTATACTAGGGCTCCTTGATGCCACACTCAGTCAAATGCTGCCTTGATGACAAGGGCAGTCACTCTTACCTCACCTCTGGAATTCAGCTCCTTTGTCCATGTTTGGACCAAGGCTGTAATGAGGTCAGGAGCCAAGTGGTCTTGGCGGAACCCAAACTGGGCATCAGTGGGCAGGTTATTGGTGAGTAAGTGCCACTTGATAGCACTGTCGATGACACCTTCCATCACTTTGCTGATGATTGAGAGTAGACTGATGGGGTGGTAATTGGCCGGGTTGGATTGTCCCATCCTACTCTCTCACTGACCTTCCAGCCCAGTGCACCCGCTGGGGGCTAATCTTGCCAATCTCCTCCCCGTACAACTCACCCCTCCAAGCGCTGACCCTGTGGACGCTGGCAGTGGGTTAGCCATCACCGACCCTCTCCGCATCTCCCTCCAGAATGTCCATTCACTTGTGAACAAGGCCCCTGCCATCCACAAGCTTGTCGTGGATGATTGCATCGACACCTTGGCCCTGATGGAACCTTGGCTGAGGGGTGATGACACCTTACCCTAAATGAAGCCTCCCTGCCTGGCTATACCTTCCATCACTTGCCTCCTTAGACCGCTGCGGTGGTGGTGTGGCTCTCATCACCAAATCACACCTGGCTTTGTCCCCCTACTCCTCTGGCACTTTCTCCTTCTTTGAGCATCTCACCTTATTCCACCCCTCCCGCCTCTCATTTAAAATTCTCGTTCTCTATCGCCCACCCAAGTACCATAAAATTTTCTCACCGAGATATCTTCACTGCTTTCCTCCCTCAGCCTCTGCACTGAGTGACTTCTCATCCTCTGTGATTTCAACCTCCACCTCAATTCATCATTCTCTCTCTCCTCTGAGTTCACTAGACTCCTATCCTCCCTTAATCCCTCCCTCCATGTAAACTCCACAACCCTTATTCACGGCCACCCCCTTGACCTTGCCATCTCTCGTGGCCTCGCTACTCCCATCGTGTCAATCGCAGCTAAGGCCATCTCTGACCACTTCCTTGTATCACTCTCCACCCACATCCCCCTTCCTCTCCCCCCCCCCCCCCCACCAACCCTATTTCCTTCTGTGTCTGGAAAAAGCTCTCTCCCAGCTCTCTTACAACTGCACTTATGAAATCCCAACTGTCCAGCCTTTGGCCCTCCATTCACCACAACATTTCTGCATCTATCGAGCTTCTCCACCATACCCTCACCACCACCTTCGATGCCCTAGTCCCTGTTAAAACAATTACTCTCTCTCTCACCCTGGCCATTCCCCCTGGTACGGCACTCATCTTCGCTCCCTTAAGTCTTGAAAGGATATGGCAGACAACTGATTAAGCCATTCACCGCCAGATCTGGCCGGACCACATAAAGCATTATCGGGTCCTGCTCTCATCTGCCAAAACTGCTCACTATTCCAGGATCATTCTGGAATGCAAAGATAACCCCTGGTTTCTATTCTCTATTGCTAACCATCTCCTTAAATCTCTCTCCCCTGTCTCCTCCACCCTCACCTCCAAAAACAAGTGTGAGGAGCTCATGGATTTCTTTGTCTCTAAGATTGAGACCATCCGATCAGTTGCCTCTGCCACTTCCCTTCCTTCCCCTAGCCCACAGGGCCAAACTTTCCTTAAGGTTCCCCCCTGCCCTAGCCCTGAACTTGCATCTTTCTCCAGTTTCTCTCTGATCTCCGCTCATGACCTCTCAGCACTCATCTTGCCCATGAGACCCACTTCCTGCTCCCTCCTATTCCCACCAAACTGCTGACAACCCAACTTCTTTTTTTGGTGCCCATGTTAGCTGACATTGTTAACGGTTCTCGCTCCTCAGGTACTGTTCCCCTCTCCCTCAAATCTGCCATCATCACCCCTCTCCTCAAAAAAACTCTTGACCCCTCCGTCCTTGCAAACCACCACCCCATCTCCATCCTCTCTTTCCTCTCCAAACTCCTTGAACGTGTTGTCGCCTCCCAAATCCATGCCCATCTTTCCTGGAAATCCAGGTTTGAATTCCTCCAATCAGCTTTCTGCCCCTGCCACAGTACTGAAACGGCTCTCATCAAAGTCACAAATGACATCCTTTGTGACTGTGACAAAGGTAAACTATCCCCCCTCGTCCTTCTTGATTTGTCTGCAACTTTTGAAGTGGTTGACCACTCCATCCTCCTCCAATGCCTCTCCACTTTCGTCCAGCTGGGTGGGACTGCACTTGCCTGGTTCCATTCTTATTTATCTAATTGTAGCCAGAGACTCAGCTACAACGGCTTCTCTTCCCGCTCCCGCATCGTTACCTCAGGTGTCCCCCAAGGATCTATCTTTGGCCCCCTCCTATTTCTCATCTACATGCTGCCCCTTGGCGACATCATCCGAAAACACAGCGTCAGTTCCCACATGTACGCTGACGACACCCAGCTCTACCTCACCACCACTTCTCTTGACCCCTCCACGGACTGTAAATTGTCAGACTGCTTGTCCGACATCCAGTACTGGATGAGCAGAAATTTCTTCCAATTAAATATTGGGAAGACCGAAGTCATTGTTTTTGGTTCCCGCCACTGACTCCATCCCTCTCCCTAATATATGTCTGAGGCTGAACCACACTGTTTACAACCTTGGTGTCATATTTGACCCTGAAATGAGCTTCTGACCACATCTGCGGCATAACTAAGACCGCCTATTTCCACCTCCGTAACATCGCCCGTCTCCACCCTGCCTCAGCTTATCTGCTGCTGAAACTCTCATCCATGCCTTTGTTATCTCTAGACTTGACTATTCCAACACACTCCTGGCTAGCCTGCCACTGTCTACTCTACGTAAACTTGAGGTCATCCAAAGCTTGGCTGCCTGTGTCCTAACTCGCACCAATTTCCATTCACCTATCACCCCAGTGCCCGTTGACCTACAATGGCTCCGGGTTAAGCAACACCTCGATTTCAAAATTTGCATCCTTGTTTTCAAATCCCTCCATGGTGTCGCCCCTCCCTATCTCTGTAATCTCCTCCAGCCCCACAACCCCCTGAGATTTCTAATGCTGCCCTCTCGAGCATCCCTGGTTATAATCGCTCAACCACTGGTGGCTGTGCCTTCTGTTACCTAAAAAAAAAACTTACATTTATATAGCGCTTTTCACGACCACCAGACGTCTCAAAGTGCTTTACAGCCAATGAAGTACTTTTGAAATGCAGTCACTGTTGTTATGTGGGAAACCAGGCAGCCAACTTGCGCACAGCAAGCTCCCACATACAGCAACGTGGTAATGACCAGATAACCTGTTTTTTTGTTCTGTTGATTGAGGAGTAAATATTGGCCCGGACACCAGGGCTAACACCCCTGCTCTTGTTCAAAATAGTGCCATGGGATCTTTTACGTCCACCTGAGAGTGTAGACGGGGCCTTGGTTTAACGTCTTATCTGAAAGACGGCATCTCCAACAGTGCAGCACTCCCTCAGCACTGCACTGGCGTGTCAGCCTAGATTTATGTGCTAAAGTCCCTGAAGTGGACTTGAACCCACAACCTTCTGACTCAGAGGCAAGTGTGCTACCAGCTGACACTCGGTCCTAAGCTCTGGAATTGCCTCCCTCGACCTCTGTCTTTCTACCTCTCTTTCCTCCTTTAAGATGCTCCATAAAACCTACCTCTCACCTGCCCTAATTTCTCCTTATGCGGCTCAGTGTCAAAGTTTTGTCGTATAACACTCCTGTGAAGGGCCTTGGGATATTACTACATTAAAGGTGCTATATAAATACAGGTTGTTGTTGTTGTTAATCAATACAAAGTTGTCGACTTTGGAATCAGCCTGATCCTCTCTGTGAAACATATTCACATCTCCTGACTCAACCAATCCAAGAAAAACCCAGCTCACAGACGGTCACTTAATACCCGGCCTTTAAAGAGACTGTAGTCATTTGTGACACAACCCAACATGCAGACGGAGATTAAAAGATTGCACAAATGAATAAATGTTTTCATTATAGATTTTAAAAAATACGAGAAATAATTTTCATCTCGGTGGTGTGCATCCAATTTCAAGATAGCAACACATCAACATATATATCGAAATGAATACAGATACAAAATACCATAACAACAAAATTGGATTATTTATCAATTTAAAACGTTATCCACGGGACTAAATTTAAGCAGTATGGGCGCAATCGACGATCTGGGTGCAAATTGCACCCAAAATTGCACCCGTTTCGAGAAGTGTTTTTTTCTCGTGTTTCCGCTCAAACTGCACATCGCCAAATGCAAAATCTGCCATGAACCAGCGCAATCAGACAGTGTTTTAAAACATAAATTTTTTTTTTTTAATTTGCTTTAAAAAATATTCCTTGATACATTTAAGAGTGGATACTTGGTGCAGTTTGATTAATACAGCTGAAAATGGGTTTATCACAAAGAATAAGCACTTTTAATGACAATATCAATCCACCACCTGTGAGTAACTTGATTTTAAATGACTGAAAATGATGTTTGAAAGCTATACACAACCATTTGCTGGTTATATTGGGGTACATAAGTTAGTTCCTTAGTAAATTTTTAAAAATTACATTCAAAAGCTTTTAAAACATACGGATTAGTGTCCTTGCACCCAAAAGATCCAGCTTAATTTTTAGGGCCTCCTCGAAGGTCCAAAAATGAGCACAATTAGCGGAAACTCCCCATGGTGATTAATTCTATCCTGGGGGGCGTGGCCAGTGTTGTGGGCGGGGCCTGCCTCTAGCACGATGTTTTTTAAACTTGTGCAAAAGATCACGGAAACTCGATTTGCGCTGAACGTAATTTGCGCTTAAAACTCCACGGTCTCATGCGTAGGTTACGTCGAAACTTTAAGTCTACATTTTTAATTATTGTCACTGAAGGCATGAGACTGAACACAATTAGCAGCAATTACCAGTCTTTTAAATGGGCGATATCGGATCAGCTGCCCGTTCTACACTTCTCCCAATTTTCCTTAATGGGCGGCCAATCCGATACTGTAGCTGGTTTTACACTTTTGCCAAAAGTTAAAAGTGCTCCCATTGCACCATCCCCCCACATTTTGTAACACCCAGCAAACAGTTACTAAACAGAGAAATTTGCAACAACAAAGGTGGAAGAAAAAGAGTCTTTGGAAATGTCGGCATAGTGGTTAGCACTGTTGCCTCACAGCGCCAGGGACCCGGGTTTAAATCCGGCCTCGGGTGACTGTCTGTGTGGAGTTTGCACATTCTCCCCGTGTTTGCGTGGGTTTCCTCCGGGTGCTCCGGTTTCCTCCCACAGTCCAAAGATGTGCGGGTTCGGTTGATTGGCCATGATAAAAATTGGCCCTTAGTGTTAGGGGGGATTAAATATGTGGGGTTACGGGGATAGGGCTTGGGTGGGATGGCTGTCGATGTAGGGACCGGGTGCTAGGGTTTGGATGATCAGCCATGATCTCGTTGAATGGCAGAGCAGGCTCGAAGGGCCGAATGGCCTAATCCTGCTCCATGTTTCTATGTTTCTCGTGGCCTGTTTTCTTCAGCTGTTTCCCTGGCATACTGCAAATTACTTTAATCATATTGTAAGGTGTTAGTCTTGGAACAAAAGGTCAATGTGCAAACCAAAATAGGCAGAGGGTTATTTGAATCAAATTAACATTCAAAATTTTTTTTAGCTAGATTCAGCTGATCCGAACCTTTGAGTAAAGAAATCCAACCTTCTCTTTTTTGTTCCTTTTACAATCTATTATACCAAGTCAGTTAGCCAGTTTTATTTTAGACAAAACTAAAAGCCAGGCCCTCCTTTTACCAGATGTTTTGCTCTTTACGACTTTGGAAAAATAAAGTAATTGCCATATTGTCTGATTGGCTATCCAATTGAGAAGTTTCGCGTTACCGCTGCTCCCGAATACCCCATGCATGTTATTAGATGTGTTGAGAGCACAAGTGCCATCTGTTGGTTGATGGTGGTATTGCAGTGCACATTTCAGAGATTCTCGGGTCAATTTTAACCCGATCCACCTGGCAGAAATGGGGCGGCAGCGACCCTAAAATAACTGCGCCGGCCCATTCTCACTCGGATTCCGTCAACTGTCGTATTTCCTGGAGCTTTCTGCTAAGTGGCCCGGGTGACGCCTGAATTGGGCGGGAGCCTCATTACTGCAGGCATTAATACGCGGTTTCGAGAACACTGCTCAGTTGTATCAGGCGGGGAAGCAGAAAAGGTCCCGAAAGGTAAGTACAGAAGCATTTTTGCAGGGGCCAGATGGAGCAGGAGTGTGCCTGTGGGCTCCACAAGAATACTGTGGGCAGCTGCCAGCCTGGGTTCCCTCCTTCCACGATCAGCAGGCAGGTGGGCCTGGGGGAGCGGGGGGGAAGCAGGGCACAGTATTCTTGTGGAGCCCGGGGGAACACTCCTGTACCTCCTAGCCACACAAAATTGCTTCTGTACTTACCTTTCGGGGGCTTCGACCTGTTGTCCCTCGAAATTGCAATGTCCGCCACACGACCCCGATTTTGCATACAGTAACGAGGTGTCCGCCTGAGTCACCACCCAGCCAATATGGTGGAGGAGCAGTATCGGGGTGGCAAGTGGCGCACGGCAATGTTCCCTAAAATAACAACAGAAAATGCTGGAAAAACTCAGCAGGTCAGGCAACATCCGTGGAGAGAAATTTGAGTTGACGTCAACTCCAATTTCTCTCCACGGATGTTGCCTGACCTGCTGAGTTTTTCCAGCATTTTCTGTTGTTATTTCGGATTTCCAACATCTGCAGTATTTTGCTATCGTACTAATGTTCCCTAAAAGCTGTGCGGCCACGTGAATAGAAAATCACGCATGCGCAGAGTTTTGAATGGCCCCTTTAAGGGGCTGCGCGGGCCAGAAAAATTAGAGGGAACATTGGTGCACGGTGATTTTCACTCCTCTGTCGCCCTGTTTCCACCAGGCCAGCCCTCACATATCTTCACTAGGTTCTGGCTTGAATTTCTGTTTACAAAAGTTTATTGGGTGATTGCACTGCTATTAAGAAGGCAGCCAGTAGCCAATTGAGTGACATCCCAGTGGAAAGGTTTTGGGGGGCCGACCGGCAGAGTGTGCTGGCCAGCCGACCGCTCCGACACCAAGGAGGCCCCGGACTCATTTAAATTTGGTGGACAAGCTGCGGGGCGGCAAATAGGCGCCCACTGCTGTTTGAGGGAATGAGTCCTCAAGATCGAGCCGGGCAGCGAGGTAGGTTGCAGGGTGGGGGGAATCGCAATCGCAGAGGCTGCGGGTCCTGGGTGGCAACGGCACAGATTATATTTGTGGAACCCGGTGGAGTAATCCTTCTCCTCCGGGGCCCACAGAAATAATTGGACACTTTGGCAGACCTCTTCAGTTCCGTCGCCCATGGAATTGATCGGAGTGTGCACGGCGCAGGCTCCGACCAGTTCCTACCCAAAATGGCAATCGGGCTCCTGTTTATGTCAGAAGACCCCGATTTCCATATTAAAAGTGGCCTGTCACCTAGAACAGGCAGGCACTTTGGACACCCGGCGATAGGCCGCTTTCAAAATGGAGCCGGTCATATCGCCAGTGTTAATGAGACGTTAAGGTTACCGATCCCATTTTGAGGTCATTAGCGACCCGCTAACGCCAGATGACGGCAGTGAAAATTGAACCTTTGGACTCTCTGGCCCACAAATGCTTCCCAAAATGCTTGCTGATTCAAAATAAAATATGTTATTAAGGTTTTGCTGTTTTGGACAGATGATGTTCAATAACATACAGAGGGAGCCTTCATAGCCTCCAAGGATTGTGTATAACTTCTATAAATTAAATCGATCTAATAAAAGGGCTCATATATTGTGCCGAGAGCCTTTTTTTGTTGCTCAACATGACAAACCATCTAACGCAGTAAGTTATGAATTTCAAGATGTGCAGTCACATCATCAAACCGTATAAAACAGGCATCAGTCCACACTCCAGTATGGCAAAACAAGAGTGGTCCTTCTCCGCACTAGGATAGGCTAAAATATTGCCTGTTTAGCTGCAAACACATGTGATGATTAGTGAAACTGAACTATTTGTATCTGTTTAAGCCAGAATTTACACGGTTTCTATGTTCAAAAGATGTTTTATATTACACAGCCAGTTTTGATTATCCAGTTCAAAGGAGCCTGGCCTGGCAGAAAGCACATTAACTGTCCCTGATTAGATGACATCTTTTTTCCACAGTTTAAGAATGAAAAATGTATACATATACACATGAAACTATCAGAGTGATCTGATTTTAGACATATTAGGAAAAATAAGCACTTTTTTTTGCAAATTGTAAATCTATTACTTTTTTTGTTGTTGAGAAACTTTGTTTCTTTTGTACAGACAGAGGCAGCACATGCTTTTGCCAAACTCTGATCAGAGTGGCTATGCTGTGAGGAGGTATAAAGATGTGTTGACAGATTTATTAGGTAAAGCAGGATCTTTTTGACAGCAAATGCAGTTATCGGGGATGGGCATCCAGTTTACCTGCCTGTTTATAATTCAGTGTGGAATGGGGCTCAAGGCGAGCGATTATTAATTCCTCGATTCATCATTATTTGGAGAAAAATCTGCACTCAGCAAGAAAAGCGTGTAATTGGCATTTAAGGTTTAACAAGCTGTCACGTGCGATCAAGAGCAGGGATCTAAGATGTGATGTGGTGCGCAGAGAATTTATTGGCAGGTTATGGGTAAAATTATTGGAGTCAGATTGCATTCCTTCTGAAAGAAGCAACGACATTAAAAACATGTCCTTGGTTTTGCCATGCAGTCAGGCATAAACATGTTTTGCACTCTGCAGGAAGACATTTATTTGGTTACGAAATCATTAAAAAAAAAGCCACACATAAACAAGTTCTTCTGGTTTTTTTTTCCACTCTGTGCAATGTATCTTCCTTGAGCCAGAAGGTAAGGCAGTCTGGGTTTTGAACTGCTCCACTAGCCTCTCAATGGTGCTACGTGACCAAGCCTCAAGGCTTTAAGTAGGTGAGGTAGTCTCCATAATAGAATGGATTGTACCTGGTCTATGCAAGGAGCAGGCTTGATGAGCTAAATGGATCTGTTTGATTCATACTTTTGATTCATCTTCTTAAGAATATACAACCCTGGTGGGACAATTTGAGCAATGTCAATATATCTTACTTCAGTAATGGGAGACTTGGCTTCTATACTTGGAGAGCTGACAGCCTACTTTGACAGCCTTAGGACTTGAACCCATCTTCTAGTTAAAGATCCAGCATCCAATCACCTGGGCTGCTCAACCTTCACCATTCTTTTTGTTATTGTTTTCTTTGTTCTTTCAGATTTGAGCTTTTATATCTTCTTCCAATGTTTCTCCATTAACTGATCCAATAGAGAGGGCATGTCACTTTTGAATGACCTATAATTCTAAACAATCCAATAATTGAGACATTATTGACACTACAAAGACCCACATTCTTCCTTAACTGTTGGCCTGGACTGTGGTTTACAAAAACTGACTACATGTGTGTCTTAGTTAAATAAACTGCCAGCTGAATAAAAGTCAATGTGGCAGAAGACCTCACCTGTGATTTTTATACTAAATGGGTCAGAGGGCCAATTTAAAGGAGCAGATTTGCACATACTGTAAATATGTTTTTAAGGAAATCCTGTTCCTGAGACTGTCTAAATCAATCTGTAACATAATAATTGGTTAATTGCTATCTCAGATGTTACTCAATTGGCTGCTTTCTCTATAACAGTGCTCGCACATAGGCCAGAATTTTAATCTGGAGGCGGGTCGGGAGCGAGGGGTGGCTAGAAAGTGGTCGGGAACACGGGGGAACACTAAATTCAGCAGGGCCTAATAAGCATTTCAAAGCTCTGCTTCCCACCCACAACCAGCCAGATAGAGAGATTGGCTGGCTGCAGGTGGATAGGCCTGCGGCACTAGGCTGCAGGGAGGAGGGAGGGTGGGATCAGGTGGGGGTGGTCGGGAGCCGGGGGTGGATCAGGGCCGGAGGAGCATCGGGGGGGGGGGAAGAGGGTGGTTGGGGGGGAGAGGGTGGTTGGGGGCCAGAGGAGCATCAGGGCTGGAGGAACGGGCGGGAAGGCAATCGGAGGCCTTGTGCCGGTAGGTCGGGGGCGAGATCAGATGCCTCGTGGGGTGGAGATCAGAGGCATCGGGGAGTTGTTCGATCGTGAGGGGGGGGGGGCGTTGGGTGAGGCAGGGATGCTGGATCTAGGGGGTAAGTGTAAAGGCACATACCTCCTTGATCCAGCAGTCCTCACCTTTAGCTGGTGGGTTCCCCGAGGCCTGCGAAACTGACCAGCCAGAGTTAATTTTGTAATGGTGGTTAAATATGAGGCATGCCAGCCTCATTATAATTTTTAGGGTTAGGGTGGCCCGCCTCCTGGGAGTGGGTTGGCTGCCCACCGCCGTCCCACCTCTGTTAAAACCGGATGTGGGTGGGTTGGGGTCGGGATTCAGTTTTTTTAACACTTTAACCTTCCACCCGACACCAACCCACCTGGTTTTTGGGGTTAAAATTCCCCCCATAGTAAAACTTTATAACAGGAATTCAAGGCTGCTGAATTTATTGTAGAAAATATATTTCCTTTGAATATTCTTTTAAACAATGCATCATAAACACTGGTAATTTGAATAAATTAATTCTAAGCTAATGATGTGAGTATGTGTGGTGATGCAGTCTTCCACTGTACTGTACCATGAATTGTTAGGAGGTAAGTTTGTGTCTGCAGTATCCCCACACAATGAGTTGTCAGCCTTGGCTGTACCATGTGGAAGGTGCCAAGTGAGGCTACAGAAAGAAAAGGAAGGTGAGAAGGTGAGCAACCAAGGCTCAGTCTCAAACAATTGCTACTGGCCAACTTAAATGGCCTGGGTTACCTGCACACATGACATAGAGAACCTGAGGAGGGAAGAAAAATGTTATCAATATATTAATAAATCTTTTAGCAATCTTTATAGTCTAGGTAATTTTAAAAAAAAGCTTTCAAACACAGGCTGTGGCATAAGTCTGACACATCTACTATCATCTACTATGTTGGGTCATCTCCTCGTGGTGTGGTGTAGGAAGTGGGAATACATATTTTTTCAGTTTAATGGAAATTGTCTCTTTTATGAGAAGGGCTCAAGTCTGGTGGACTGCAAGGCAAGACAAGCAACATTTTTGTTATTGAGCGTCATCATGACACATGGACAAGTGAGGAAAAGACATGCAATGATTCAAATTACATTACCGTGATGTCATTGTGTGGCACGCTGACAATAGAGCTCTGTCAAACAATGCCTTTTTAATAAACACACCTAGCTCAAACAGTTTCAACACATTGGCTATCAGGCAGTCTTGTGGAACAAGGCAGTTTGTCAGACAGCTGCTGACTGAGTTGCTCTTCCATTAGTGTTACAGAACGATTAGGAAAAGCGAAGAAAATGTTGTCCATATGTGATTGTCAATGGTTATCACATCCTGTCATTGTGCCTCAATGCAGCAAATACTGTTCTATTAGTAACCGAGAGGTCAACACTTTAACTAGCTGTTGTCATCCGAACATGTATAAATGTTCTTCAACTTCCCGAGTTCCTGACACGCTACCCTTTCTAATGTTTCACCTCCTTTCTGCTTTCCAGATGAGAATTATAATGCGCCTCTTTCGATATTGGTCTTTGTTCAATAGTTTCTCCTCATTAAGATTTAAATAAATACGATGGATAACTTGACCCCAATTTTGAGTCACAATTTAGATTTTAAAAATTGCAAAATCTTGGAAATGCACAGCAGCACTATTAACATTGAAAAGAAAAGGATAATGTTTCAGGTATAGACTCTTCATCAGAACTGTTCTGAACAAAGGTATTCACCTGAAAAGTTAACCTGACTGGCCTGACTGTCTTCCCGGCATTTTCTGGTTATATTTCAGTTAATTTTTGACAACTTTACAATTCCTTACTTCTTCTAGAAATTTGACCCAGTTTGAACACTTAGAAAAACAAATAATTGTACCATTTCCCCCTGTATATTAAATGACACCACAACAAGATGCAAAAGGGGACAACTGTCACTATGAGTTTGATTGTGGCGGTGGCATAGTGCATGGAAAGTCTTGGGAGAATTTGAACTGAGGCACTAATGATTGGATTCTAGATTTTCCACAATGCAATGCGAACTGTAACAACCCTGGTTCAGCAGGTGATAATTAAAGGATTATTATTGTCACCCCTGTAAAGTTGTTGGGGTAGCTTTTGAATCCTGTTTATCAATACACAGGCCAATTACAGTATCTGCATCACCAAAGTATCAGTTGTGGTGCTAAAATATCACTTAATAAAATGCCATCGTGTGCTTCTGCATAACGTAATTAAAAGAAACAAATCTTCTCTGCCAGATTATGCCAATTCAAATTTACTCCACAAAATAGTGACAATCTACCTTTAGCGGTGTTGTAGAAAGAATTGAGCACTAAGCAAAGACAGTGAGCAGCGATTTTGGTGCCTCAGCAGAAACGAGCGGCCAATGGGCAGAGCTGAATCAGTGATCGTCCAGAGGAGTTGGCGAGGGACCCGTCCCAGTTTCTGGGTTGCCCATCATTTTCAGGATGGAGGCAAGCTGCCAGCGTGAGACCTGCTACCCATAGGCGGGAAACATATACCCACACACACATCTAATCCGTCAGGATTAATATCCCTCTGTAAAAGCAGCTGCAAGTGGGTGGGAAGAACAAACATTTTTATTTCCATCTACTATCACCCTGTTTTTAAAGAGATGGAAATTGCTTCCAGTGTCTGGGAGAGAATTCCACTCATTTATAGTTAAAATGCCCACTGTGCATGCATTTTCCTTAACACTATATTCATTTGCATTTATTATTGAAAGTTTTCATTGTGATTCTTACTCAGTTGGCTATATATTAAGGGCTATTGTAGGTGGTTTGCTTTGGTGGTTCGAATCACTCCATTTACTTAGTTCTATATAACAGGAATTATGGTGAACAGGATTGGGACACAGACAAGCTTTTCAGACTCAACCATACGGTGTTTAATGAAGTTAACACACACACCCGCTTCCAGTACATAAAATACCTGGTGGCGTAAAACAGTACAACAATACAACTTGGCCCGTCGAACAGGCCCCTGTCTCGTATTAAGATGCCTAAAATCACACTGTGTTGCAATACAGAGTATAACATGGACTTGTCCCACAAACCCCGGAACATACACTATATAATACACACAGAACCTCCCCACTAAACCCCTCTGGCTTGGTTGGGACACACAACACCACCCTCACACAGTACCGGTGGTCTTAAGGATGCGTGGGCTTGGACAATGCTCACCCCGATTGTCCGTTTTCTTGCTCGCTGCTCCCGTGTAGAGCGTGTCTCCTGGTTCCGTATCGCCGATGCAGTATCCAAGTCCCGGTTTCGAGGTTCGTTCCTACAGTCGAAGAGCAAGGCGAGGCTCTTGTCGCTCATGGTGGTTTTGAGCAAGCGAGAGAGAGAGTGAGAATGGCCAAAGCTGCCAACTTTATATCCTTCCAGCCCTGTGTAGTTGCAGTGATGTCCTTTTAATCACCTTTCTTTGTCTGGTTTCCTGCCTTTTTGGGCTATCCCATCTAGGTGCTCGTCTTAATGGCAGATGATGGGCCGCACTTCTCACCTGATCCTGGATTAAGTGGCTTCCCATTAATTTACAATGGCCCTCTTTTGTCCGGTTCCCGCCTTCGGAGCTATCTCATCTAGGTGCTTGTCACTGTATGAGTCACCTAGCCCGGGCCCATTGTCTTCCCAGAGAATTCTGTCTGCCCAGAAATTCTCCCATAATTAGTTTGTAGGCCTGGCTGGAATCTCCTGTCCACAAACACCTGGGCCCCTCCCATCTTCTCCAAACAGTCTGTTGGTAACAATCATTCAAAAAGTCTGAAATGAACTTGGGGCCTGCGTTCGATGCTTACACTATCCAATTCTAATTTAGGGGTTGTTTGATGTGTATATTTTCTTTTACTAAAAATTGTTCTGATATCTGGTTGTCAAAGGGAATGGGCAGGGGCCAAAGAAAAGGAGAGGTCTGTGATTAGGTGGATGACAAGAGTTGATGGTGGAAGAGCAAAGGAGGTGATAAAGAGAAAAAATTATAGAAACAAAAGATGTGTCTGGAGGATGTATGAATGATTACAGCAGAATAGCAGAGAGGGAGGGAAGCATGGAAAGTCTAACAAAGAGGAGAGGGCTCCCATGGCCCAGGAATGTGGTGAAAGAAAAAGGCAGATAGACACCAGGGGTTCAGACCACCCTGCCAGCCATGGACCAATAGGGGATCGCCATCCCATGTACACAAGAAAAGAAAAATGAATGAGCTGTTAAATTGATTGGTAGTGAACAGGAGATGCTTACCAGGTTTTCATGCTCCCTCACAATCTCCCCGCCCCCACCACTTGCAACTTAGATAACCTGCTTTGCCTATTACACATTCTCTGCAACTCATGTGATCTTGTGAAAGGCGCTATATAAATGCAAGATCATTCTTTCTTTTATATGCCTTTTATCTCCCTGTTATCTCACTCCATAACAGCTGTTGCCTTATGCCATGGTCAGTTCTGAGAATCAGCCATGACCACTTCTCCACCCGATCAATTCTTGTGTGTGGTTCCCCCCCACACCCTTCTCTCGACTCTCCCTCACTTTCTTCCTTCTTATAAGCTGTTTATCTGTAATACCTACATCAGGAATTATGCCCTAAAAATTGATATTCTCCTTTCCTTGCAGAAGCTGTTTGGCTTGCTGAGTGCTTTCAGCACTTTCTACACTTGTCTATTTGTAGATAGAATTGGAGTTGTGATTCTCTCCTTTGCAGTTCTCTCTCGGTTTGGCTTGGCTTCTTTAAAATTACGATTCCATCTGCGATGTCGCTTTTTAAACTGTAACTTCGGACCAGCCACAACAAAGTTCCAATGTGGGATGAATGGCTGATTGGCTGAAAGTGAAGATTGGCAGCTCGTCGAGCCACTGGGAGAGTGCCAGGATGGTGCGGGGCAGGGATTGAGAGTCCGAGTATAGGACCTTTCACCCAGGCCACCAGCAGCAGCGACCCGGGAGATCAATCACCCATCCCGGGAGAGTCCTGGACAATGTGGGAGGGTTGGCAACCCTAAATTACTATAACGACAAAAGAAAGATGAATCTGTTTTATATCCACTAATATAGGTTTCTTTTAATTAAAAACTCAATACTTCTCCCCAAGTTAAAAGATAATTGGAGTGTAATTGTGAAAGGCAGAGGACAGGTAGGTATTTACCCTCTGCACTGGTTACATGCAGTGCATGAAGATGTTTTTCCAACCAAACTGGCATTTTCTAGCTCTCTTCCTTGCAATTCCCTCTGTAGTCCTACTCTGCACAGTAGCTCCTCCTCCACCATAACTACACCGAAAGTGCGACAAGACTCCATTGGCGTGGCAACAAGCAGGGGCCAGGGAATGCAATGGCGATTGTCTGAAAGCAAAGACAACCAAGATGATGCGCATACAGGGATAATGTCCCCTGATGTAAGAAAACTACTAGGCACTTGGTCAGAGTATTAAACAGGGCTTTAATCGACTGTTTCATAACATGGAAGTCTAGTTATCCTTCACTAGTTCCTGTTTACAAAATGCCCCTGAGCAAGCTGGGCCCGGGCCCGTGCCCGAGTATTTATACTCGCCCTGGACAGCACCACCAGCAGGCCGCCCAGTCTGTTTCATAAGTCCTTTCTACATAAATGGCACGATTTATGTCATTCTTCCCGCCTGAAAGATTGGAAGTCCAGCGGCTTCTTTCTACCGAATTAGGCGGACTAAGAATAGACGCAGCCATTTGGATCTCCATCGGTGGCCGGAAGGCACGTCTCCTCGGACCGTGTTTTGGCCCCTGGGTCGCTTAGTTCGTACCAGCGGGCTGGCAGAGTCCATGTCGCCTTGATCGACCTGAGGGGGACTGGGGAGATCGTGGCTCCGGGTGCGGGCCCCCACAGGTGCAGAGCTGGCTTCACCCTGCCCAGTAGTTGGTGGCTGACCGGTGTCCTGGCTTCGGGTGGCCATCCCGCAGGGAGCACTCTGTTCCCCGGGTTGATCCGGCAGAATAGCTGGCAGATCCCTTGACGTCCCGGGTAGGGCGTCATCCTCAGAGGAGCGCAGGGTATCGACGTCATTGATACGGGTCCCACACTCGATTGGGTCCGTGGGACCGGTTGGGCAGGGAGCCAGATCCCAGAGTGGCACTGCGGATTCCCGTCCATCAGGGTACCGCATGTATGCTTACGTGGGATTGACATCCGTCAGTTCCACTTCGTCGACGAGGGGATCACTCTTAGAGGATCAGACAAATCTTCGGAGCAGCACGGGACCAGGAGCTGCCAACCATGATGGTAGGGGCGTCCCATGAGTGGAGCGACGCTGGAATCCGAAGAATCGTTCGTGAGGAGTAGCGTTGGTGGATGTAGAAAGAAGAGACCTGATGAAATGCAATGCGTCAGGGAGCATAGTTTCCCACTGCTGGTCTGATAGGTTGTGTGACCTCAGTGCGACCTCAGTGCAAGACGAACAGCGTTCCAAATTATAGCGTTGTATCTCTCAACCTGTCCGTTTCCAATAGGATGATACGGTGTTGTTCTACTTGTGGTGATTCCCCATTGGGAAAGATAACTTTGGAGTTCGTTTGACATGAAGGAGGGACCCCGATCAGAGTGGATGAAATTGGCCGTACCGCAAAGGGAAAATACCTGATCGAGGCATTTGATCACTGTGGAAGTAAGCATATTGGGACAAGGGAAAGCAAAGGGAAAGTGTGAATATTCGTCCACCACAGTAAGCAAGTAGGTGTTTCGCGTTGAGGAAGGCAATGGCCCAAGTCAATGCTGAGTCGCTGCATAGGCTGTGTAGCGTGTATGAGCGAGCCATCCGAGGGACGGAAGAATTGCGGTTTTAATTCCGCGCAAATTTTACAAGTGGAGCATGTTTTTCTCACGTCTTTCGTAGAAAATGGGAGATTTTTAGATTGGGTAACGCCAGGATGGCATAAGTCAGTATGAAGATCCGCAAGAGTCGAAGTTGACATGGAAGAGCAGAATGCATGCATGAGGGTATCCGGGGCCACATTCTCTTTGCCGGGTTGATAATGTATGGTGTAGTCAAAGGCGGCCAAATCCATCCTCCAGAGCTGTATTTTGTTATTCTTGATCTTAGTGCGTTTCTGGTTATCCAGCATAAAGGCCACGGAGCGCTGATCGAACATAAGCGTGAAATGGCGATGAGCGAGAAAATGACTCCATTTACGCACTGCTTCGATGATAGCCGTAGCCTCCTTCTCGACAGGAGGATAATGGAGCTCGCTACCCTGCAAAGTTCTGGACAGAAATGCAATGGGGTCGACCACCTTGATTCAAGGTAGCTGAGATCGCTACATCTGATGCATCGCACTCGACCACGAAAGGGAGATTTTCATTGATGGAACGAAGTGTGGCTTTTTCCAGGTGTTGCTTGAGGAGGTTGAAAGCTGAAATAGCCGTTGCCTTCAACAGAAATTACTTCGCGTGAAGCAGGGGCTGGATCTTGTCGGAAAAGTGGGGTATCCACTTCGCATAATAGGCAAACATGCTGAGGGCCCGACGAAGAGAGCCAAGATTCGTAGGAGGAGGGAGCTCCTGAAGTGGACAAAGTCGCTCCGGATCTGGTTTGATGACACCATTGCCCACCCAGTAGCCAAGGATGTTGACTGATGGTACTGATTTCACAGATTTGGACTCATTTAAGGTTAAGTTGCGACGACGGAGAACGTCAAGAAATTTCTGGAGGCTGGCATCATGCTCCTGGTCATGACTGTTGTATCCATGTGTTAATGGAGACACGGAATGCAGGAGTTGGTTTAACAGGTGTTTACTGAACAAAGTCTGGAGGTGAACTAAAAGATACAAGACGCTATACAGGCTTATATACCCGAGTGGTCACTACCGGTATTACAGTACACAGGGGCTCTTAAAGGTACATACACTACAATTCCTCCCCTTTTAGATAATTAGTACATAACATTTTAAGTAATCATTCATTAACATGTTTACAAGAACAATAATCTACACATTTGCTGCAGTTAATCAATTATAAGTCAGTCTCTCTGGAGGCTTCCTGACTCGGTCCGGATAACGCCTCGGTGGTGTAGTAGTTTTCGGTGGTGTAGTAGGTTCTTTTGGCAAGGTCGATTCGGCTTGAATGCCAGTGTTGGGTTCATCTGGTTCCAGTATCACCGGATCGGAGGTAGATACTATGGGTATCTCTGCTTCATCATTAGGCGTATAGAGTTGTGGTGTAGGTTGTCCCTTTTCGGATGACTCTATGATCTGGTCAGCATGGCGCCTTATTATGCTTTCTCCAATGTCCACGGTATACATCAGCGGTCCTAGTCGTGTGCAAATAGTTCCAGGCTGCCATTTCTCGGTACGGTAGTCCCGGGCCAAAACTTGTTGACCTATCTGGAAGGTTCTAGTTGGCCTTTCATTCATGCCTTGAAATTGCCAGTTCTCTACGTCCCTTCTGATGTTTGGCTTGATCAAATCCAGCCGGCATCTTAGTCTTCTATTGAAAAACATCATGGCGGGAGTTTGGTTTGTAACCACATGTGTTGCATTCCTGTACGCAAACAAGAAGTTATCTACCTTATGTTGTAGATTTATGTCTTCATTACCCATGGCCTTTATGGCCTTCTTGAAGGTCTGGACAAACCTTTCAGCTAATCCATTGGTGGCGGGATGGTATGGGGCGGACTGTAGTGCTTAACCCCATTGATTTTTAAGAACTTCCTGAATTCTTCGGACACAAATTGCAGTCCATTATCAGAACAGATCTGTTCAGGCAGCCCATTCCTGGCAAATATGGTCCTTAATACTGTGATGGTTTTTTCCGTGGTGGTGGAGGACATCTTTATTACCTCCGGCCACTTGGAGTGTGCATCAACCGCGATTAAGAACATTGAGTCCATAAATGGACCAGCAAAGTCGATATGTACCCTTTGCCATGGAGATGAGGGCCACTCCCATGGATGTAGAGGGGTTTGTGGTGGGGCGTTTTGGACCTTCTGGCATCCTAGACAGCTCTTGGTCATTTCTTCGATGTCTCCATCGATACCTGGCCACCACACAAATGCTCTGTCTAGGTTCTTCATTTTCACTCCACCCAGATGCCCCTCGTGAAGCTCCTTTAGCACTTTATCCTGGAGTTTGGGTGGAATCACCACTCTGGATCCACACATCAAGGTTCCTCGGCAAACTGACAGCTGTTCTCTTCTTTGCGAGAATGCTGGCAACAGTGGTTCGCCATGTGCTGGCCATCCCTTCACCGTTAAATCGTAGACTCGTGAGAGAGTCGGGTCATTTCTCGTTTCCTTTCCAATGGTAGAATTTGTTACTGGTAGACATTCCATTATGGTTGAGTGGAACATCTCCACTGGGTCCACTGTAGGTGCCTCTTCTACCGTTGGCAACGGTAGGCGCGATAAACCGTCAGCATTCCCATGCTGTTTTGATCCTTTGTATTCTATGTCATATTGGTGTGCCCCTAGGAAAAGGGACCACCTCTGTAGCCTTTGCGCTGTCATAATGGGAATGCCCTTTTTAGGGTTGAATATGGAGACGAAGGGTTGATGGTCACTCAACAAGGTAAATTTTTGTCCGTGTAGGTAATGGTTGAATTTCTTCACTCCCCACACCAGGTTGAGTGCTTCCCTGTCGATCTGGGCATAGTTACGCTCAGCTGAGTTCAATGAGCGTGACGCAAAAGCTATCGGCCGCTCCGAGCCATCAGGGAATCTATACGATAATACTGCTCCTACGCCATAAGGGGATGCATCGCACGCCAGTCTGATTGGCAGTGATGGGTTGTAATGAGCCAACACTTCCTTGGACGTGATCAAGCCTTTGCATTTATGGAAGGCACGTTTACAGTCTTCGCTCCATTTCCAAATTACTCCTGTTTGTAGCAGTGCGTTAAGAGGGTGCAGAACAGTTGACAAGTTCGGTAAAAATTTATGATAGTAATTTATAAATCCCAGGAACGACCTTAATTGTGAGACATTTTCAGGTGCTGGGGCTTTTATGACCGCTTCAATTTTTTCAGGTGACATATGCAATCCTTCTTCGTTAATTATATGGCCACAATATGATATTTGTTTCTGGAAAAATTCGCACTTGGGGCGATTTGCTCATAGGCTCCGTTCTCTCAGCCTAGTGAGCACCTGCTCCAAATTGGCAAGGTGCTCGTTATCATTTTCTCCTGTTACAAGGATGTCGTCTAGGTAGGATTGAGTCCCCGGAATCCCTTGCAGGACTTGCTCCATAGCTCTTTGCCAGATAGCTGGAGCTGATGCTACTCCGAAAACCAGTCGATTGTACTGGTACAGGCCTTTGTGTGTGTTTATCATGAGATACTTTTTAGAGGCCTCCTCAACCTCCATCTGTAGATATGCCTGTGCCAAGTCAATTTTGGTGAAACGTTTCCCTCTGGATAGTGAGGCGAAAATATCTTCTATCCTCGGAAGAGGATACTGTACCGTGTGAAAGACCGGGTTTACAGTCACCTTGAAGTCCCCACAGATGCGAATTTTTCTCTGTTCTTCAGATTTATCATTATTCAACGTTTTCTTCATGACCGGGACGATGGGTGTTGCCCACTTGCTCCAATCTACCTTGGATAACACGCCTGCCTTTTCCAAATTCTCCAGCTCTGCCTCGACTGCTGGACGAATTGCGTATGGCACCGGCCTTGCCTTAAAAAACTTGGGAATTGCCGCATCTTCTACTTTTATTGAGGCGGTGACGCCTTTCAAGGTTCCTAGTTCCTGTTGAAACACTTCTTTGGCGTTGGCCAAGATGTCTTTTAATCGTTCAGGTATGACGTCATCGTCATTTTTTTTCTTACTGGTCACCGTCAGTGCCTGAATGGAGTGCCAGTCTAAACGTATCTTCCTGATCCATTCACGTCCCAACAGCGGTGGACCACCATCTTGCAGAACGTATAAATACAACTTCTGTATTTCCTTGCCGTTGTATACAACAGGCACCCTTATTTTCCCTCTGGGGTATACTTTCTGCCCCGTATATGTCTTCAAGATAATGGATGTGTCTTTCAAAGGTATATGCGGAAATAGCCGCTCGTAATCCCGTCGACTTATGACGGTCAGAGCTGATCCTGTATCTAGCTCCATTTTAACTGGGGACCCCGCTATTGTGAAGGTAACCCAAATGGTCTGGTAATCTTCTTTGGCAAGTACATTATGTAATTTGAGACAGCTTAGTCTCTTGTTTCCGGAGTCGCTATCGCTCTTCTGGCCTTCGGAGCTACTGTTCGTCATCATTTGTACCTTTCTGTACTTTTCCTTATTGATTTTTTTTCTATCAGTGGATTTTTTGTTTCCAGATCGGCATACACGTGCAATGTGTCCCATCTTTCCGCATTGCCTGCATGCTTTGTCCTTGAACCAGCAGTCCCTCTGGTCATGGGTGGATCTGCCGCAGCGATAATATCTCTCGAAACCCCGTGTCATTTCATGGGTGCCGAAGTCCTGTGGCTTTTGCTGTATCTCTGCAGCTCCTCTTGCTGCTGCTTCGTATGATACAGCCATACTGAAAGCCTTGTCCAGTGTCAAATCTTTCTCAGAAAGTAGCCTTTTCTGTGTTCCTTCACTTAGGAGACCGCAGACGTATTTGTCTCGTAGAGAATCTGCCAGTCCTGCCCCGAATTGGCAGTGCTTTGACAGCTTTCTTAATTCGGTGAGGTAATCAGCGTTACTTTCATTCTTGTGCTGATTCCTCCTGAAGAATTTGAATCGTTCCGCTATCAGCAGCGGTGTTGGGTTTAAGTGCTCCTGTAGGGTATCAACAATTTCCTTAAAATTCTTGTCCTTTGGTTTGGCTGGAGTGATTAAGTTTCGTAACAGCCCGTATGACCTTGTGCCCATCAAATTTAGAAGTACCGATGCCTTTTTATCATCCTCTACTTCATTCGCTGTGCAATATACCTCCACTCTTTCCACATATGTGGTCCAATCCTCTATATCACTATCGAAAGCAGTAATATTGCCAGTCTTAGGCATCCTGAAAATCTAAAATGGCACCTCCCGCGCTTTCCTTTCTTCCCTGTCGAGAATAAATGGCACCTCCCACGCTTTCCCGCCGCTGCCGCTGCTGACAACGCTGTTCTCCGTGGTTTTTATTTACACAGATATTTTTAATAGTTGGAGACTCGTTCCCGCCGGACTCTCTGGGACTTTTCCTTCCCTCTGCTTGGTCCGAACGCCGACCTGCTTTGCAGCACCGGCCGTCTCCCGAGTGCTCCACCCTCCGTCTCTGTTTGCCTCCGCCTTCCGACTCGCTGCTCGGCCCCGCTGCAGAGCCACCCGATCGAGCCCCAGCCCACCGCCCATGAAGGATTAGTGCAGTACCTGCCACCAGCCCGGCTAGCTGGTGAACGCACAGTTTTTTTTTTTCTTCGACCTTCGTCTGAGGAATCGATCTCCTTGAGGTGCTGCCGAACTGCAGGTAAGTCCGTTTCCAATTCGTCGCCACTGTTGTATCCGTGTGTTAATGGAGACACGGAATGCAGGAGTTGGTTTAACAGGTGTTTACTGAACAAAGTCTGGAGGTGAACTAAAAGATACAAGACGCTATACAGGCTTATATACCCGAGTGGTCACTACCGGTATTACAGTACACAGGGGCTCTTAAAGGTACATACACTACAATGACCAGCAATGGTGATATTATCCAGATATGGAAAAGTGTCCGTTAAGTTCTCCTGTTTGATGAGGCTATCCATTGCCCATTGAAAGATGGCCACCCCATTGGTGACCCCAAATGGAAGGCGACGAAACTGGTAAATCCAACCATTGGCCTCAAAGGCCGTATACTTTTTGTCAGAGTTCTTTAACGGTACTTGATGGTATGCGCTCTTTAAGTCAAAAGTTGAAAATACCTTGTAGTTGGCAAGGTTATTGATCATATCATCGATGCATGGTAGTGGGTAGGCATCCAGGTCAGTATACTGGTTAATAGTTTGCGAGTAATCGATGCAAAGACGTTTCTTGTGTTGCTTCAGAGGATTTTTAACAACAACGACTTGAGCCCGCCAGGAAGATGAACATGGCTCAATGAAACCATCAGCTAGAAGGCGAGAGATCTCTGCCTCGATAAAGGATAGATCATCTTGGCTGAAACGTCGTGATTTAGTGACTATGGGCTTACATCGGGGGGAAAGATTGGCAAACAAGGAGGGCTCGTCGAGCGAAGCCGCCGAAAGCAAACAAAACGGTACTTTGGAAATAGTAAACTCCGGTTTTGACCCTCCAAACTCAAAAGTGAGTCTTTTGTGTTCTTTCTGGAAATCCTGTCCCAGGAGCACATCACTGCATAGGTTTTTGAGCACCCTGAGCCGGGTGGAGAAATAAGTGCAGCCATTGAGAATAAGGTCGACAAGACAAAAGCCGGAAGAGTTGGTGGTCAGTGTCGTCAGAGCCATTGCAATTTCCCTGTCCGAGGGGTAAATACGCAGTTTTAACTTACTGACAGCCTGCTCACTGATGAAGCTGTCAGAGCTGCATGTGTCGATTAGTGCACTCAAAATGTGTCCATCTACCGAAACCTTCATGGCTGCATGGGACAGGCTTTGGGGAAAAACAGCTGTGATGGGAGGAGGAGCAGTTTTACCCTTGACAGTTGTAACCTTAGTTGTGGCTCTTGGGGGAGGAGCAGTTTTATAGATAGCAGCTGCAAAACTAACAGGGGCTCTTGACCAGTATACCTTTGAAAAGTGACCTTTCTTACTAACAGAGGCTCTTGACTGACATACCTTAGAAAAGTGACCTTTCTTGCTGCAATGACTGCAGGTTGCGTTACGAGCAGGACAAAATTTCCTATAGTGGAATGCACCTCCACAGAAGAAACACTTCCTTCCAGATTGCCAAGATGCCGCTAGGGCAGGGTCGTCATCAGTGAGGGCTTCTAGGGTAGGGTCATCATCGGCTAGGATAGAGTAGTCATCAGTGAGGGCTTCCGCCGGAGGCCCATTGGAGGAGTAGTCACCAAAAGTGATAGCAGCACTCCGTGCATGCGGTAAAAGATAAGCAACTGCATTTCTTTTTGCTAAGTCCAGAGAACATGCCTGGTCATAGGCAGCTTGTAACCTGAGGGTTTTATTTTCCAACAGACGCTGGCATATGAAAGGAGACGCAATTCCGTTAATAAAGGAATCACGAATTAACTCCTCCTGGTACTGCTCAGCTGAGACAGCTTTGAGATTACAATCCTTGCTGAGCCTGCGAAGCTTTTGAAGGAATTTGTCAAGTGATACCCCGGGTTGTTGTCGAGTTGTGGTCAGTAGATGCCGAGCAAAAATTTCATTTGGGGCCTTAACATATAGTTGCTGTAGTATTTGGATAGTGGAGTCATAATCTACACAGTCTTTGATATAGTCAAACACATGAGGGGATACATAATTGGCAAGTATCTCTAACTTAGCAGGAACATTCTCACCACACACCCTGAGGAAGTTGCTGAAGGTACAATACCAGTGTTTCCATACCTTAGCCGTTGTAGGTGAATTCGGGTCCAGGTCAAGACGGGCGGGTCGAAGTAGTTTCTCCATGATGGATTGATTACTACCTCTGGTTCCCTTCTACCATTTGAGTCATAGCCGTCTGTTCCCAAAACCACTCAGAGCGTGGAGCAGCAAACAGTCAATTAAATTGACGTAAGAAAACTACTAGGCACTTGGTCAAAGTATTAAACAAGGCTTTAATCGACTGTTTCACAACATGGAAGTCTAGTTATCCTTCACTAGTTCCTGTTTACAAAATGTCCCTGAGCAAGCTGGGCCCGTGCCCGAGTATTTATACTCTCCTTGGACAGCACCACCAGCAGGCCGCCCAGTATAATTCATAAGTCCTTTCTACATAAATGGCACTATTTATGTCATTCTCCAAATCGCAAGCAGCAGCGCCCTGGGGAGACCAATCGCCAATTACTGGAGACTCCCTGGGCAATCTGGGAGAGTTGGCAACCAATTTTTGGGAGGGAGGAAAAAGGGTGAGGGCAGGAAATGGGACAGAGAAGGTCCAGGGACTTGTCTACCCAGTTGGATGGGAATCGTCAAGCTGAGGAGAACATCTTGACAGCTTTTCGTGTGGTAGGTTGTGTAGTGTATGTACCTTGAAGAAGGAACTATATTCTGCAGCCCCTGTATACTGCAGTACCAGTAGTGACCACACCTGTATATAAGCCTGTGTAGTAACTTTGTATAGTAGTTCCAGTTTTGTCTCCATTCAGTAAACACCTGTTATAACCAACTTCTGCAGTCCGTGTCTCAATTACACACGGACATTACATTGGCGACGAACAGATCCGAACTTACCTACAGTTCTGCACCACCTCACGGGGATCCATCCCTGAAGCGAAGTTGTTCGAGGTCGAGGCCAGAAGGAAGAAATCCAAAAAGAAAAAAAAACAAACAGAAGAAACGGGCGTTGACCATGGGCAACCGCCCTCTGATTCATCGAATTCGAAGATTTGCAGGAGAGGCTGTCGAGAGCAGGGCTTGGTTATCCAGTCTATGGTGTTCCAGTTAATCGGGCTGGTGGCAGGTAGTACACTGATCCTTCCTGGGCTGTGGCGGGCTAGAGCTCGATCGGGTGGCTTTTCAACGGGGCCGAGCAGCGTTGTCGGGAAGAGGAGAGAGAGAGAGAGGGTGGAGCACACAGGGCGCGGCCGGTGCTACGAAGCCGGGCAGCGTACAGACCCGAGAAGAGGGAGGAAAGTGTCCCATGGGATCTGCTCTGACGACGGGAACAGTAATTAAAATAAAAGAAATTAGAAGCGCAGAAAGCCGCGAGGAGCTGCAGTTAGCCACGGGGACCGCGGAGAGCGGCGTTGGCAGCAGCGCGGGGGGAAGTGCGCGAAGACCATAGGGCGTCGCCATCAAGGCATAAAAATGCCAGCAACAGCGCTGGCAGCAGCGGAAAAGACAGAAAGCGCGGGAGGCGCCATCTTAATCCAGCGGGGAAGAAGGCAAAGCGCGGGAGGCGCCATTTTGTTCAATCGGGGAAGAAGGCAAAGCGCGGGAGGCGCCATCTTAGATCTCCAAGATGCCGAAGACTGGCAATATCACTGCCTTCGATAATGCAATAGAAGACTGGACCACGTGTGTGGAAAGAGTCGAAGTATATTGCAAGGCAAATGAAGTAGCCAATGAGAAAAAGGCATCGGTACTACTAAACTTAATGGGCGCAAGAACGTATGGCCTATTGCGGAACCTGATCACTCCAGTCAAACCGATGGAGAAGAGTTTTAACGAAATTGTTGATATCCTACAGGAACACCTAAATCCTACACCGCTGCTGATAGCAAAAAGATTTAAATTCCACAAGAAAAATCAGCATAAAGATGAGAGCAATGCTGATTACCTTACGGAACTACGCAAGCTATCAAAGCACTGCCAGTTCAGAGCAGGACTGGCAGATACCCTACGGGACAAATTTGTCTGTGGACTCCTGAGTGATGGAACCCAGAAGAGGTTACTCTCAAAGAAAGAGCTGACACTAGATAAGGCTTTCAGCGTGGCAGTATCGTACGAAGCAGCAGCAAGGGGAGCTGCGGAAATACAGCAAAAGCCACAGGAATACGGCACCCATGAAATGACACGGGGATTTGAAAAATGTTATCGCTGCGGCAGAACAACCCATGACCAGAAGGACTGCTGGTCCAAGGACAAAACATGCAGGCAATGCAGAAAGATGAGACACATTGCACGAGTTTGCAGGTCCGGGAAGAAGACTAACGACAACAAAAAGACTACTAAGGAAAAGTACAGGAAAGTACAAAAGATGACGGACAGTAGTTCCGAAGACCAGAAGAGCGATAGTGAATCCGGGAACAAGAGACTAAGCTGTCTCAAACTACACAACGTAATCACAAAAGAGGATCACCGAACCATTTGGGTCACCCTCACGATAGCAGGGTCCCAAGTCAAAATGGAATTGGATACAGGATCAGCCCTGATCATCATGAATCGACGAGACTATGAGCGGCTATTCTCACACATACCCTTGAAAGACACATCCATTGTCTTGAAGACATATATGGGGCAGAAAGTATACCCCAGAGGGAAAATAAGGGTGCCTGTCGAATACAACGGCAAGGAAATACAGAAATTGTATCTGTACATACTGCAAGATGGTGGACCACCGTTATTGGGACGTGAATGGATCAGAAGATAAGTTTAGACTGGCACTCCATTCAGGCACTGACTGTGGCTGGTAAAAAGGATGACGACGTCGCATCTGGACGATTGTCAAAAATCCTGGCTAACGCTAAAGAGGTATTTCAACAAGAACTGGGAACTCTTAAAGGCGTAACCGCCTCGATAAAAATAGAAGAGAATGCAATTCCCAAGTTTTTCAAAGCAAGACCGGTACCGTATGCAATTCGCCCAGCCGTCGAGGCAGAGCTGGAGAATCTGGAGAATGCAGGCATGTTAACTAGGGTAGACTGGAGCGAGTGGGTGACACCCATCGTTCCTGTCATGAAGAAAACGTTAAACAATAAGTCTGAGGAGCGAAGGAAGGTTCGCATTTGTGGGGACTTCAAGGTGACTGTGAACCCAGTCCTTCACACAGTACAGTATCCTCTTCCGAGGATAGAAGATATTTTTGCCTCACTATCTGGAGGGAAACGTTTTACAAAAATTGACCTAGCGCAAGCATATTTGCAGATGGAGGTTGAAGAATCCTCTAGGAAATATCTCACGATAAACACTCACAAAGGTCTTTACCAGTATAATCGACTGGTATTCGGAGTTGCATCAGCTCCGGCTATATGGCAAAGAGCGATGGAACAAGTCCTGCAAGGGATTCCGGGGACTCAGTGTTACTTGGACGACATCCTAGTGACAGGTGAAAATGACAGTGAACACCTTGCTAACCTAGAGCAGGTGCTCACTAGACTAAGAGAACATGGGCTACGAGCCAATCGCCCCAAGTGCGAGTTTTTTAAGAAATAAATATCGTATTTGTAGTGTATGTACCCGTCTACCTTTAAGAGAACTATTGTATGTAACCGTCCACCTTTAAGAGAACTACTTTAGGTGTTGCACTACTTTGTTGGCTTCTGTATACTGTAATACCGACGGTGACCACACCGGTATATAAGTGCTGTGTCAGGAAGTATTGGGCAGATTCGCCCTGACCTTCGAATAGTAAAGTCCTGTTTTAAGTTACTCTTGGAGTCTGTGTATTAATTAACTAAACAACCCACAGACTTTACAGTGGCGACGAGTCCGATCGTACCCTGCGGCAACAATACTTCCGAAGCAGTTAACGAGCATCGAGAAGAGGCAACCGCCCTCGTCATTCTGCTGGGAGGAAACTCGAGTCTGCAGAGCTGGAAAGGAGGAAGAATTCAGAGACAAAGACTTCCATCAGCAACAGGCACTGACTGTCCCTTCTGCCACGGTGAGGAGTGAGCTGATCAGCACGAGAAGCAAGGCGGCCACGGTGACTGTGAGTAAGGGAAAAGTAAAAAGAATAACCGGAGGATAAGGGCGGTGCACTCGACCACGGTCGAGGGGGAAAGGAGCCGGACAGAAGTCGGGCCCAGAGGCGCTGAGACTGGGGCAGCGTGGAGCAAGGAAGCCGCGGTACAGACAGGCTGGGGACGCAACGGCGTCGTGAGACAGCTAGACCGCGACCGGCGAAAAAGGCCGGGCAGCGACCGAAGCCACGAAGCGCTGCGACCGGGAGCGTAGGCGCGGGAAGATATAAAAACTCAGCCGCAGCCGGGGAGGGAAGCACCGGACTGTGAGAGGGCTGGGAGGCGCGATTGGGAGCCGAGCGAGCGGGAGAGGCAGAGCCGACCAAGGGAGACTGAGCGAGAGCCAGTCCAGCAGCTGAAACTGTCCGCCGTCAACGGGGTGTACCCAGCGCCGGTAGAGCCGAGCGAGCGGGAGAGAGACAGAGCCCGAGCAATGGGAACTGAGCGAGAGCCAGCCCAGCGGCTGAAACTGTTCGCCGTCAACGGGGTGTACCCAGCGCCGGTTGCCCTGCCGAGAAAAGGGAAAGCACTGAAGCCGACGCGCAGGCTGTGAACCTGAAAGCCAGCGGCCGTCGCCCGTGGGGAAAGTGTACCCCTCCTGCCAGGGGAAGAAACGCGGGAAGCCGCCATTAGGCGGAGAAGAAGACAGAAGCGGGGAACCACCATTGAAGTGGGCGGGGAGAGAAGATAAGCGCGGGAAACCGCCATTTTCGCGGGAACCGCCATCTTGGAAAAAAAAAGATTTAAAGAAATAATTCGTGGGGTTATCAGGAAGAGAGGAAGATGCCTAAGCGTGGTAACATCAACGATTTTAATTCCGAGGTAGAAGACTGGGCCACGTATGTGGAACGCATTGAGATCTATTGTGAGGCCAATAAAATAGAAGAAGATGACAAAGCTATAACCTTGCTAAACTCGATGGGCGCGAAGACATACGAGCTCTTGAAGCATCTACTAGCACCAGCTAAACCGGCGGATCAGACTTTCGATGATATTGTGACTGTTCTGAAGGATCACTTGAACCCCACACCGTTGATGTTGGCGGAACGATTCAAATTCTATGCGAGAACGCAAAGGAAAGATGAAAGCAACGCAGAATACTTGGTCGAACTGCGTAGACTAGCGAAACACTGCCAGTTTGGAGGGAATCTGACAGAGGCGTTGCGAGACAAATTCGTGTGCGGAATGTCGAAGGAAGAAACACAAAAACGACTGCTCGAAGAGAACGATCTTACACTTGAGAAGGCTGTCCTTATTGCTGCATCGAACGAAGCCGCAGCGAAAGGAACGGCGGAAATGCAGCTAAAGGCAGCGGCACTCAGGGTGCAGCAAATTACTTCGGGTACAACGAAATGCTATCGTTGTGGGAAGACAACACACGACCAGAACCAATGCTGGTTTAAAAACCAGGAATGTAGGAAATGTGGCAAGCTCGGTCACATAGCTAAGGTATGCCGGTCAGGAAAGAAGACCAACAATAATGAGTCACCACAAAAGAGGTACAGGAAGGTACATGAGGTGACTAGGAAGAGTCCGGAAGAACAGAATTCGGACTCACACTCCAACTGCAAGGAACTGGATAGTCTGAGAATTCACAATGTGAGTAATGAAGCTGACCGACAAGCTATCTGGATCACACTACAGATTGCAAAAGTCCAAGTGAAAATGGAAGTGGACACCGGATCGGCGTTGACGGTCATGAATAAGCATGATTATAAAAAGTTATTCAAGCATATTCCCCTACGGGATACGGAACTAGTATTGAAGACATACACGGGGCACAAAGTATACCCCATCGGAAAGATAGAAGTCAAGGTGAGATACAAGGACAAAGAGCACCAAAGGATGGACCTGTATGTGTTGCCTGAGGGAGGTCCACCACTTCTGGGACGGGAGTGGATCAGGAAAATAAAGATAGACTGGCATTCACTAAACACCATGACGGTAGATTCCGGAAAGGAAGATGTCAAACCTGAACGGTTGTCCAGAATATTAGACGAAGCTAAAGAGGTATTCCAGCAAGGACTGGGAACACTGCGAGGAATTAAAGCAAAGGTTAAGATTGCAGAACATGCAAGCCCAAAATTTTTCAAAGCCAGATACGACCTGCTGTGGAGGCAGAACTGGAAGAACTTGAACGATCAGGGGTACTGTCAAAAGTGGATTGGAGTGAGTGGGCCACGCCCATTGTTCCCGTCATGAAGTCTTCACCAAGTAACAAGCCAGGGGGACCGAGGAAGGTCCGCATCTGCGGAGACTTCAAGATCACAGTGAATCCGGTGCTTCACACGGTACAATACCCGCTTCCGCGGATTGAAGATATCTTTGCTTCGTTGGCTGGAGGGAAACACTTCACCAAGATAGACCTGGCACAGGCATACTTACAAATGGAAGTCGAGGAAGAGTCGCGTCAGTACCTCACCATCAACACACACAGAGGCTTGTATCGTTATAATAGACTGGTTTTTGGGGTAGCTTCGGCTCCAGCAATTTGGCAGAGGGCCATGGAGCAGGTATTACAAGGAATTCCAAGCACGCAGTGTTACTTAGACGATATCCTGATTACGGGAGAAGACGAGGAAGAACACCTCACAAATTTGAAACTGGTGCTCACTAGGTTGAAGGAATATGGCCTTCGAGTTAATCGCAAGAAATGTGAGTTCTTCCAAAAACGGATCTCGTACTGCGGTCATGTCATTGACCGAGAGGGGCTGCACAAGTCACCTGACAAGATAGAAGCTGTCGTGAAGGCCCCCGCTCCGGAAAACGTATCACAGTTAAGATCATTCTTGGGGTTGATTAATTATTATCACAAGTTCCTGCCGAATCTATCCACGGTGCTGCATCCGCTGAATGCTCTGTTGCGGAAAGAAGTACCATGGAAGTGGAGTGAGGAATGTAAAAAGGCCTTTCGCAGAAGCAAGGCGTTGATTACCTCTGAAGAAGTGTTGGCTCATTTCAACCCAACGTTACCTCTTCGTCTAGCTTGTGATGCTTCCCCCTATGGAATTGGAGCAGTACTTTCACACAAGTTACCAAATGGCTCGGAAAGGCCAGTGGCATTCGCGTCCCGATCATTGACCTCCGCGGAGCAAAATTATGCTCAAATAGATAGGGAGGCCCTCAGCCTTGTGTGGGGCGTAAAGAAATTCAATCATTATCTGCAGGGCAAGAAGTTCACATTACTGACAGACCACCAGCCGTTGGTGTCCATATTCAACCCTAACAAGGCCGTTTCCACCATGACAGCGCAAAGGTTACAGAGGTGGTCCGTGTTACTTGGGGCACACCAATATGACATCGAATACAAAAGGTCCAAACAGCATGGAAATGCTGATGGGTTATCGCGCTTGCCATTGCCGATAGTAGAAGAAGTGACTACAGTGGACCCGGTAGAGATGTTCCACTCATCCATAGTGGAATGTCTACCAGTAACAAATTCGATGATCGAAAACGAAACAAGAAATGACCCGACTCTCTCACGAGTCTATGATTTAACGGTGGAGGGATGGCCAGCACAGGGTGAACCAACGCTGCCAGCATTTTCGCAGAGAAAAGAACAGCTGTCAGTGTGTCGAGGAACCCTGATGTGTGGATCTAGAGTGGTGATTCCACCCAAACTTCAACAGAAGGTGTTAAAGGAGCTGCACGAGGGACATCTGGGTGGAGTGAAAATGAAGAATCTAGCAAGAGCGTTGGTGTGGTGGCCAGACATTGATGGGGACATCGAAGAAATCACTAAGAGCTGTCTAGGATGCCAGAAGGTCCAAAACGCGCCACCACAGGCTCCTCTGCATCCATGGGAGTGGCCCTCATCTCCTTGGCAAAGGGTACACATCGACTTTGCTGGTCCATTTATGGACTCAATGTTTCTAATAGCGGTGGATGCACACTCCAAGTGGCCGGAGGTAATAAAGATGTCCACCACCACCACGGAAAAAACCATCACAGTGTTAAGGACCATGTTTGCTAGGAATGGGCTGCCGGAACAGATCTGTTCTGATAATGGACCGCAATTTGTGTCCGAAGAATTCAAGAAATTCTTAAAGAGCAATGGGGTTAAGCACTACACGTCAGCCCCATACCATCCCGCCTCCAATGGATTGGCTGAAAGGTTTGTCCAGACCTTCAAGAAGGCCATAAAGGCCATGGGTAATGAAGCCATTAACTTACAACATAAGGTGGATAGCTTCTTGTTGGCGTACAGGAATGCAACACATGCGGTCACAAATCAAACTCCCGCCATGATGTTTTTTAATAGACGACTAAGATGCCGGCTGGATTTGCTTAAGCCAAACGTCAGAAGGGACGTAGAGAACCGGCAATTCCAGGGCATGAATGAAAGGCCAACTAGATCTTTTCAGATAGGTCAACAAGTTTTGGCCCGGGACTACCGTACCGAGAAATGGCAGCCTGGAACTATCGGAAAAAGGCTAGGGCCGTTGATGTATATGGTGGACATTGGGGACAGTATAATAAGGCGCCATGTTGACCAGATCATAGGGTCAGCCACAAATGGCCAACCTACTCCACCACGGTACACGGTTAATGTTGAGATAGAGATACCCAGAACACCTACCTCCGATCTGGTAATACTGGAATCAGATGAACCTGACACTGTCCTTCAAGCCGAATCGACCTTGCCAGAAGCACCTACTACCCCGCCGGAAGTTACGACACCACCGAGGCGTTATCCGGACAGAGTCCGGAAACCTCCAGAGAGACTGAATCTGTGAACTGTCTTGCATAAAGTTGTATATATGTTATAATGTATGTTTAATGGGGAATCAGTATGTTGTAAGCTAAAAAGGGAGGATTGTAGTGTATGTACCCGTCTACCTTTAAGAGAACTATTGTATGTAACCGTCCACCTTTAAGAGAACTACTTTAGGTGTTGCACTACTTTGTTGGCTTCTGTATACTGTAATACCGACGGTGACCACACCGGTATATAAGTGCTGTGTCAGGAAGTATTGGGCAGATTCGCCCTGACCTTCGAATAGTAAAGTCCTGTTTTAAGTTACTCTTGGAGTCTGTGTATTAATTAACTAAACAACCCACAGACTTTACAGTATTGTGGCCACGTGATTGATGAAGAGGGGTTACATAAGTCCCCTGACAAAATTGAAGCGGTAGTTAAGGCTCCAGCGCCTGAAAATGTGTCGCAACTGAGGTCATTCCTCGGATTGGTGAATTACTACCATAAGTTTTTGCCGAATTTGTCCACAATTCTGCACCCACTGAATGCCCTGCTACAAACTGGAGTAGCATGGAAATGGAGCGATGAATGTAAGCGGGCCTTTCAGAAGTGTAAAGGCCTGATCACTTCAAGAGAAGTATTGGCTCACTACAACCCATCACTACCGATAAGACTGGCGTGTGATGCGTCTCCCTACGGTGATGGAGGGGTACTGTCACATAAATCCCTTGATTGTTCAGAGAGGCCGATAGCTTTTGCGTCACGCTTGTTAACTGCAGCCCAGCGTAACTACGCCCAGATTGACAGAGAGGCCCTCAGCCTGGTGTGGGGGGTGAAGAAGTTCAATCACTACCTGCACGGACAGAAATTTACTCTACTAACTGATCATCAACCTCTTGTCTCCATTTTCAACCCTAAGAAGGGCGTCCCGATAATGACAGCACAACAGCTACAGAGGTGGTCCCTTTTCCTAGGGGCACACCAATATGACATCGAGTACAAAGGAACTAAACAGCATGGGAATGCTGATGGATTGTCGCGCCTACCGTTGCCGACGGTGGAAGAAGCACCTGCAGTGGATCCTGTGGAGATATTCCACTCGACCATAGTCGAATGTCTACCTGTGACGAATGCAAACATAGAAAAGGAAACACGAAATGACCCGACACTCTCCAGGGTCTATGATTTAACGGTGAAGGGACGGCCAGCACATGGCGAACCACTGTTGCCAGCATTCTCGCCGAGAAGAGAACAGCTGTCAGTGTGCCGAGGAACCTTGATGTGTGGATCCAGAGTAGTAATTCCACCCAAATTGAAGGATAGAGTGCTCAATGAGCTTCATGAGGGTCATCTGGGTGGGGTAAAAATGAAGAACTTAGCCAGAGCGTTTGTGTGGGGGCCGGGAATCGATAGAGAAATTGAAGAGATGACCAAGAGCTGTACAGGATGCCAGAAGGTCCAAAATGCCCCAACACAAGCCCCTCTACATCCATGGGAGTGGCCCTCATCTCCATGGCAAAGGGTACACATTGATTTTGCTGGTCCATTTATGGACTCGATGTTTTTAATTGCGGTGGATGCACATTCAAAGTGGCCAGAGGTAATAAAAATGTCCTCAACCACCACAGAAAAAACTATCACAGTCTTACGAACCATATTCGCCAGAAATGGGCTGCCTGAACAGATTTGCTCCGACAATGGACCACAGTTTGTGTCTGAAGAGTTCTGGAGGTTCTTAAAGAGCAATGGTGTTAAGCATTACACATCCGCCCCATATCATCCAGCCACCAATGGATTGGCTGAGAGGTTCGTTCAAACATTCAAGAAGGCTATCAAGGCAATGTGTAATGAAGACATACCCCTACAACACAAGGTGGATAACTTCTTGTTTGCCTACCGGAATGCGACACATGCGGTTACCAACCAAACTCCAGCCATGATGTTCTTCAATCGAAGACTAAGATGCCGCTTGGATTTGGTTAAGCCAAACATCAGAAGAGATGTGGAGAACAGGCAGTTTCAGAATATGAATGAAAGGCCAACCAGGAGTTTCAAGATAGGCCAACCAGTTTTGGCCCGGGACTACCGCACTGAGAAATGGCAGCCAGGAACGATCTGCACACGGCAAGGACCTCTAATGTATACCGTGGACGTTGGAGAGAGCATTGTAAGACGCCATGCTGACCAGATTCTAGAGTCACTGGAAAACGTCAAATCTACACCACGATCCTATACACCTGGTGATGAAACCGAAGTACCAATTGCATCTACCTCAGAATCGGTGATATTGGAAGCAGACGAACCAAACAACGATGTTGATCCCGAATCAACTTTGCCAGAAGAACCTGATACCCCAAAGAGGCGTTATGCGGACAGAATCAGGAAGCCTCCTCAAAGACTGAATTTATAATTGATTAACTTCAGCTAATGTATATAGCAACTGTAATTGTAAATATGTTATTTAATTATTAATTGAATGTTATGTACTGTTTAGCTAAAAGGGGAGGAATTGTGGTGTATGTACCTTGAAGAAGGAACTATATTCTGCAGCCCCTGTATACTGCAGTACCAGTAGTGACCACCCCTGTATATAAGCCTGTGCAGTAACTTTGTATAGTAGTTCCTGTTTTGTCTCCATTCAGTAAACACCTGTTATAACCAACTTCTGCAGTCCGTGTCTCAATTACACACGGACGTTACAGGTTGTAGCGTCAGAGATGGAGAAACTGGGAAAGGCAATGCAGCCCTTAAATGAAGCAAGATCAAGGTAGTTGTGGGGATCAGTGGGATTGTAATAGATATGAGTAGATGGACCACACGAAGGTAAGGAAGGGGTAGAATTTAGAAGCAAAATTAATGAAATTCTCCAGCTCAGGGTGAGTACAGGAAGCAGCACCGACACAGTCACCTGTGTACCGAATGAAGAGATGTATCTGAGTAGGGCTAGAACAAATAATATTCAACATATCACACAAAAAGACAGGCATAATTAGGATCCATGCAGATTCCCTTAGCAACACCCTCTATTTGGAGAAAGTGAATGGAGTTAACGGAAACAAAAATCTGTAAATCCATATTAAATCTTACCATGAAGTTCAGTGGACAAATAGAAAAAAACTGTCATTGCCAATGTAAAAGCACAACTACATTAAAACTGCTGTATCCTACCACTACTAATGTGACACTACAGACTATAAATATTTAAAATGCTGGAAGTGACTGCAATACTAAAACCTATGAAAATCTTTAATCAAAAAGGTTAAACAAATTTATGGCCCATTTCCTCTCCTATGTGCTGGAGAATGCTCAGTTCCCAGGCACAAAGGAGAAGAAAAAAAGGGGCGGAGACCAATTACGATCCACCCACCTTTACATTGCCTTGGGACTTCAGGGGCTTTCCCTGGGAGAGGAGCAGAGCGCCTGCACCTACAGCAGGTGCAGGTGTTGTACTAATATATAGAAATGATGAAGCATGTGGAGACTCATGGTACGTCCTGCCTTGTTTTCCTCTAGAAATGCTGATTGGGTGCCCAGAAGTTGAAGACTTGAGATCAGTGACACTTTTAAAGCCTTTACCCCTGTGGTCTCTGTGCCTTCCAGGATGGAGCAGATATTGGATTCCAGAGTTTGTGACGAGATTTCTTTTGAAGACTGGGTCGCTGATGTCAGCACTTCTGCCCTCCTCAGCGGAACTTGGGTCGACCTTGCCCTCCAGCAAGTTGTCTTCTGGACTGTACTATTCACTAGTCCCTGCTCCTGCTCACAAAGTGCAGACTTTTCTAACTCACTGTCTAACCCACCCAGGGCACTAATCTCTGTACATAAGGAATTTATAGAAATACCATGCTTTTATTTCTTATTTATCCTATTTTAAACCATTGTTCCTAATACACATGTGGTTCTTGAACTGTCATTTATTTGTATTCTTTCAGAAGGCAATTGCATTTCATGTAACCATTATATTACTTGTCACTAGAGGCCATGAGCATTTTTGTTTCTGCAGCAGAGAAATATCTGCTAAAGGTCAGATAAATGAACTTTGAATGGGTGCACTAAAATAACATTTAAGAGCAGCTTACTTATCGTTTTGACACATTGAGTACTCTCTGACATTACATAATAAATCTTGTTATTTGATCTCTTTTACTGTTTTGTCGCTGATGTAATCCATGCCTCTCCATCATTTATCCATTATGAATATATAGAACACAAATCTGTTTCTGCATTGTGACTTTAAACACCCTAGAATCAAAAAATAGTAAAAAGAATTGCATTGACAATTCAGAGACTGAACTGATAAGCAGTATATAACGCAACACCGTGGAACCCCAATGTAATGGTAAGCCGTGATCTCAAGCCACAATCTCCACAAGCTGAGTTTCAGATCTTAGCCTTGCCACAGTCGGGAGGCACCTAATGGAGGGTCTGATCAAAGTACCGTCAGTTTTGAAAAACGTTAGTCAGCTGAAAGCCAAATTGGGACCTTATGATTATCCTCAAAGTCAACAGTCAAACTGCAGTGAGATGTAACCAATTCAACACCAGAGCAATGAGACTAGCACCTTTATTGCTTAGTTCCTGGACAGTGGTGCAGGTTTCAGCTTTCTACCTGTTGTAATGGACTAGTTCACTGCAAAATCAATATTTCAGGCGTTCTCTCTTAGTTCCATTCCTCTTCTCATTTTCTTTAAATTGGGAGAGGTGCCAATCACCTTAGCTGTTGTCACTTAGCTGCTGTCACTGTTCAATTTCATATTCAACATTTGGTTGCAATAAACAATCTGCGTTTTGACATTTGGATTTATTCTGTTGACATGATTGACAAATCCTTTCCTGCTTCAATGTAATAGGACTCGTTTTCTTGCTAATCTGAAACGTTTTCTTTATATTTCCCGTCTCCTTGCATTATGTAAAATAAAACAAAAGAACTTTACCTTTATATGGTACCATTACTGAATCCAAACACAAAATAACCTAAGCTATGCAACACAAAATGGTTGTCTACATTTTTTGAATTTTGTAAGAATTGATGCCATCTGTACAAGGCAATAAAGTGATTTGTCATGGGTGCTATTGGCATGAATTTTCCATGGATAGACATAGCAAACTCAGCCAGATGTGTGTCATCACATACTGATACATGTAGTAACAGTTAGCAAAGCAGATGAATATGTGGAAGTAAGAAAATGTTAATAAACTTCTATAAGATGTATTGGCTAACAAATACTACTAAAATAATAGAAACATGGTGAGATTATTTGATGAAAAACTAAGAATGATGTGTGTAGAGGTGATGGTAATAGCACAAAGGTTAAGGAGATAGAACAAGGCCAACGGTAGAGTGAAATAGTTAAAAAGAACAAAGGAATGCAGTAATGATGTTCTAGTTGTACATCTGTCATGATTGTAATTGATATAAGATTTACTAAGTGTTCTAGTAACATCTAATGGCAGGATATCATTATTGCTCCAACCTTTTTATTGTTATTACTCATTTCAATGATTGCATCTTTTCTATAATGTCTAAGTGGAATACTAACTGTCCGCTATTTGCTTGGATACTTAATTAGATCGAACTGCTGTGGAAGTACAGTGAAGCGAGTAGGAAATTAAAGGCAGAATGAAGAGAATAGGGAAACTGGAGGAAAAATAATGAGAGCAGGAAAAGTGAAAGCAGGAAGGAGAAAAAGTGAAGGTAGAGAGCAAGAAAAGCAGAGACAGAGTGAATAAAGCAGGAACATTGTAGAGAGAGTATAAAGAACAGGAAGATTTTGGAGGTGGAGTGAAGAGAGCAGGGAATTGTGGAGGTTGATTAAAGGCAGCATCAATGTGGGGAATGAGGAAGGCAACATTATGATGGAAGATGAAGAGAACTATGTTAATATAAAGACAATGGGCATCAAATGTAATTCGGGTGGAAATGGAGTTGAACATACTGTAGTATGAAGGGTGTCTGGAAGATTAACTAATGGGAAAATATATTCTTCAGAATAATCCCACAGCCTTAAATGCTACAGAGGGAAATTGGTTTCTCTCAGTAACTTCAGTGAACGTATTGTAAGGTTGAAATCAAATTTCAGTAACATCATGAGTGGGGACGTTTGCCCACCTGTTCACCATTGGAACCTCATGATATGTCATCGAGTGGATTTATACGCAAAGCGGGTAAATTGTCTGAGCAATGCTGGTCGCAGTAATCCCACCCACCAGTAGCTCAACTGGAAAATTGTGGGTGAGGTAGCCCACCATTGTAAGATTCTCATGGATTAGTTGTTTTTTAGAATACTTGCTTTACTATCTTATAACCATTAATATCTTATAATCATCAGTAATAGATCTATAATTGTGTGTAAGGATTAAATATAAAAGTCTGTAATCATCAACTGTATGCAATAGTAATCTGAATTATATACGACATGTAAACCTTTTGCTTATAATTAAAAGTCTGTGAGTAAGCTGTAACCAGACAGCCTGGGGTGAGAAAGAGGACTGCTATAGTCAAATAGTGAGGCTGTGGGTGAAGGTTGGATATTAGCCAACAGTAAGGATGAGACAGAGAACAGCTCGCCTGGGAACAAGGTTAGCTGCAGTTTCCATTGTGCTGGAATGTTATAACATCCGCAGTGAATTATAAAAACAAAGGCCAACAGCAGGGGCCGTATCTCAACCTGTGGAGACATATTCCTTTTGTATTGCCATAACTACCCCAGTTATTAGTCTTGATGGTCAAAAACAGATGATGTAAGAGTGTCACAAGACCAAAAGCCAGCGTAAGCCAGGGTGCTAAGAACATGGCATCGTTATGATTGGATTTTGGGTGTCAGCCAATGATTGGTTCAGGAGGACTCCATAGGTTTTGAATGAGAGTGAGGGTATAGGAAGGGGATCTTAACAGTCACAAATTGTAGAAGATTTCAGGAGTAGAAGATTTCAGGGGTAGAAGATTACAGGAAGAATCAAAGAGACACAGGGTGCAGCTTACTCATGGTTGCTGCTTCTACCCAGAGTATAAGTGGTGATATAAGTCTCAATTATTCTCTGTAAACTGCTGCTCGAATACTGTAATATGTGAAGCCTTGCTTGTGCTGAATAAAGTTAAATCACTGTCCCCAATACGGGTCAACCTTGAATTATTTGGAACCAAGCTCCCTTTGGGATCTTATACCATTGATTTCAAAATGTCTACTCTCTGGCTGCCTCTAAGCAGCATAAAACTAGGAGCAACTAATAATTACTGAGAACCTCTATTTATAATATTTACCACTGTGCTACTATTTGGTAAAATATACTTCCCCGTTAAGGTAGTAAGAAGTGTGAGTAACTAGAGTTAGGAAAGTAATATGAAGATTATGTGGAAAGAGCGA